>NC_091290.1:58554248-58876293 GCF_032444005.1 Ranitomeya imitator | reverse complement strand
GGACCTGCCTGTTGTGTTCCTTGGTCTTCATGATGCTCTCTGTGCTTCAAACAGAACCCTGAGACTATCACAGAGCAGGTGCATTTATACGGAGACTTGATTACACACAGGCGGATTATATTTATCATCATTAGGCATTTAGGACAACATTGGATCATTCAGAGATCCACAATGAACTTCTGGAGTGAGTTTGCTGCACTGAAAGTAAAGGGGCCGAATAATATTGCACGCCCCACTTTGCAGTTTTTGAATTTCCACAAAAAATTTATATAACCAATAAATTTCTTTCAACTTCACAATTGTGTTCCACTTGTTGTTCATTCTTCACCAAACATTTACATTTGATATCTTTATGTTTGAAGCACGATATGTGGGAAAAGGTTGAAAAGTTCCAAGAAGCCGAATACTTTCGCAAGGCACTGTATATGCAATAATTGGATTACTCCGTCCTAGGTGCATTACTTTACTTTCATCCGCATTAAATCCCATTTACCAAGTGTTTGTCCATTCAGTCATCATATTCAGATCGTTTTGTAATATTGCAATGTCACGGTCAGATTTTAGTATCCTACATAGTTTGGTGTCGTCAGCAAAGACTGACTCTTTACTCTCAGTCCAATCCACAAGGTCATTAATAAAGAGGTTAAAAATAATCGATCCCAGTACAGATCTTTGCGGTCCTCTCTGCTCCCAGTACAGATCCCACTTGTCCCCACTGCTTAGTACAGATCCCTGCGGTCCCCACTGATCCCAGTACAGATGCCTGTGGTCCCCACTGCTCCCAGTACAGATCCCTATAGTTCCCACTGTTCCCAATACAGATCCCTGCGGTCCCCACTGCTCCCAGTACAGATCCCTGCGGTCCCTACTGCTCCCAGTACAGATCCCTGCCGTCCCTACTGCTCCCAGTACAGATCCCTGCGGTCCTCACTACTGACTATATCCCATTTAGAGAAGGTATCATTTACGACCACTCTGTTTCCTGTCATTTAGCCAATTCCTTACCCAGCTGCATATAGTTTCCCCAAGTCCTTGCTTCTGTAGCTTCAGTATAAGGCTGTTATATCGAACAGTATCAAATGCCTTTGCAAAGTCCAGATAAATCACATCAGCCACATTGCCTACATCCAGATTTGCACTTACCTCCTCATAGAAACCCAACATGTTGGTTAGACATGACTTATTCTCCATGAATCCATGCTGGTTGTCAGTTATTATATTATTATCTACAATATATTTCTGCAGGTCATCTCTTATAATGCTCTCAAAAACTTTGCACACTACTGTCAGGCTTACCGGACGTAGTTGCCTGGATTCATCTTCTTACCTTTCTTAAATATTGGTACCATATGAGCCATCCTCCAATCTTGTGGCATCAATCTTGTTACAAGACAGTCTAAGAATATGAGAAACAGTAGTCTGTCAATTACTGACCTCAACTTCCTCAGTATCCGTGGATGAATGATATCTGGGACGGGGAATTTGTCAATGTTTAATTTGCTCAGATGCAGGGGTACTTCTTCTTGTGTTAAATTAGTTATATGTCATAAAATATTTTTTTGGAAGCCCCTGCAATGCTCTATTACTTACCAAAATACCCAGCACCTACCAGATATGTGAAAAGCCACCATAGGTCCCATTTGAAAAACTCAGAATACACACCCTGACAGAAGTTATGTCGCTTATCCATGTTATGTAAATAAAAGCTTATAACCTGACATTAAATTCATCCATTGGTTGTATTAATTATTCTTTTGAAAGCTAAAACCCTCCGAAATGTGGTTTAGGTTAAGAAAATAAATTGGCATCAATGCAGAAATATTGATCAGTTAATGGACACAGAATGGTCAGATTTTGGCAAGACAAAAGTTTTGTCGCCTGGTCATATAATGCACCCAATCCTAGTTTACATTCTCACCCGTGCTCAGTAAATGATCGGTTAACTAGTGTGTGTATAAAAAGAAACCCAGCAAGCGAAACATTTGCAAGGTGGAAGGCAATATCAATAGCTTAAAATATCAAGTAGTATTAGCTACTTCTTATATTCCAAATCATAAAAGGGGTCAAATTCTGCAGCAGGATGGTGCTCCATCTCATACATCCATCTCTACAACAAAGTTCCTCCAGGCAAATAAGATCAAGGTGCTCAAGGACTGGTGCACCAGACATGGTAGGATGAAAGAGGAAGCTTGGAAGACAAAACCAAAGAATCTAGATGAACTCTGGGAGGCATGTAAGACTGCATTCTTTGCTATTCCTGATGACTTCATTAATAAATCGTATGAATCATTGTTGAACTGCATAGATGCAGTCCTTGAAGCTCATGGAAGTCACACAAAATATTAAATATGACTCTAATAGCACCACAACTTCATTCACCAATGCTATGCAACATATATTTGTACTTTAAGTTAATTATTTGAAAATCACATTACTTTCTGTGGGCGACAAAACTTTTGTCTTGCCAAAATCTGGCCATCCTGTGTCCATTTACTGATCAATATTTCTGCATTGATGCCAATTTATTTTCTTAGCCTAAAACCACATTTCGGAGGGTTTCAGCTTTCAAAAGAATAATTTATGCAACCAATGGATGAATTTAACGTCAGGTTATAAGCTTTTATTTACATAACATGGATAAGCGACATAACTTCTGTCAGGGAGTGTATTATCAGAAAATGAAAGGTTTACATTTATGGTGGTAGCCAGATCTGCAGTTTCCCATTCTTAATTTTCATCCATCATCTGGAGAATTTACTAGCTGCAGCTTTACATCTAAGTGGAGGTAAAACTACTAATTTGCTGGGCTTTGGGGGCTCGTTCAGATGAGCTTATTACACCGACGTGCCATGACTGAGTAAAGATCAGTCAATAGACTTACCAGTGTATTTCAATAATGCTGTTCAGATACACTTGCTCCATGTGTAAAAAAAAATCACAGCATGCAATTTTTCCCTTTGTATTTCAAGTGAGACTTCCCCATTCAAGTCTATGGGCATGCAAAAAATATTATGGATATGCCTTTTCTGGGGTGAATGAGAGCTGATGTTTTTAGTCTGGGAGGGAGCCAATATCCATAGCCCCTTCCTAGGCTATTAATATCAGCCCGCAGCTGTCTGCCAAGCATTAACTGGTTATTAATTATAGGGGGACCCTACATAATTTTTTTGGGGGGTCTAACTAGGAAAGGCTAAGTATACAGCTGTGAGCTGATATTAACAACCTGGGAAGCTCCATGTGTATTACCTCCTTCCCAGGTAATCAGCCCACTTTACATCAGCCCCCAGCTGTCCGCTTTCCCTCTGCTGGTTTATAAATATTTTGAGAGCTCCCACTCCATTTTTTTTTTCAGAAATTTATTTATTCATTACTAAAATACAACATCAACTACACACACAAAGCACTGATTATATATGTCACTCACATATTTATAGCTATCTACACACGTGGTCAAAATTGATGGTACCCCTCGTTTAATGACAGAAAAACCCACAGTGGTCACAGAAATAACTTGATTCTGACAAAAGTAATAATAAATAAAAAATCTTTGGGATTGAACAAATGAAAGTCAGACATTGCTTTTCAACCATGCGTCCACAGAATATAATAAAAATGAAGCTCATGAAATAGGCCATGGCAGAAATGATGGTACCCTTAACGTAATATTTTGTTGCACAACCTTTTGAGTTAATAACTGCAATCAAACGATTCCTGTAACTGTCAATGAGACTTCTGCACCTCTCGACAGGTATTTTGTCCCACTCCTCAAGAGCAAACTGCTCCAGTTGTCTCGTGTTTGAAGGTTGCCTTTTCCAGAGAGCATGTTGCAGCTCTTTCTAAAGATGCTCAATAGGATTTAGGTCAGGGCTCATAGAAGGCCACGTCAGAATGGTATAATGTTTTCCTCTTAGCCATTCTTGGGTGTTTTTTGCTGTGTGTTTTGGGTCATTATCTTGTTGCAAGACTCATGACCTGCAACTGAGGCCAAGCTTTCTGACACTGGGTAGCACATTTCACTCTAGAATCCCTTCATAGTCTTGAAATTTCATTGTGCCCTGCACAGATTCTAGACACCCTGTTCCAGATGCAGCAAAGCAGCCCCAGAACATAACAGAGCCTCCTCCATGTTTCACAGTAGGGACAGTGTTCTTTTCTTGATATGCTTCATTTTTCCATCCGTGAACATAGAGCTGATGTGCCTTGCCAAAAGTTTCCATTTTTGTCTCATATGTCAATAGAACATTCTCCCTGAAGCTTTGTGGCTTGTCAACATGTAGATTGGCAAATTCAAGTCTGGCTTTTTTTTTATAATTTTTCAACAATGGTGTCCTCCTTGGTCTTATCCCATGATATCCACTTTGACTCATACAACGACGGATAATGCGTTCTAACATTGATGTTCCTTGAGTTTGAAGTTCAACTTTAATCTGTTTAGAAGCTTTTCTGGGCTCTTTTGTTACCATTCGTATTATCCGTCACTTTGATTTTTCATCAATTTTCCTCCTGTGGCCACATCCAGGGAGGTTGGCTACAGTCCCATGGATTTTAAATTTCTGAATAATATGTGCAACTGTAGTCACAGGAACATCAAGCTACTTGGAGATGGTCTTATAACTTTTACCTTTAACATGTTTGTTTCCTTCACTTCCTCTGGTCCATGTTGAGTGTAATACACACCATGCCAAAATTTAGACACCTGTGATGCTACTTAGTGGACACACCTTGATTTAACATGGCCCTTTTTCGCATTATATTCAGTGGTACCATCATTTCTGTCTAGGCCTATTTATGAGTTTTATTTTTTTTTTAATTCTGTGGAAGCATGGTTGAAAAACAATGTCTGACTTTCATTTGTTCATTTTCATAGATTTTTTATTTATTATTACTTTGGTCACATTCAAGTTGTTTCTGTGACTATTGTGGGCTTTTCTGTCATTAATGAGGGGTACCAACAATTTTGACCACGTGTAGAGGAGGGTCTGAAGCAAGACCTTCAGTGACATCCGCACACAGTCGCTAATAAGGCAAACGGAAAGGAGTTGTCGTGAAAAGCCTTAGGCATGAAGAGCTGCAGAGCAGATTGTGATCCTAGAAATAGCATTCTTTACAAATGAATTGGACAAGGAAGGAAAATGCCACAATATGAGCTTGCTTTTCACATATCCAGATCACTCACGTTTTTTTAATAGTTTTTCATGTCCAAGTTAGTGATGTCTTAGCATGCCGAGGCACGTTCCTCTACGTGAGGTCACAGGTTCTCCATAGCAGCTGGATTTTAAGTCACTTGATATATGCATTTAAAGAATAAGAATAAGCCTGCAAGTGCTGCAGAAATGGCTCAATAAATTATTAGTGTGTTAGACATCTTATGTTAAAATCCGATATTACCCTATCATCTGTATGGCGTAAATCCAAAGAGACTTTGGAAATGACAGCTGTTTCAAGGTTTGGGAGGAATACTGAGTATTACGGTCTTTACTACTGTCCTGTTCTCTCCATTGACATTATACTGTAAGAAAGCAGTGTATAAGCCAATGGTGGCAATTCAAAGACCATCATTTCCATTTACTAATGGATGGAAAGAAACATAGGTAACATTTCCATCCATTTATCCAATCCATTATTGTTTCCTAACGGCATTCCAAAATCATTCTCAATTTTAGTTCCTCTTTTCTGACTCTATAAAAATATTAGGAAATGTAATATACCCATGTAATGCATGACTAGGCAAATGTGCAGTCATAGAGACTGACATCCATTGTAATGCACACAATTATTGGTGACATCTGATGCCGAAGGTATGGCATAAAGATCAGTACGAACCCTAAGGCCAGCGTCACACTAGAGAGTTTTATGGACGAGCGAGAGGCGCAAAAACAACTCGGACCAATGTTTCTCTATGGGGCAACTCCCATCAGCCGTATATTTCTTGGCCGTATTTTACAGGCTGAGAAAATCGCAGCATGCTGCGTTTGTCAGCGTATTATTCAAAAAATTCTGCCAATGAAAGTCTATTGGGGCGAGAAAAATATGGATTACACACGGACCATGCGTGTGACTTGCGAGAAATACGCAGCGGTGTTCTATAGAAAAGCCGGTAATTCAGTGCAGTGTACAGTAAAATCACACTGACAGGTTAGAATAGATAAAATAAATGTCTACACATAGAATAGATATATATATACATGTCATTGACACATATATATATATATATATATTGTAGCGATTTCACTCACTCAGCTGCGACGGCTGACACTCAGGAGACGTGTTCCTTTAAAGTTCACTGGGTTTATTGCTTCATAAACCATGTGGCAAAACAACAGAAAGCAAAATAGCCTTTGGTTCAGGCAAAGGAAAACAAGTGTCCAGTTCATCCGGCTCCGTCCTGAAGCCGAACACACTCAGGAGGGTTTCACCTCCACACATATCTGCTGTGTAAAGGATTAGCCAGTCTTATATAGGACTAACCACACCCAGTAATCTATCACATGATTAGCCATGTGGTCTGACATCACCACAGGTCCTGAAACACAAACATATGGTTATATAAAACAACGCAATATTCCGGGCTACATTACAGCAACAAGGCACTTATGTGGCACATACCTCCCATCGACTACACACCCTTTAGCCATGCTACATACCTCCCCCCTCTGCCTAAAGCCGTGGGGCTTGGCACTTTCTCCCACTAAACAAGGGATTCTTGATAGGGCATCCGCATTACCGTGCAGCTTTCCGGCCCGATGTTCCACATGGAAACTGAAGTCCTGCAGGGATAAGAACCAACGGGTGACCCTAGCATTTCTACCCTTCGTTTCCCTCATCCACCTAAGTGGGGCATGGTCGGATATCAGTCTAAATTTACGTCCCAGCAGATAGTACCGTAATGTGTCCACTGCCCATTTTATGGCCAAGCACTCCTTCTCAACGACTGAGTAGTTATTTTCAGATGAGGACAGCTTCCTACTCAGATAGAGAACAGGATGCTCCTCCCCATGTAGTTCTTGGGAAAGGACTGCTCCCACCCCAACATCTGAGGCATCTGTCTGAAGAATAAACTCTTTCTTGAAGTTTGGGGCCATCAGAACGGGTTGCTTACACAAAGCGTTTTTCATTTCTTGGAAGGCTGACTCTGTTTCTTCGGACCACTTAATCATTACTGGTTTTGTCCCTTTTAGCAGGTCAGTCAGAGGCGCAGCCATCGTGGCGAAGTTTGGGATGAACCTCCTGTAATATCCCACGATTCCCAGGAAGGCTTTAACTTGCTTCTTGGAAACTGGTTTTGGCCACGTTTGAATTGCCTCCACTTTACTGATTTGGGGTTTTATTTCTCCGTGACCCACTATGTATCCAAGGTACTTAGCTTCTTCTTTACCCAAGGCACACTTCTTTGGGTTTATAGTAAATCCGGCCTCTCTTATAGCATCCAACACCGCTTGGACTTTCTCCAGATGACTCTCCCAGTCCGGGCTAAAGATGACGATATCATCTAGGTACGCAGCAGCGTAGGCCTTATGGGGTGCAAGAACTCTATCCATAGCCCTCTGGAAGGTCGCCGGAGCTCCCTGTAGGCCAAACGGCATCCGGGCATACTGGAAGCATCCATCAGGTGTCGAAAAGGCTGTCTTCTCCTTGGCTTCCTGCGCCATGGGGATCTGCCAATACCCCTTTGTCAGATCCAAGGTGGATATATATCTGGCGTGCCCAAGCCTTTCGATGAGCTCATCAATACGGGGCATGGGATAAGCGTCGAACTTGGAGACCTCATTCAACTTCCGATAGTCGTTGCAAAACCTCCACTCTCCATCAGGTTTTGGGACCAGGACAATTGGGCTTGACCAACCGCTCTTGGATTCCTCAATGACTCCAAGCCTCAACATACGCTCCACTTCCTTGGAGATAACTTCTCGACGAGCCTCAGGAATACGATAAGGTTTCACATTCACCCGCACATGGGGCTCTGTTAGGACCTCGTGCTCTATGACCTTCGTGTATCCTGGCAATTCTGAAAACAGGTCCCTGTTTTTCTGGAGTAACTCCCGGCACTGCTGTTTCTGGGTTTTCGATAGCGTCTCTGCTATAGTAACCGCTCCAACCTCACCTTCTGGGTTGCTTAACAATGACGGAGTAACTGTCGGCTCTCTATCTTGCCATGGCTTGATGAGGTTGACATGGTAAACTTGGAATGGTTTCCGTCTTCCTGGTTGGTGAATTTTATAATTTACCTCACCAAGTTTCTCGACAACCTCATATGGCCCTTGCCATTTGGCCAAGAACTTGCTTTCCACCGTTGGAACTAACACCAGAACTCGGTCTCCCGAATTGAACTGCCTCACTCTTGCAGACCGGTTGTAGACCCTGGCTTGAGCTTCTTGTGCTTGGAGAAGGTGTTCTTTCACGATAGGCATCACCTTTGCAATCCTCTGCTGCATCAGGGCCACATGCTCAATGACGCTTCTGTGGGGCGTGACTTCGGCTTCCCAGGTTTCCTTGGCTATATTATTATTATTATTATTTATTATTATAGCGCCATTTATTCCATGGCGCTTTACATGTGAGGAGGGGTATACATAATAAAACAAGTACAATAATCTTGAAAAATACAAGTCACAACTGGTACAGGAGGAGAGAGGACCCTGCCCGCGAGGGCTCACAATCTACAAGGGATGGGTGAGGATACAGTAGGTGAGGGTAGAGCTGGCCGTGCAGCGGTTTGGTCAATCGGTGGTTACTGCAGGTTGTAGGCTTGTCGGAAGAGGTGGGTCTTCAGGTTCTTTTTGAAGGTTTCGATGGTAGGCGAGAGTCTGATATGTTGTGGTAGAGCATTCCAGAGTAGGGGGGATGCACGAGAGAAATCTTGTATGCGATTGTGGGAAGAGGAGATAATAGGGGAGTAGAGAAGGAGATCTTGTGAGGATCGGAGGTTGCGTGCAGGAAAGTACCGGGAGACGAGGTCACAGATGTATGGAGGAGACAGGTTGTGGATGGCTTTATATGTCATGGTTAGGCTTTTGTACTGGAGTCTCTGGGTGATGGGGAGCCAGTGCAGGGATTGACAGAGGGGAGAGGCCGGGGAATAGCGGGGGGACAGGTGGATTAGTCGGGCAGCAGAGTTTAGAATAGATTGGAGGGGTGCAAGAGTGTTAGAGGGGAGGCCACAGAGCAGGAGGTTACAGTAGTCAAGGCGGGAGATGATGAGGGCATGGACTAGGGTTTTTGCAGATTCTTGGTTTAGGAATGTGCGGATCCGTGAAATATTTTTGAGTTGGAGGCGGCAGGAAGTGGAAAGGGTTTGGATATGTGGTTTAAAGGAGAGATCAGTGTCAAGGATTACCCCAAGACAGCGGGCTTGTGGGACTGGGGAGAGTGGGCAGCCGTTTACTGTAATGGATAGGTTCATTGGGGAGATCGCGTGAGATGGGGGAAAGATGATGAATTCTGTTTTGTCCATGTTAAGTTTTAGAAATCTAGTGGAGAAGAAGGATGAAATAGCAGACAGACATTGAGGGATTCTGGTTAGTAGGGAGGTGATATCTGGTCCAGAGATGTAGATCTGTGTGTCGTCAGCATAGAGATGATACTGAAAGCCGTGAGATTCTATGAGCTGTCCCAGGCCAAAGGTGTAGATGGAGAAGAGCAGGGGTCCTAGAACTGAACCTTGCGGGACTCCGACAGATAGGGGGCGAGGTGAGGAGGTGGTGTGTGAGTGGGAGACGCTGAATGTACGGTCAGTTAGGTATGATGAGATCCAGGATAGGGCCAATTCTGTGATGCCAAGGGATGAGAGGGTCTGCAGCAGCAGGGAATGGTCCACTGTGTCAAAGGCAGAGGACAGGTCCAGGAGGAGGAGGACAGAGTAGTGTCGCTTGCTCTTGGCGGTTAATAGGTCATTGGTGACCTTAGTTAGGGCAGTTTCAGTGGAGTGGTGTGACCGGAAGCCTGATTGAAAGCGGTCGAAGAAGGAGCAGGAAGATAGATGGGAGGACAGTTCAATATGGACATGTTGTTCCAGTAGTTTTGAGGCAAAGGGGAGAAGTGATATAGGGCGATAGCTAGATACAGAGGATGAGACAGAGCTATATCCAGGAGTCCTCGTGGATGTCGGCCATATAGAAGCTCAAACGGTGAGAACCCTGTGGAGGCCTGTGGAACTTCACGAATGGAAAACATCAGATAGGGTAAGAGACAATCCCAGTCTCTACCGTCTTTCTCTATAGCTTTTCTCAGCATGCTCTTCAGTGTCTTGTTAAACCTCTCAACAAGACCATCTGACTGGGGATGGTACACCGAGGTCCTCAACTGGGAGATCTTCAGGGCTTTGCATAACTCCCTCATCACCTTGCTCATGAAAGGTGTACCCTGGTCAGTCAGGATCTCCTTTGGCAGACCTGTCCGGGAAAAGACATGGACCAACTCGCGGGCTATGCTCTTTGAGGAAGAATTCCTCAAGGGAATTGCCTCAGGATAGCGTGTGGCATAGTCCAGGATGACTAATATATACTGATGGCCCCGAGCTGATTTAACTAAGGGACCGACCAAGTCCATGGCAATTCTCTCGAACGGTACCTCAATAATGGGCAGTGGCACAAGGGGGTTCCGGAAATGAGGAGTAGGAGCAGTTAGCTGACATGTAGGGCAGGACCTGCAATAGTTCACTATTTCCCGGTGACACCCAGGCCAATAGAACCTCTGCACAACCCGTTCCTGCGTTTTTTCCATCCCTAGGTGTCCACCCAAGATGTGTGAATGGGCCATGTCCAACACTTTCCGTCTATACGGACCCGGCACTATCAACTGCTCTACCAACTCCTCCCTTATTTTCGTGACCCGGTACAACAATTCCCCCCTCAACAGAAAATGGGGAAATCTTTTGTCTGCCCCCGGCTCCTGTACCACCCCGTCAATAACTGTGACATTATTAAAGGCTTCCCTCAGAGTGGGGTCCCTATGTTGGGCAGTCCCAAAATTTTCACCGGTAACCTCTAACTCCAGAATGTCAGATGTAGGGGATACTTCCTCCTCATCCCCAACCAGAACACAAAAAGGAAAGCTGTCTGCCTCTGGGTGTGGCGATACCGTTCCAGGGTTCACTGGTTCCCTGCCAGGGAGCTCAGAACCCTTTCCCCACAAATCCCAAAACAAACAGAAATCCCGGCCAATAATTATAGGGTGCAACAAGTCCTGAACTACGCCGACTATGTGGGATTCAGTGCCACATGCCGTTTCAATGTCCACCCTGGCCATAGGGTAGTCCTTTGCATCACCATGTATGCACCGCACTCCGACCTTCTTTCCTGGGAGCAGATGAAGAGGAAAAGTGGCCCTCACCAGGGTCACTAGGCTCCCCGAGTCTAACAGTGCCGTTACTGCTCGACCGTTCACCTTTACGGGACACGCTTGAGGTCCCTCGTTGGATGGAGAGTTCACACTACAGACTGGATACGCATAGTATGAACAACGGCGTCCCATGCTGCAGTCCATCTGCTCAGTGGCTTGGGAACAACGGGCAGCTATATGTCCTGGCTTGTGGCACCTCCAACAAATAACATCACCCGTGGGGACCTTGGGCACCACCTCCCCCGCCCTTTGTGACCTTGGACGCACCACCCCTTTTTGGGACTCAGCTGTCCTCTGGGACCCCCAGTACGGCATGGGCTGCCTCCCGAAGGAGCCTTCCAACCCTTGGTATCTCTCAACCAGTCCGATCAGCTCGTCGGCATTCTGGGGGTCACCCTGGGCAACCCAAGACTGTATAGGCCTCGGGAGGGAATGGACAAACCGATCCATCATCACCCGTTCTACCATCTGTGCAGGCGCAGAGGTCTCTGGCTGCAGCCATTTCTGGACCAGGTGCAACAGATCAAACATTTGGGAACGAGGTGGTTTGTCCCGGTGATAGCCCCAGGAGTGAACTCGCTGTGCCCTGACAGTCAGTGTCACCCCCAGACGTGCGAGAATCTCGGCTTTCAATTTGTGATACTCTTTGGCATCCTGCAAGGTCAAATCATAGTACGCCTTCTGGGGTTCTCCCGTCAGGTATGGCGCAAGTACCTCTGCCCACTGCTCTGGCGGAAGTTTTTACCTCTCAGCGACCCTCTCAAACACCGTCAGGAAGGCCTCAACATCATCCCCGGGAGTCATTTTCTGCAATGCACGTCTTACCGTCTTCCGGACGTGGGTGTCATCAGCCAAACCTGGGGTTGGGGCGCTCGCCTTGCCCTGGATGGCGGTTGCCAGAAGCTGCATCTGCTGCTGATGCTCCTGCTGGCTCTGTTGTAACTGCTGCCGTTGCTCCTGCTGGCTTTGCTGCATCTGCTGCCGTTGCTCCTGCTGGCTCTGTTGTATCTGCTGCTGGCTCTGTTGTATCTGCTGCATCAACAGCCTGTTGGTCTCTTGCTGCCTTTGCTCCTGCTGGACCAAGTGTTTCAGCAGGTCCTCCATTTTCTCCGGCAATGCTTGCTGGCTTGCAACAGCCTTGACCCAGGACATTCAAAAATAAACTCACGTCTCCGCTGGGAACGCTGCTCGCAGGTCTCCACCAATTGTAGCGATTTCACTCACTCAGCTGCGACGGCTGACACTCAGGAGACGTGTTCCTTTAAAGTTCACTGGGTTTATTGCTTCATAAACCATGTGGCAAAACAACAGAAAGCAAAATAGCCTTTGGTTCAGGCAAAGGAAAACAAGTGTCCAGTTCATCCGGCTCCGTCCTGAAGCCGAACACACTCAGGAGGGTTTCACCTCCACACATATCTGCTGTGTAAAGGATTAGCCAGTCTTATATAGGACTAACCACACCCAGTAATCTATCACATGATTAGCCATGTGGTCTGACATCACCACAGGTCCTGAAACACAAACATATGGTTATATAAAACAACGCAATATTCCGGGCTACATTACAGCAACAAGGCACTTATGTGGCACATACCTCCCATCGACTACACACCCTTTAGCCATGCTACAATATATATACTGTATATATATATATATATATATATATATTTATTTATTTAATACAGAGCTAGATAGCATAAGAGCCAGTAATTCAATTGCCGGCTTTTGCTATCTCCTTAGCAAACCCGACAGGATATGAGACATGGTTTACATACAGTAAACCGTTTCATATCCGTTATATTTTTGCATATTCCTCACTAATAATGTTAGTAGTGTGTGTGTGCAAAATGTGGGAGCTCTAGGTGTTAAAATAAAGGGTTAAATCACGGATAAAACTGCCGTGGGCTCCCGCACAATTTTCTCCGCCAGAGTGGGAAAGCCAGTGACTGAGGGCCAGTATTAATAGCCTAGAGAGACCATGGTTATAGGACCACCCTGGCTAAAAACATCTGCCCCCAGCCACCCCAGAAAAGGCGCATCTGTAAGATGCGCCTATTCCGGCACTTAGCCTCTCTCTTCCCACTCCCCTGTAGCGGTGGGATATGGGGTAATAAGGGGTTAATGTCACCTTGCTAATGTAAGGTGACATTAAGCCAGGTTAATAATGGAGAGCTGTCAATAAGACACCTATTCAATTATTAATCCAATAGTAGTAAAGGGTTAAATAAACACACACACATTATGAATAAAGTATTTTAATTAAATAAATAAACACATGGGGTTTTAATATCTTTATTGTATGCTCAATCCAACTGACGACCCTCGATTTTCTGAAAAAAAAAAGGAAAAACAACATCCCATACCTGTCCGCCATACAGTCATGTCCCACAATGTAAATCCATCTCAAGGGGTTAAATACATTTACAACCAGAAGCCTGCTAATGCAGCTGCCCTGGCTGTAAAAACTGGGGAATGAATGGAATGCAGCTTTGTTGACTTGCGGTGCTGCGCCCCCTGGTGGCATAAAATCATATGAACTCTAGCGTGGGAATTTTTCTGCAAATAGTTCAGTATCCCCTCTCACCAAATGCCCCACAGTAGCAGGTCAAACAGCCAGCACAATGTTCTGGATAAAAGAAGGTGTTTATCATATCTTCACCAACACATTGAAAGCATGCACAATCAATGTGGGGAAAAAAATGACTTGCATTCCTTACTCATAGGAGAATTCCAATCACAGGTTGATCCATTTATGTACACTGCTCAAAAAAATAAAGGGAACACAAACAACACATTGTAACTCCACATCAATCACACTTCTATGAAATCAACCTGTCCAGTTATAAAGCAACACCAATTGTGAATCAATTTCTCCTGCTGTTGTGCAAATGGAACAGACAATGGGTAGAAATGATAGGCTAGCAAGACAACTCCTATAAAGGAGTGCTTCTGCAGGGGCGACCACAGACCATTTCTCTGTTCTCATGCTTTGTAGCTGTTGTTTTGCTTACTTTTGCATTTTGTCATTGCTCTTGTAAGGGGTTACAAGGACTAAGCTATGTTGCACCCCTAAGGCCTCTTTCACACTTCAGTCTTTTGGCGTCAGTCTAAAACCGCCATTTTCCTCAAATAACGGATCCGTCATTTTTTTTTGACGGATCCGTTATTTTCCCATAGACTTGCATTAGTGACGGATTGTGACGGATGGTCGTCCGTTCCATCCGCCATGCGACGGATCCGTCGAAATTTGGCGGACGTTTTCTGAAAATAGACGGACATTGGAACGTTTTTTGTCAACGCCGAAATGGCGGATCGCGACGGATCCGTCGCGTCCGCCATTCCATAGAATGGGCGCCTATGGGCGACGGATCCGCCGCAACCGTTTTTTCGGCGGATCCGTCGCCCCAATCCGTTTTTTCAATTGCGCATGCTCCAAAAAGTAGATACTTCTCCCAGACAACCCCCAAGTAACGGATCCGTCAAAAAAACGGATCCGTTAGAACCGTTTTCGCAACAATTGTGACGGATCCGTCAATCCGTCACTATGTCGGTAGTGACTGACGCCAAAAGACTGAAGTGTGAAAGAGGCCTAACCCCTTAAACATGTCTTCATTTGTAATGTATTAATGTATGCTGATGTAATCATACATATGTGTATCTTATTGGTACAGTGCAGTTTACAGTTCAGACACCAGATCACTATTTCTTCAGTGCCTCCCTGTAGATAGTTAACATAGGAGGGGCTAGCTAGGGAGTAAGATAACAGGACTTCCTGAGTTCTAGTCAGTCAGGGCGGGTAGCCTTTAGTGCTTGGGTGGTCTATATGCCCGTGCCACGTAGCACCCCGTAACGTTAAGCAGAAGCCCAGCCTTCCAGAGACAGTGAGTCACCTAATGAAGAGACAGATACAGAAGAGATTGTGGGAACAAAGGATTGAGTTTTCCCAGGAAGAATACTGCAGGACAGAACACGGCAGGACAAATGGGCGGGTCACTCAGGATGTGGAGATTGCTAGCATGGGTGGACTCCCTTGATGCTGGTGCAAAACAGATAAGGGCCCCCCTACAAACAGTGAGTGTACACAATGAGGAGAGAAGGGAGAGATGCAGTATCGTGTAACATGGAAGAAACTATTGTTGTTGATGGAATGTATCTGGATGTGCTGTGAAGATCCAAAAGTAAAGTTTTGCAAGATGAGTTATACTTGGACTGTGACTCTGTTCATCGAAAATAAGCCAAAGGTGACCCCATGAAAAGGAGGGTAAGCCCTGTTGGTGCCAGCAATGAAGAGGCAAGTAGAGTACCAGAGAAGTGTGAATTTCCTGTAAGGGGAGGCCAGGGTATATCTTGCCAGAGAAGCTTAGGCACAACTACTGCCCTGGCCAACATTTACACTCTCACCCCTAGAGGTACAGTAACATGAAGCGGTGTCTACAATACAACCCACAGAAGTTGATCAGGTAGCGCAGCTCATCCAGGATGGCACATCAATGTGAGCTGTGGCAAGAAAGATTGCTGTGTCTGTCAGCACAGTGTCCAGAACATTGAGATGATACCAGAAGACAAGCCAGTACACCAGGAGACATGGAGAGGGCCATAGGAGGGCAACAACCTAGCCTCAGGACCACTTCCTCCTCTTTTGTGCAAGGAGAAACAGAAGGAACAGTGCCAGAGCCCTGCAAAATGACATCCAGCAGGCTACTAACATCTATGTGTCTGCTCAAACTGTCAGAAGCAGACTCTATCAGAGTGGTATGAAGGCCTGACGTCCTCAAGTGCAGGGTGATAGGCATTTGCCAGAGGACACCAACATTGGCAGATTCGACATTGGCGCTTTGTGCTTTTCATTGATGAGAGCAGGTTCACATTGAGCACATGTGACAGACGTGACAGAGTCTTGAGACTCCTTGGAGAATGTCTGCTGCCTGCAGCATCCTCCAGCACAACCAATTTGGCAGTGGGTCAGTAATGGTGTGGGGAGACATTTCTTTGGAGGGCCGCACAGCCCTCCATGTGGAGAGGTACCCTGACTGCCATTAGGCACCAGGATAAGATCCTCAGACCTATTTCAGTTCCTTATGCAGGTGCACTGAGCCCTGGGTTCCTTCTGATGCATGACAATGCTAGGCATCATGTGGTTGAAGTGTGTTAGCATTTCCTGCATGATGAAGGCATTAATGCTATGGACTGGCCAGCCTGTTCCCCAAACCTAAATCCAATCAAGCACATCTGGGACATCATATCTCTCTCCATCCACCAACACCACGTTGCACAACAGATTGTCCAGGAGTTGATTGATGCTTTAATCCAGATCTGGGAGGAGATCCTTCAGGAGAACATCCGCCGCCTCATCAGGAGGATGTTATTCTGGATTATCTCAATGAGAATAACTGTTTAACTCCATCTCAGCATGGGTTTATGAGGAATTGCTCCTGTCAAAACAATCTAATCAGTTTTTTGAAGAGGTAAGCTATAGAGTGAGTCATTGGACATGGTATATCTTGATTTTTCCAAAGCATTTGATACCGTGCCACACAAGAGGATTGTACACAAAATGAGAATGCTTGGTCTGGGGGAAAATGTATGTAAATAGATAAGTAATTGGCTTAGTGATAGAAAGTAGAGGGTGGTTATAAATGGTACTAGCTATTGAACCCGTTCTACGCCCGGGTGGCGAGCATTTATATTGGTATATGGTCTCCATCCTGGTATGTGCTGCTCCATCCTGCGCCCCCATCCTGTCATGTGCTGCTCCCATCCTGCGCCCCCGTTCTGTCATGTGCTGCTCCCATCCTGCGCCCCCGTTCTGTCATGTGCTGCTCCCATCCTGCGCCTCCATTCTGTCATTTGCTGCTCCCATCCTGTCATTTGCTGCTCCCATCCTGCGCCCGTTCTGTCATTTGCTGCTCCCATCCTGCGTCCCCGTTCTGTCATTTGCTGCTGCCATCCTGCGCCCGTTCTGTCATGTGCTGCTGCCATCCTGCGCCCGTTCTGTCATGTGCTGCTGCCATCCTGCGCCCGTTCTGTCATGTGCTGCTGCCATCCTGCGCCCGTTCTGTCATGTGCTGCTGCCATCCTGCGCCCGTTCTGTCATGTGCTGCTGCCATCCTGCGCCCGTTCTGTCATGTGCTGCTGCCATCCTGCGCCCGTTCTGTCATGTGCTGCTCCCATCCTGCGCCCGTTCTGTCATGTGCTGCTGCCATCCTGCGCCCATTCTGTCATGTGCTGCTGCCATCCTGCTCCCGTTCTGTCATGTGCTGCTGCCATCCTTCGCCCGTTCTGTCATGTGCTGCTGCCATCCTTCGCCCGTTCTGTCATGTGCTGCTGCCATCCTGCGCCCGTTCTGTCATGTGCTGCTGCCATCCTGCGCCTGTTCTGTCATGTGCTGCGGCCATCCTGCACCCGTTCTGTCATGTGCTGCTGCCATCCTGCGCCCGTTCTGTCATGTGTTGCGGCCATCCTGCGCCCGTTCTGTCATGTGCTGCTGCCATCCTGCGCCCGTTCTGTCATGTGCTGCGGCCATCCTGCGCCCGTTCTGACATGTGCTGCTGCCATCCTGCGCCCGTTCTGTCATGTGCTGCTGCCATCCTGCGCCCGTTCTGTCATGTGCTGCTGCCATCCTGCGCCCGTTCTGTCATGTGCTGCTGCCATCCTGCGCCCGTTCTGTCATGTGCTGCTGCCATCCTGCGCCCGTTCTGTCATGTGCTGCTCCCATCCTGCGCCCGTTCTGACATGTGCTGCTGCCATCCTGCGCCCGTTCTGTCATGTGCTGCTGCCATCCTGCGCCCGTTCTGTCATGTGCTGCTGCCATCCTGCGCCCGTTCTGTCATGTGCTGCTGCCATCCTGCGCCCGTTCTGTCATGTGCTGCTGCCATCCTGCGCCCGTTCTGTCATGTGCTGCGGCCATCCTGCGCCCGTTCTGTCATGTGCTGCTGCCATCCTGCGCCCGTTCTGTCATGTGCTGCTGCCATCCTGCGCCCGTTCTGTCATGTGCTGCTGCCATCCTGCGCCCGTTCTGTCATGTGCTGCTGCCATCCTGCGCCCGTTCTGTCATGTGCTGCGGCCATCCTGCGCCCGTTCTGTCATGTGCTGCGGCCATCCTGCGCCCGTTCTGTCATGTGCTGCGGCCATCCTGCGCCCGTTCTGTCATGTGCTGCGGCCATCCTGCGCCCGTTCTGTCATGTGCTGCGGCCATCCTGCGCCCGTTCTGTCATGTGCTGCGGCCATCCTGCGCCCGTTCTGTCATGTGCTGCGGCCATCCTGAGCCCGTTCTGTCATGTGCTGCTGCCATCCTGCGCCACCATTGTATTATATGCCCCCCGCTCCAGTGTGTATGCCCCCGAATGCTGCTGCCATATAAAAAAAAATAAAAATACCATACTCACCTATCGTCCGGCTCCACTGCAGGTATGTCTTCAAGAAAATGGCGCCGGAAAGCGGGGACTGCGCAGGCGCCGATTCCGGCAGCAGGAATCGGCGCCTGCGCAGTCCGCGCTTTCCGGCGCCATTTTCTTGAAGACACACCTGCAGTGGAGCCGGAGTGTGTCTTCAAGAAAATGGCGCCGAAAGCGCGGACTGCGCAGGCGCCGATTCCGGCAGCAGGAATCGGCGCCTGCGCAGTCCGCGCCCTCCGGAGCCGGGACCAGAGGAGCCGGGAGACGGAGCCGCAAGCAGCGCTGGAACCGGGAAAGGTGAGTATACTTACCCTCCCTCCTGGCGGTCCCTGACTCTCCAGTGGAGATGGCGGTATGCGTTCAGTGCTTACGCATACCGCGATCTCCCGGGAGCGTCGCTCTGTGAGGCCCAGACTGCGCCGGCGCTTGCGCTTGCGCAGTCTATAGAGGCTTCGGACAGAGTGACGCTCCCAGCGTTATATTATAGATATTCTCTAACTCGGTCGCTGTGACCAGTGGGGTACCGCAGGGGTCGGTATTGGGACCTGTTCTCTTCAACATATTTATTAACGATATGGTAGAAGGTTTACACAGTAAAATTTCAATATTTGCAGATGATACAAAACTATGTGAAGCAGTCAATACAAGAGAAGATAATGTTCTGCTACAGATGGATCTGGATAAGTTGGAAACTTGAGCTGAGAGGTGGCAGATGCGGTTTAACAATGATAAATGTAAGGTTATACATATGGGAAGAAGGAATCAATATCACCATTATACACTGAACGGGAAACCACTGGGTAAATTTGACATGGAGAAGGACTTGGGGATCCTAGTTAACCCCTTCAAGACGCAGCCCTTTTTCGTTTTTGCGTTTTCGTTTTTTGCTCCCCTCCTTCCCAGAGCCATAACTTTTTTATTTTTCCATCAAAATATGGCCATATGAGGGCTTGTTTTTTGTGGGACAAGATGTACTTTTTAACGTCACCATTGGTTTTACCATGTCTTGTACTAGAAAACGGGAAAAAAATTCCAAGTGTGGTGAAATTGCAAAAAAAGTGCAATCTCACACTTGTTTTTTGATTGGCTTTTCTGCTAGGTTCACTAAATGCTAAAACTGCCATTATGATTGTCCAGGTCATTACGAGTTCATAGACACTAAACATGTATAGTTTATTTTTTATCTAAGGGTGGTTTCACACTTGCGTTTTTGTCTGCAGCGTTTTTTGCACAAAAAAACGCATGCGTTTTTTCCCTATATTTAACATTGAAAAGGCATGCGTTTTTTTGTATACGCGTTTGGTTGCGTTTTCAATCGCATGCGTTTTTTTACTGCATGCGTTCATTTTCAAAAATGCAACTTGTAGTATTTTTGAGAAGCGTTTTTTGGACACAAAAAAACGCATGCGTTTTCATGCGTTTTTTGGGTCAAAAAACATTGGAGTAAATGGGAACGCATGCGTTTTTTTGTGCATGCGTTTGCATGCGTTAAAAACGCATGCGTTTTTAAAAAAAAACAAAACATAAAAACACACTGATAAACCACCCCACACCATAAAATTGATAAAGGGATCCTACCCCTAACCCTACCCCTAACCCTAATCCTAACCCTACCCCTAACCCTACCCCTAACCCTAACCCTACCCCTAACCCTGATCCCTTTAAGGGTAGCGTTAGGGGTAGGGTTAGGGGTAGGGTTAGGGGTAGGGTTAGGGTTAGGATCCCTTTAGGGTTAGGGGTAGGGTTAGGGTTAGGGTTAGGATCCCTTTAGGGTTAGGGTAGGGTTAGGATCCCTAACCTTACCCCTAACCCTAACCCTAGCTCTTTCTGTTTATAGTGGGTTTTTTACTTTATTTTGATGATTGGCAGCTGTCACAAATTTATCTGCATGCGTTTAAAAAAAGCAAACGCATGAAAAAATGCATGTAAACGTGTCAAAACGCCGCGTTTTTTTCACCACATGCAAAAACGCATGCGTCAAAACGCAGCGTTTGCACGCGTTTACATGCGTTTTTTCACCATGTGTTTTTTTTTTAAACGCATGCGTTTTGAAGCGCAAGTGTGAAACCAGCCTAAGTGGTGAAAAAAAAAATCCAAACTTTGCTAGAAAAAAAAATTGTACAATTTTCCGATACCCGTAGCGTTTCCATTTTTCGGGATCTCGGGTTGGGTGAGGCCTTTTTTTTTTGCATGCCGAGCTGATGTTTTTAATGATACCACCTTTGTGCAGATACGTTCTTTTGATTGCCCATTATTGCATTTTAATGCATTGTCGCGGCGACCAAAAAACACAATTCTGGCATTTTTAATTTTTTCTTGCTACGCCGTTTAGTGATCGGGTTAATCCTTTTTTTTATCTATAGATCGGGCGATTCTGAATGCGGCAATACCAAATATGTGTATGTTTGATTTTTTTTATTATTGTTTTATTTTGAATGGGGCGAAAAGGGGGTGATTTAAACTTTTATGGTTTTTTATTTTTTTCATATTTTTTAAAACATTTTTTTAACTTTTGCCATGCTTCAATAGTCTCCATGGGAGGCTAGAAGCTGTCATAGCCTGGTCGGCTCTGCTACATAGAAGCGATGCTCAGATCGCTCCTATGTAGCTGAATTCCTGCATTGCTATGAGCGCCGACCACAGGGTGGCGCTCATAGCAATCCGGCATCAACAACCATAGAGGTCTCAAGGAGACCGCTGGTTGTTATGCCGATGCATCGCTGACTCCCGATCATGTGACGGGGGTCGGCGATGCACGCATTTCTGGCCCGATGGCTGGAAGCGGTAGTTAAATGCCGCTGTCAGAGTTTAACAGCAGCACTTAACTAGTTAATAGCAGCGAGTGGATCGCGATTCCACCTGCCGCTATTGCGCACACATGTCAGCTGTTCAAAATAGCTGACATGTCATAACTTTGATGTGGGCTCAGTGCCGTAGCTCACATCAAAGGGGTAGACACGATATGTGCTGTACTAGTACGGCACATGTCGTGAAGGGGTTAAGATGATGAATACGGACACGTCTCCACTCCCATAGGGATAGAGAGCATGTTCATCAACTTAATGAGCGGCACCACGTGACCACTAAGCACAGGAAGAGTTGCAGGCAGGTGCCAACGGCCGGAACGAGATGCAGTGCCAACACCCAGGTCGCGCAGGTAGGTGAATATTATTTTTTTTTTCAATAGGAAATATGCACACAGGGACGGAACTGGGAGGCATGCATTCAGGGACAGAATGGAGGAGGCATTCATACCAGGTCAGGGAAGGGGAGGCATGCATACAGGGAAGGAATCGGGGAGGCATGCCGACAGGGGCAGGGATGGGGAGGCATTCATACCAGGACAGGGGACCGGGAGGCAAGCACACAATGACGTGGACAGGGGAGGCATGCATACAATGACAGGAACAGGGGGAGGCATGCAGACTGGGACGGACGGGGAGGCATTCATACCAAGACAGGGAAGGGGGAGCTATGCATGGCAGGACAGGGATGGGGAGGCATTCATACCAGGACAGGGAAGGGGGAGCTATGCATGGCAGGACAGGGATGGGGAGGCATTCATACCAGGACAGGGAAGGGGGAGCTATGCATAGCAGGACAAGGATGAGAGGACAACGCATTCCCAGTTTATACTCGAGTCAATAAGCTTACCCGGTTTTCCGTGGCAAAAGTAGGTGCCTCGGCTTGTACTCGAGTTTATACGGTATTGGCCTTGCGGCCTCGAACTGCGCCTGTGCAAGTGACATTCATGTCACCGCTATTCCCGTGCATGCGCAGTAACAGCCACAACTGCGCGCTCAACCCACTCTACCCGCACATGCGCGGTAACGATATGGCTGTTACTGCGCCTGCGTGGGGAATAGCATACACAGATGTTAATTTCACCGCACTCCCAATACGATAGCCTATTTTTAGTTTTATATAATGATTGGATGCACACCTCTGATCTCATTATGTAACGCCTTTTAAGGCTGACTCAGGCAGCTGTGATCCACCTAATTATTCAGGTTGCAAATGCATGCTGCTACTATGTGCTATTCAGGAGTCTAGCCACACGTCAACCTTGACTCTGCTACATTAGATTGCCTGATAGTTTACTGAGCTCTGCTGTTCCTGAGTGCTGTTCTCATACCCAGCTCTGCTACATCAAGGTATAACAATGTACCTGATTTTCTACTCTTCTCTGCTGTTCCTAAAGGTACCTTCACACTGAGCAAGTTTAGAACGATAACGATAGCGATCCGTGACGTTGCAGCGTCCTGGATAGCGATCTCGTTGTGTTTGACACGCAGCAGCGATCAGGATCCTGCTGTGACATTGCTGGTCGGAGCTAGAAGTCCAGAACTTTATTTCGTCGCTGGATCACCCGCTGACATCGCTGAATCGGCGTGTGTGACGCCGATCCAGCGATGTGTTCACTTGTAACCAGGGTAAACATCGGGTTACTAAGCGCAGGGCCGCGCTTAGTAACCCGAAATTTGCCCTGGTTACCATTGTAAATGTAAAAAAAAAAAAACACTACATACTCACATTCCGATGTCTGTCACGTCCCCCGGCGTCAGCTTCCCGCACTGTGTCAGCGCCGGCTGGCCGTAAAGCACAGCGGTGACGTCACCGCTCTGCTTTACGGCCGGCGCTTACACAGTGCAGGGAAGCTGACGCCGGGGGACGTGACAGACATCGGAATGTAAGTATGTAGTGTTTTTTTTTTTACATTTACAATGGTAACCAGGGTAAACATTGGGTTACTAAGCGCGGCCCTGCGCTTAGTAACCCGATGTTTACCCTGGTTACCAGGGGACTTCGGCATCGTTGGTCGCTGGAGAGCTGTCTGTGTGACAGCTCTCCAGCGACCACACAGCGACCTAAACAGCGACGCTGCAGCCATCGGCATCGTTGTCTATATCGCTGCAGCGTCGCTTAATGTGACGGTACCTTAAGTGCTATCTGCCAACCTAGACCTGCTACAACAGGTTTTCTGATTGACTACTGAGCTCTGCAGTTCCTGAGTGCTATCTGAACAATAATCTCTGATACACTAGGGTGCTTGATTGTCTACATAGATTGGTCCTGAGTGATATCCAAACTTCCAGCTCTGCATGAACAAGGTATCTAATTGTTCACTCAGCTCTGCTGTTCTTAAGTATCATCCTCATATCCACCTCTTCCAACAAGATTCCTGATTGTCCACTCATCTCTGCTGTTGAGGGTGCCATACACACACATTCAACTATGCTGCATCAAGGTACCTGTCTGACTACCTGCCTACTATTCCAAGGTACTGTCTTTAACTCAGCTATTCTAAGGTGCTTGTGTTTCTCTTCTGCTCCATTCATCTTTGGGCTGTACAGTGCTTCCAGATCCAATAATCCACGACGCGTCCTGCATATCCAGCGCTGCTGTTCCTCCCTATATTACTTGCCTTCCATCTTCTCTATCTTCCTGCATTAGGGTGGTTTCACACTTGCGTTTTTGTCTGCAGCGTTTTTTTTTTTCAAAAAAACGCATGCTTTTTTCCCCCTATATTTAACATTGAAAACGCATGCGTTTTTGTTTGTACGCGTTTGGTCGCGTTTTGCAACGCATGCATTTTTTTACTGCATGCGTTCATTTTCAGAAATGCAACTTGTAGTATTTTTGAGAGGCGTTTTTTGGACCAAAAAAACGCATGCGTTTTCATGCGGTTTTTTTGGGTCAAAAAATACATTAGAGTCAATGGGGACACATGCGTTTTTTTGCGTTAAAAACGCATGCGTTTTTATATTAAAAAACCAGAAAACACACTGATATGCCACCCCCCAACATAAAGGTGATAAAGGGATCCTAACCCTAACCCTACCCCTAACCCTAACCCTAAGGGATCCTAACCATAACTCTACCCCTAACCCTACCCCTAACCCTAAGGGATCCTAACCCTACCCCTAACCCTACCCCTAACCCTAATCCCTTTAGGGTTAGGGTTAGGGGTAGGGTTAGGGTTAGGATCCCATAGGGTTAGAGGTAGGGTTAGGGTTAGGGGTAGGGTTAGGGTTAGGATCCCTTTAGGGTTAGGGTTAGGGTTATGACCCCTACCCCTAACCCTACCCCTAACCCTAACTATTTCTGTTTATAGTGGGTTTTTTACTTTATTTTGATGATTGGCAGCTGTCACACATTTCTCAGCATGCGTTTCAAAAACGCAAACGCATGAAAAAACGCATGTAAACGCGTCAAAACGCCGCGTTTTTTTCACCACATGCAAAAACGCATGCGTCAAAAAAACGCAGCGTTTGCACGCGTTTACATGCGTTTTTTCACCATGCGTTTTTTTGCGTTTTATACCGCAAAACGCACCCAAAAAAACGCAAATGTGAAACCAGCCTTAATCAATCCCCTTCATCTTTACTGCTCACCCTGACCTACAGCTTAGCGAATTCTGAATTTGGCCAAATGTTTTACCCAGATGCCTTCCCCAAGCTAAGCATGTTCTGATAATAAGTCCTAGTTTCCATGTGATCATGCTAAAGGTCCATATTCCATCCAGACCATGATGGCTGACCAAATGTCAGCATATAACCAACAAAGCATTCCCTCACATTGTGAACGACGTATTTACAATATGGAACAATTTATTATAACATAATCCATTGAATCAATTCTGTTTATAATATATCTTGATTATCTCTCTGTTGGCAGCAACCATTCAGGGACTTTATTTTGGATACTCTGGACATCTGAGTCATCCCATTCATTATTATTGATATTTGGACTTTTATGGCGCATTGGATAATATAATCCTCATCGATATCCAAACATTGCAGAATATCTCTCCCTATTGTTTATACACAAACAGTGTCATCCAGATATGTAACATGTTCCTTCAGCTGAGTGCACCACAGTAGGAGTCAGTAATCATTGCTTCATTACAAGCTTAGCTCAATCAATACAGTAAATGGACAGGCAGGCTGATGTAGCATTGTAGCATAAAGCGGTTCCATCTCAGGGGGGAATTAATTAAACTGACCTTGTGTTCTTCAGAACAAAGCAATTAGAGAGATGAATTTACTACTCAGGCTTAAAGGGAAACTCAGAGAATGACGGAGCTGTCACATGTGTATGTACGTAGAACAATAACACTTAGTGTACATGGGAACATTAATTGTATGGGATGAATTAGTGTGTGGATAACTTATTTTACTTGGGCCCTATTAGCTCTAGAACAATTGTGTCCATTGTGTTACATTTGGTAAAGAAACTAGTAAAAATAAAACATTTGAAATACTGTAGTTAATGATCATCGACCATACAAATTAGACTAAACTCTGCTAACTGTCTTATGTGTAGGGGCTCTGACTCTTCCCTAATTCCAAAGCTGGTGAAAAAAGGATCAGATATGTTTCCATATGATGCATGATGCTTTGTTTCCATGAGGGATAATGTAATGACACCGATGGTGTCACTGACGCAGCCTAGGGGACGCTATCAGAGGGAATGAATGAAGGGAGTGGGGGACAAGGCATACAGTGCACAAGGACCTGAGACTAAGCAGTGAGCACAGGACCTGGAACAAAGCAGTCACGTGATGACAGGGTGGCAGAGTCACCACGAGTGCCAGGGAAGGCAGCTGGGAGAGCGAAGTACAGGGCACAGAACGTAAACGTAGTTGAAGGAGAGCCGAGAGTCAAAAACCAGATGACAGCGTGGTACCTAGGGATAAGACAGAGAGTAAACCGAAATGAGCCGAGGGATCAGATAACCAGGAAGGACAGGACAGTACAACCCAGGATACATAGGCAAAAGTCAGGGGACAAACCGGGTCATACACAGCAAAAGTTCACATGCACAGAGGCACAACGATTACAGACGAGTAACCTGGGTCAGCAACCACAAACCGAGTATACGGAAGTATCACAGACACCAAACCCAGGAACTACCAACAGTAAATAGCCACCCCAGAATCAAAGAGAGGCGGACTAGAATTAACCCTGACCTGATCAGAATGGAGACGGAACCATCCTGTCAGAATCACGACAGATAATTTGCTTCTAAAGAGTCCGGAATTTGCAAAATTTAATTCTACCCCTCCTCAAAAAAAAAACACGCATGCTTACAAGACAAATGTCAGAAGAAAAACTATATATTTTTAGAACAAAATCTTTGAAACCATTTGCACATTTTTCTTCCACAGTTTGCACGTATTACAATACATTGCAATCTGCTCCATGCCAGGAATCTGTCACCCCAAAAAGCATTTTAAATGGACTACATAGTGCTGTAGGGGACTTGTACACGTTACTGGTAGGGTGCCTGAGAAAATAAGTTTTCATTCGTATGCAAATGTGGAGACTTTGCTGCACCTTTGGCATGGCTAGAGTTTGGTGCACTGTCATGCCTCCTTATTTGCATATTGTGGCCCTTCCCCCACCTCTGATTGACAGATGAGAGAACTTCCTGTCTCTCTGATCATCTAACATGACTGTACTGGTTACAGAAAATATTTTAACTGAGAGAACAGCATAGCAGAATTCCCAACTTTTGAAGCTGGTATAGAGTGACATGCACACGCTAGTGGTGGGAATTTTTATTTTACAATAACTATACCCCTAACCATGCCCAATTTCTTTTTCACTCCCTCACTGATACAGTGCCAGTACTGTGTCAAGCATCCTTATTGTTCCCTTCCACGACAATATCACCTTCATGAGTTTCACTACAAAGTTTGATGCCCCCTCAATGCCCTTCTCCCCACAGACAGTATGATGCACCCTCAAAGTAAGAGTGTTCATTCCCCCACAAAGAATGATGCCCTGAAAGTCCCCCCTCACACACACTCACACACTATAATACCCCCCACACAGTGTGATGACCTCACAGTGTCACTGCACACTCTATGATTCTATCAGAATGTCCCCACAGTACCCTCCACATAGTATGATATCTGTTGTGAATTCTGTGATCAAGCTCCCTCCTGTGGTCACGAGTGGTACTGCGGCTTCTGAGTTTCCTTCCTCAGGTGATGAGGTTAAGTCGTTAGGTGCTGCTCTATTTAACTCCATCTAGTGCTTTGATCCTGGCCTCCAGTCAATGTTCTAGTATTGGTCTTGCTTCCTCCTGGATCGTTCCTGTGGCCTGTCTGCTCAGCATAAGCTAAGTTCTGCTTGTGTTACTTTTGTTGCTATATTTTCTGTCCAGCTTGCTTTTTTGGTTTTGCTTGCTTGCTGGAAGCTCTGAGACGCAGAGGGAGCACCTCTGTACCGTTAGTCGGTGCGGAGGGTCTTTTTGCCCCTCTGCGTGGTTGTTTGTAGGTTTTTGTGTTGACCACAAAGCTATCTTTCCTATCCTCGGTCTATTCAGTAAGTCGGGCCTCACTTTGCTAAATCTATTTAATCTCTGTGTTTGTATTTTCATCTTAACTCACAGTCATTATATGTGGGGGGCTGCCTTTTCCTTTGGGTAATTTCTCTGAGGCAAGGTAGGCTTATTTTTCTATCTTCAGGACTAGCTAGTTTCTCAGGCTGTGCCGAGTTGCATAGGGAGCGTTAGGCGCAATCCACGGCTACCTCTAGTGTGGTTTGATAGGTTTAGGGATTGCGGTCAGCAGAGTTCCCACGTCTCAGAGCTCGTCCTATGTTTTGTGGTTTTTGTCAGGTCACTTGTGTGCTCTGAACTTCAAGGTCCATTGTGGTTCTGAATTACCTATTCAGAACAGTACTGGAGGCCCAAAGTACTATGCTTCTCAATAGAGGGAAAAAAGAAGTTCTGAGACCATTTTTTTTTCTTTGCACTGTGTTTTGCCTTTTTTTCCCCCTAGACATTTGGGTGGTTCAGGACACAGGTGTGGTGATGGACATTAAAGGTCTGTCTTCATGTGTGGATCTTCTCACTGCAAGAGTACAAAATACTCAAGACTTTGTGGCTCAGAATTCTATGTTAGAACCAAGAATTCCTATTCCTGATTTGTTTTCTGGAGATAGAGCTAAATTTCTGAGTTTCAAAAATAATTGCAAACTGTTTCTGGCGTTGAAACCTCGCTCCTCTGGTGACCCAGTTCAACAAGTTAAGATCATTATTTCTTTATTACGTGGCGACCCTCAAGACTGGGCATTTTCCCTTGCGCCAGGAGATCCTGCATTATGTAATATTGATGCGTTTTTTCTGGCGCTCGGATTACTGTACGATGAACCTAATTCAGTGGATCAGGCAGAGAAAAATTTGCTGGCTCTGTGTCAGGGTCAGGATGAGATAGAGATTTATTGTCAGAAGTTTAGAAAGTGGTCTGTGCTCACTCAATGGAATGAATGTGCTTTGGCAGCAATCTTCAGAAAGGGTCTCTCTGAAGCCCTTAAGGATGTCATGGTGGGATTTCCTATGCCTGCTGGTCTGAATGAGTCTATGTCTTTGGCCATTCAGATCGGTCGACGCTTGCGTGAGCGTAAAGCTGTGCACCATTTGGCGGTATTATCTGAGCATAAACCTGAGCCTATGCAGTGCGATAGGACTTTGACCAGACCTGAAAGGCAGGAACACAGACGTCAGAATGGGCTGTGTTTCTACTGTGGTGATTCCACTCATGTTATCTCCGATTGTCCTAAGCGCACTAAGCGGTTCGCTAAGTCTGCCACCATTGGTACGGTACAGTCGAAATTTCTTTTGTCCGTTACTTTGATCTGCTCTTTGTCTTCCTATTCTGTCATGGCATTTGTGGATTCAGGCGCTGCCCTGAATTTGATGGACTTGGAGTTTGCTAGGCGCTGTGGGTTTGTCTTGGAGCCCTTGCAGTGTCTTATTCCATTGAGAGGAATTGATGCTACGCCTTTGGCCAAGAATAAGCCTCAGTATTGGACCCAGCTGACCATGTGCATGGCTCCTGCGCACCAGGAGGATATTCGCTTTCTGGTGTTGCAAAATCCGCATGATGTGGTCGTGTTGGGGTTGCCATGGCTACAAGTCCATAACACAGTATTAGATTGGAAATCAATGTCTGTGTCCAGCTGGGGTTGTCAGGGGGTACATGGTGATGTTCCATTTCTGTCTATCTCATCATCCACCCCTTCTGAGGTCCCAGAGTTCTTGTCTGATTACCGGGATGTATTCGATGAGCCCAAGTCCAATGCCCTACCTCCGCAAAGGGATTGTGATTGTGCTATCGAGTTGATCCCTGGTAGTAAGTTTCCTAAGGGTCGACTGTTTAATTTATCTGTACCTGAGCATGCCGCTATGCGGAGTTACGTAAAAGAATCCTTGGAGAAGGGTCATATTCGACCGTCGTCATCGCCATTGGGAGCAGGGTTTTTTTTTGTGGCCAAGAAGGATGGTTCGCTGAGACCTTGTATTGATTACCGCCTTCTAAATAAAATCACGGTCAAATTTCAGTACCCCTTGCCGCTGCTATCTGATTTGTTTGCTCGGATTAAGGGGGCTAGTTGGTTCACCAAGATAGATCTTCGTGGTGCATATAATCTTGTGCGTATTAAACGGGGCGATGAATGGAAAACTGCATTTAATACGCCCGAGGGCCATTTTGAGTACCTAGTTATGCCATTCGGACTTGCCAATGCTCCATCAGTATTTCAGTCCTTTATGCATGACATCTTCCGAGAGTACCTGGATAAATTCCTGATTGTATACTTGGATGATATTTTGGTCTTCTCGGATGATTGGGAGTCTCATGTGAAGCAGGTCAGAATGGTGTTCCAGGTCCTGCGTGCTAATTCTTTGTTTGTGAAGGGATCAAAGTGTCTCTTTGGTGTTCAGAAGGTTTCATTTTTGGGGTTCATTTTTTCCCCTTCTACTATCGAGATGGACCCTGTTAAGGTCCAGGCCATTTATGATTGGACTCAGCCGACATCTCTGAAGAGTCTGCAAAAGTTCCTTGGCTTTGCTAATTTTTATCGTCGCTTCATCTGTAATTTTTCTAGTATTGCTAAACCATTGACCGATTTGACCAAGAAGGGTGCTGATGTGGTCAATTGGTCTTCTGCTGCTGTGGAAGCTTTTCAAGAGTTAAAGCGTCGTTTTTCTTTTGCCCCTGTGTTGTGTCAACCAGATGTTTCGCTTCCGTTCCAGGTTGAGGTTGATGCTTCTGAAATTGGAGCGGGGGCTGTTTTGTCGCAAAGAGGTGCTGATTGCTCGGTGATGAAGCCATGCGCCTTCTTTTTCAGGAAGTTTTCGCCTGCTGAGCGAAATTATGATGTTGGCAATCGAGAGTTGCAGGCCATGAAGTGGGCATTCGAGGAGTGGCGTCATTGGCTTGAAGGAGCTAAGCATCGCGTGGTGGTCTTGACTGATCACAAGAACTTGACTTATCTCGAGTCTGCCAAACGGTTGAATCCTAGACAGGCTCGTTGGTCGCTGTTTTTCTCCCGTTTTGACTTTGTGGTTTCGTACCTTCCGGGCTCTAAAAATGTGAAGGCGGATGCCCTGTCTAGGAGTTTTGTGCCCGACTCTCCGGGTTTGCCTGAGCCGGCGGGTATTCTCAAAGAGGGAGTAATTGTGTCTGCCATCTTCCCTGATTTGCGGCGGGTGCTGCAAAAATTTCAGGCTAATAAACCTGATCGTTGCCCAGCAGAGAAACTGTTTGTCCCTGATAGGTGGACGAATAAAGTTATCTCTGAGGTTCATTGTTCGGTGTTGGCTGGTCATCCTGGAATCTTTGGTACCAGAGATTTGGTGGCTAGATCCTTTTGGTGGCCGTCTTTGTCGCGGGATGTGCGTTCTTTTGTGCAGTCCTGTGGGATTTGTGCTCGGGCTAAGCCCTGCTGTTCTCGTGCCAGTGGGTTGCTTTTGCCCTTGCCGATCCCGAAGAGGCCTTGGACACATATCTCTATGGATTTTATTTCGGATCTCCCCGTCTCTCAAAAAATGTCGGTCATTTGGGTAGTTTGTGATCGCTTCTCTAAGATGATCCATTTGGTACCCTTGTCTAAATTACCTTCCTCCTCTGATTTGGTGCCATTGTTCTTCCAGCATGTGGTTCGTTTACATGGCATTCCAGAGAACATCGTTTCTGACAGAGGTTCCCAGTTTGTTTCGAGGTTTTGGCGAGCCTTTTGTGCTAGGATGGGCATTGATTTGTCTTTTTCATCGGCTTTCCATCCTCAGACAAATGGCCAGACTGAACGAACCAATCAGACCTTGGAAACATATCTGAGATGTTTTGTTTCTGCTGATCAGGATGATTGGGTGTCCTTTTTGCCATTGGCTGAGTTCGCTCTTAATAATCGGGCCAGCTCGGCTACCTTGGTTTCACCGTTTTTCTGCAATTCTGGGTTCCATCCTCGTTTCTCTTCAGGGCAGGTTGAGTCTTCGGACTGTCCTGGTGTGGATACTGTGGTGGACAGGTTGCAGCGGATTTGGACTCATGTAGTGGACAATTTGACCTTGTCCCAGGAGAAGGCTCAACGTTTCGCTTATCGCAGACGCTGTGTGGGTCCCCGACTTCGTGTTGGGAATTTGGTTTGGTTGTCATCTCGTTATATTCCTATGAAGGTTTCCTCTCCTAAGTTTAAGCCTCGTTTCATTGGTCCGTATAGGATTTCTGAGGTTCTTAATCCTGTGTCTTTTCGTTTGACCCTTCCAGATTCTTTTTCCATCCATAACGTATTCCATAGGTCATTGTTGCGGAGATACGTGGCGCCTGTGGTTCCATCTGTTGATCCTCCTGCCCCAGTTTTGGTGGAGGGGGAGTTGGAGTATATAGTGGAGAAGATTTTGGATTCTCGTGTTTCGAGACGGAAACTCCAGTATCTGGTTAAGTGGAAGGGTTATGGTCAGGAAGATAATTCCTGGGTCTTTGCCTCTGATGTCCATGCTGCCGATCTTGTTCGTGCCTTTCATATGGCTCATCCTGGTCGGCCTGGGGGCTCTGGTGAGGGTTCGGTGACCCCTCCTCAAGGGGGGGGTACTGTTGTGAATTCTGTGATCAAGCTCCCTCCTGTGGTCACGAGTGGTACTGCGGCTTCTGAGTTTCCTTCCTCAGGTGATGAGGTTAAGTCGTTAGGTGCTGCTCTATTTAACTCCACCTAGTGCTTTGATCCTGGCCTCCAGTCAATGTTCTAGTATTGGTCTAGCTTCCTCCTGGATCGTTCCTGTGGCCTGTCTGCTCAGCATAAGCTAAGTTCTGCTTGTGTTACTTTTGTTGCTATATTTTCTGTCCAGCTTGCTTTTTTGGTTTTGCTTGCTTGCTGGAAGCTCTGAGACGCAGAGGGAGCACCTCCGTACCATTAGTCGGTGCGGAGGGTCTTTTTGCCCCTCTGCGTGGTTGTTTGTAGGTTTTTGTGTTGACCGCAAAGCTATCTTTCCTATCCTCGGTCTATTCAGTAAGTCGGGCCTCACTTTGCTAAATCTATTTCATCTCTGTGTTTGTATTTTCATCTTAACTCACAGTCATTATATGTGGGGGGCTGCCTAGGGAGTGTTAGGCGCAATCCACGGCTACCTCTAGTGTGGTTTGATAGGTTTAGGGATTGCGGTCAGCAGAGTTCCCACGTCTCAGAGCTCGTCCTATGTTTTGTGGTTTTTGTCAGGTCACTTGTGTGCTCTGAACTTCAAGGTCTATTGTGGTTCTGAATTACCTATTCATAACAGATATCCCCATGGTGGCCCCACAATTATAGTGACCCCCAGAATGGATTCTGCACAGAATGATGCCCCCATAGTGCCCCCCATACAGTGTGATGGTCCAAAGTCTCACCTAACATATCACTCCCACAGTGCCACCCACAATGTTTGATCCCCCCAAAAAGTTGCCCCATGCAGATTGTAATGCCCTCCAAACATTATAATTCGACCACTATATTAAAATTAATCTTTATTTTTTATATGGCGCTAATATTCCGCAGCGCTTTACAGATTGCACACATTATCATCACTGTCCCCGATGGGGCTCTCAATCTAGAATCCCTATCAGTATGTTTTTGGAATGTGAGAGGAAACAGGAGAACCTGGAGGAAACGCACGCAAATACAGGGAGAACATACAAACTCCTTGCAGATGTTGTCCGTGGTGGGCACTTACAGTGCCCCCCACACACAGTATGATGCCCTCACAGTGAATCCACACAGTATGATTCCTCACTGGTGCTTTCAACCCACGCGATGATGCCCTCATAGTGAACCCACAAATTATGATGCCCTCACAATATGGTGCACCTCATACCCACTCGGAATACTGCACTGACTAGAACAAAAAGACTACCCGCCTACCCAGTCCCCACAATGAGCTGCTCCGTTCTGTGTTGTGTGTGGCTCTACAACACCGGTGCAGTCTTCCTGTAGATACAGTGCTGCAAAGGGCAGACAGACCATATGCATAACATATGCGATTGTCCAGGGATTTAGTGCTCTCTGTGTTGGATCTGACATACTGTATATTCCTGTGCTCATGTCCCCATAGAACCCATGCCGAAATAAACACTCTGGACACAGATTTAATTTAAAGTGGAAATAAAATGGCCGTGCGGTTTTATTCAGGGTTACATAAAATACCATAAAATACTTCCAATAAATAAACTTCCGAAATAACATATTTAAAATTCTCCAAAAATTCCAAATGTCCAAATCCACCCATACATGGGTGATTTATCCCCATGATTAAAACCACACGACAGGAGGAACGATGACATAAAGGGAGGGAGGGTGGGCTCTTCGTTGCTCTTGCGCCAGCAACTGAGGTAATGACAGCTGTCAGTCAGATTTGTAAATAAATAAAAACCGCCAAAACGCTCTCCACCAATGAAAATGCAGGGAAAAATAGCGCTCAAAAACTGGAAAAAACCAGTCTGTCACGAATCACATAGATTCTGACTGAAATTTACATTGCTAAAAAGTGAGGAAAACTAATAAACTAAGCTCATAGCAAGGTCCATGGGGACATGAGACCCCCGCTTTATTTATTTTCAGTTTATGCGGGGGGGCTTACATGTCCCCATAGAACCCATGCCGAAATAAACACTCTGGACACAGATTTAATTTAAAGTGGAAATAAAATGGCCGTGCGGTTTTATTCAGGGTTACATAAAATACCATAAAATACTTCCAATAAATAAACTTCCGAAATAACATATTTAAAATTCTCCAAAAATTCCAAATGTCCAAATCCACCCATACATGGGTGATTTATCCCACAAGGCCAAGACTAACAGAGTCGAGGCCCCCCCAAACCACACAGCCATTTTTCAACTATGTTGCCCAAGTTCAGATTAAAAATGTCAAGTCCTATGTTGGACAAGTGAACCAAATCTTGTCTAAACAGACCAGGTAAAAACCCCTCCAAATCCACATGCCTAAAAGAAAAGCCTCCTAAAAGGGGAAAAAATTTCATCATTTCACGGTTTACCCTTTTACGAATTTTATCCATAAAAGCAAACTGCTGTTGCTGTCAAAAAAGTCTGGGAATGATCTCGGAAAAAACGAGACAAGAAAATGGAAATTTTTGTTTCAAAAAAATAAGATCAGACCGCATGGCCGCTAATAAATTATGCGTATTGATCTTCCCAAGATCATTCCCAGAAAGATGAATGATTAATAAATCCGGGTATGGAAATTTCAACAAACAATTATTTAGCTCATGCACCAAAGAAGCCCACTTCAGTCCGCGGATGCTATGCCAGTAGACCTGCGTAATGGAAGGGTTAAAGGACAGATTCTCCGAGTAACAACGCTGACTAGCCCTCTTCTGGGCCCAGAAAATAAAGGAATGGCCAACAATCCAAGCAATATTTGGACCTAAAAGAAAATAAATAATTAGTCAGCATATAAATGATGTCGAACGTACAGTTTAAAACGATTCGATTCCCATCTACCCATTTTTTTGATTCTGGCATCAGATAAGCCGGCTCTAGAGGCTTCCGTAGCCGCACCTATCCTAAACGAATGAGAGGATATCCTGAGGTGACTCTTTCCCAAAAAAGATAGACATTTTTTCAAAATAAAATTGAACTGAAATACAGTGACTGGTGATTCATCTTTATGCAAAAACAACGAGCCCTGCACCGCAGGCCTAACCACAATCCATTTGGAAAAATTAAAAACTGGGCAAATAGTTTTGTCATCAAAAGATTTCAAACAAATTTCACTACCTCTTCCCATTTGATCTGTTTTAGAACTTCTAATAAACACTAAAAGGAAGGAATCAAAAATTTTAATGTCCTCCAGCCTGAGCCCGGATGGCTCAGCTTTCTTATAAGACACTATCTCGCCGACTCTAAGAGCTCCAAAAAAACAAATTAAGAAAATGGCGTTAAACAACAGTGCTTCCTCTGGGTTTGAGCAGACATTAATCAGCACTGAACAAATGTTTCTTAGCAACGACAGGGAAATGGGACGTCGGGAATCTGGTACAAAATTCTCTCGTTTTAGGCCCTTCAAGAATTGTTTAACCAGAAAGAGGTCAGTCAACGCAGATTCCCCGTGGGCCTTCAGGAAAAAGGAGACTCCTGCGAAGCATTTTGCTAACGCAGAGTAAGATAAATTCTTCTTAAGTAAAGATTCCGCAAATTGCAGAGCAACAAAAGGGTCGGAAGTCAATGCATTAAACCCGTGAAGAACACAAAAATCAGACCATTTTTTCCATGCGGCCGAGTAGTCAGCCCACGATCGTTTGGACAGGGAATTTTCAATAAAATGCGGAACTAGGCTGAGATCACGTCCCAAACTGATGGAGGACAATGGGTCGCTTCCTTGTCTGCTAGCGGAACCTGTTGGGAAAAATTAGTCCACTGACTATCCAATAACATCTCAGTTAACGATTTAAATTTGCTATAGCCCACTTTCGCCTTCAGCCATACGTTGTTTTTCAAACATAGAAAAACCAGTTGTCTCAAAATCTTTGCGGCCTGACGATTCTTTGAAGAAAGGGTGTTGATGGCAAAAACGACTGCTTGGTTAGAGGAGAACAACAGAATTCTTGAATTTTGCAAGTTTTTGCCCCAGATGAAGATAAGTGAAAAAATTGCAAAAAGCTCTAAGAGCAGGGAATTATTCATGACCCTGATAATATCGGAATCATCAGGCCAATTCAAGCGAACCCAATGAGATGAACATACCAAGCTGACACCTAAGGAAATATCTGCGGAGAAAACCAGAGGAATAGAATCCGCATTGATAAAAGGAGATTGTAAAACCGATTTACCATTAAAATCGGACAAAAATGACAGCCAAATTCTAGCGTCCTCCTTGAGCTCAGAGGGAACTCGAATGTGGCATTTAGGTGAAGAAAAACCTTTGGTGGCTTTGTACAAACTCCTAGAAAAGACTCGGCCCATTGGAATTACCCGAAGAGCAAAGTTCAGCAGGCCTAAAAGCGCTTGAAGATCTTTGAGAGAGATTTTATCCTTAGACAAAAATTCAGAAAGAGAAGCACGCAGCTTGGCAACCTTATCCTCAGGGAGAATAGCTTCCATTTTTACAGAATCGATTGTGATGCCTAAAAATTCAATTCGATTACAAGGGCCAACAGTTTTATCAATCGCGATAGGAACGCCAAAGTGAGAGCACATCCGAAAAAATGTGTCCAGGGTAGCCTGACATACAAGTGAATGAGGAGGACCTATGAAAAGGAAATCATCCAGGTAGTGCAGTATCCCTGCTTCCTTACTGTTGGATTGTAAAACCCAATGCAAAAAAACGGAAAACGTCTCGAAGTAAAAGCATGACAATGAAAAGCCCATTGGGAGGCATTTATCGAAAAAAAAACAGCCATCAAAATGGAAACCTAATGAGTTAAAACCCATAGGGTGAACTGGTAGAATCCTAAAAGCCGATTTAATATCGGATTTCGCCATTAATGCAAAGGAACCGAATTTCCTTAGCAAATCCAATGCACCGTCGAAGGAAGAGTAAGAAACTGAACAACATTCCTTATCAACTTCATCATTTAATGAGTGGCCTGGCGGATACGAAAGATGGTGAATTAAACGAAATGAACCGGAATCTTTTTTAGGTACGACCCCCAGAGGTGAGATGCGAAAATTTAAAAAGGGGGGGGACATAAAAGGGCCAGCCACCCTACCTAATACTAACTCATTATGGATTTTTTCCCTAGCAACTTCTGGAAAAGCAGAAATGGAGGATAAATTATTTACTATAATGCAACCCTTCCCTTTGAACTGGGGTACATGAAAGCCATCATAAAAACCCTCAAACAAGAGCTGACTACTCTCCTTGTTTGGGAATCTGTTTAGCCAGTGAACCATATTTTCCAAATTCACTGGCGTCCGGGCCTTTTGGGTTAGGATCCTTACTTGCAGATTGCTGGGCTGCCTGCTTCTTAAAGCATTTGGACATCGGATGGGCATTACCGCAGAAGGAGCACTCGTGCCTGAACCGGCAATTATTACTCCATTTGCAAAAGGATTCGTTAAAGGCGAAGCAGACGCCTCTTTTAGGAAAGGAATTAACCGTTTGCCTACCCGCGACTTGTCTTGACGGCAGCATGAGGTTAATCCACAACCCGATATCTTTCGTACCCCATTTAACCTCAGGGTGAACAGATAGCTTATGCCTAAAAGCCTCATCATAGTGAAGCCAAGCAGAGCCGCCGAAATTTCTATAAGCTTCTAAGATAATATCGACGTGCTGAAACAAGCTACTGCAAAGCTTAGGGGATTTCTCCCCAAAACTGCAGCGTATATAGCAAAGGCTTGTATCCAGTTGTTAAACGATCTAATGTTACGCCTACTATCCTCAGAATCTGCTCTGTCCTCTTTTTTATCAGACTTCGGGGGCTGATCTCTGCGAGGGATAAGAGAAAATATATCGATAAAATTATTGTTCCAAATAAGCTCCTTAACCGAGGAACTTAAATGGAAACCAAGTGGAGACAGTTCACAAGTTAGAGCCTCTTTAAAAGGATTTAATGGGATGGAAGCTATAGAAGGCGTATCGATACGCATAGAGTCAATAGTAATCTTAGGAACGGATGAGGGAAGGGGAGGGGGAGTGGGTACAACATCCCCCATAGCTTCACACACTACTGATTTGATAAAATCCCTCAATTCACTATTAAGTAAAATTTGATTAATGTTCTCACCCCTGTCAGGCTGTACCTCCCGGCGACGCTCACCAGAAATGCCTGCGCTCAAGCCCATGGGATTAGGCGAGCGCGGCTCTCTGAAGGAACTTGATTGAAGATCCTCTTCATCTTCTGAGGACTGTGCAGCAGCCGCTGGAGCCGACCTTCCCTGCAGGTCCGATGCAAAGATGGCCGCTCTGGAGAGAGAGCAGGAGGGGACCGCAGCGCTTTTACGGCCCTGCCCCACTCCTGCCTTTCCGGCTGCTTGAGATGACGTTGCCGGTTCATCTAAGGGGCGACGGCCGACATCTCTCGCCGGGCTGCGGGACTTCGCTGAGGCGCAGCGTCGCGGTTTCTTTCCGGCGTCACGTTGGCTACGCTTGGGCGCCGGAGAATCCGCCGCTGCCGCTGAGACAGACCTTGACCTCCTGGAGCGCGATACAGCGCTCGACGCTGGCTGGGCGGCAGGTACCGGGCTTGAAAGTGGGGGGAATGCCTCCGGTTCGGTAGGAGGAGGGATAACTTCAGTGCCCACCGGCGTTTCCTTCATTGCCAGGCAGCTTTTTAGCCAGTCTAAGCCATCCTGGCCCCCTGCCCTAGCTAAAACTTCCTGGACTAGCTTTTCCATGGCAGCGTGGTACCTCTTCGTTGCTCTTGCGCCAGCAACTGAGGTAATGACAGCTGTCAGTCAGATTTGTAAATAAATAAAAACCGCCAAAACGCTCTCCACCAATGAAAATGCAGGGAAAAATAGCGCTCAAAAACTGGAAAAAACCAGTCTGTCACGAATCACATAGATTCTGACTGAAATTTACATTGCTAAAAAGTGAGGAAAACTAATAAACTAAGCTCATAGCAAGGTCCATGGGGACATGAGACCCCCGCTTTATTTATTTTCAGTTTATGCGGGGGGGCTTACATTCTGTGCCGAAATTTGCATCAGATCCAATGACCATATGCACGTTTATGAGGTTTCTGAAAACTTGCACAAGGATTTTTTTGGCTGCAGGTCAGAAATACATCTGCCACAGAAAAGTTTTACGTTACTTATTCCCACAGATTCTGTATGAAAAGGCCAAGGATTAGCCCCACTGAATGGCAATCGGGCTAATCCCTCTGATGATCTCCTGCAGCACTCGCAACACATCTGTGCAGAAATCACAATGTTAAACTCCATTGCTGGTTATATATTTGCAATACAGATGTGAATACTTTTCTGCCGAATGATGAAAAAAGTATTCTCGGAGTGATACCTTTATTGGCTAACTAGAAATTAATATATGTTTGCAGCTTTCAGAGCACAGAGGCTCCTTCTTCAGGCAGATTACAAATAAATTAATAAATAAAAGGCACAACATTTAAATTTAAGGGATACTACAGTAGGATATTTGTTCATGAGGTGGGATCCCAGTCAGACGCCTCTCAATCAGCCAAACCAGATCTCCACTTTGCACTGACGAGGGGCAGTACCCCGAAACACAGTGTCTGCAAATTGAGATTCTGGTTTGGCTATTATCCTAAGTCATGTGACAAGGCTCGTTAAAGGGTCGACATTGACTGTTAGGATTGCTACTTCCAATAGGTGGCAATACAGTTCTAGTCCTCTTCCTCTCTGAAGAGACAATTTGCATATTTCCCAGAGGAGCATTGCGGCTTTAAGTCTCCTCACCTCGACATGCTTATCATGTCACTCTCTGCAAGGAAATATCACACATATATATATATATATATATATATATATATGTATATATCTTTATATTTCATAGAGAGTTAGATAGCAGAATAGGCGATAATTCAGTTGTCGGGTTCTATAAAATCACTGCAGAACCCGACAGGATATAAGACAAGGTTTACACATAGTAAACCATTGTATATCTGTTCGATTTATATATGTCCCTCATTAATAATGTTAGTAGTGTGTGTGTGTAAAAATTTGGAGCTGTAGGTGTTAAATTAAAGGATTAATTCACGGAAAAAACTGGCGTGGGCTCCCGTGCAATTTTCTCCACCAGAGAGGGAAAGCCAGTGACTGAGGGCAGATATAAAGAGGGACCATGGTTATTGCCCCCCTGGCTAAAAACATCTGCACTCAGCCACCCCAGAAAAAGGCGCCTATTCCATCACTTAGCCTCTCTCTTCCCACTGCCCTGTAGCATTGGCGTATGGGGTTAAGGGGTTAATGTCACCTTGCTATTGTAAGGTGACATTAAGCCTGGTTAATAATGGAGAAGTATCAATATGACACCTATCCATTATTAATCTAGTTGTATGAAAAGGTTAAAAAATACACACACACATTAAGAATAAAGCCTTTTAATGAAATAAATAAACACACAGGTTTTAACGTCTTTATTGTACGCTCAATTCAAGCGTAGCTCTCGCTCTCTTGTAAAAAAAGCAAAATAAAAAAGCAACAATATACCATGCCTGTCCGCCGTACAGTCAAGTCCCATGCAGTAATCCATATCTGGGGGCATTTACATTTTACAACCGGGAGCAGTGCTAATGCGGCCGCTCCCGGCTGTAAATGACTGGTGAATGAATGAAATGCAGGGAGCGGAGCTTCGGTGACGGCACCCCCTGGCAGCATGAACTCAAATAAACTCTTCAGCCTGGGAAAATGCCAGCTGATTTTCCCACGCCATACGGATGACATACGGATACTTTTTTGAGAAAAAAAATTGCATCCTCGCTTAGAATGACATGACAAACTGATCACTGTTCATGAACACTTCTGCGTATCCCGGCCCTTAAAAAACGGATCGTATTTTCATACGTTAGATGTGACGCCGGCCTTATGGGTATATTTTTGATTAAATGTAAATTGTTCTTTTAGTCTATTAACTTCTGACAACATGTCTCCGAATTTCCAAGCAATACATTTTGTATTTTTTTTCTGAAAAGGAGAAATGGTCAAAAACAAAAACTGTGCTTTCAGACCTCAAATAATGCAAAGAAAACAAGTTCATAATCATTTGGAAACAACAATACTAATGTTTTAACTCAGGAAGAGTTCAGAAATCAATATTTTGTGGAATAACCATGATTGTTAATCACAGCTTTCATGCGTCTTGGCATGCTTTCCACCAGTCTTTCACACTGCTTCTGGCGCAAAAATGTAAGCAGTTCTTCTTTGTTTGATGGCTTGTGACTATCCATCATCCTCTTGATTACATTCCAGAGGTTTTCAATGGGGTTCATGTCTGGAGATTGTGCTGCCCATGACAGGGTTTTGAGGTGGTGGTCTCTTAATTTTTGCCATAGCTGTATATATATCCCCCAGTAGTACTGTTCATCTCTCAGAACATCCTGATTTTTTTTTTAACTAAGTACCGTATATACTCGAGTATAAGCCGAGATTTTCAGCCCACTTTTTTGGGCTGAAAGTCCCCCTCTTGGCTTATACTTGAGTCATACCCAGGGGTCGGCAGGTGAGGGGGAGCGGGGGCTGTCTAATTATACTTACCTGCTCCTGGCACGGTCCCTGCAGGTCCCTGGCTTCCCGACGCCGGCAGCTTCCTCCTGTACTGAGCGGTCACATGGTACCGCTCATTACAGTAATGAATATGCGGCTCCACTTCCCATAGAGGTGGAGCCGCATATTCATTACTGTAATGAGCGGTAACGGTGACCGCTCACTACAGGGAGAAGCTGCGGCGTCGGGAAGCAGAGACTGCACAGCGCCAGGAGCAGGTAAGCATAACGGGGAGGGGGAGCGCTGCACTGCGCGATACTCACCTGCTCCTCATTTCGGCGCCGCTCCATCTTCAGCAGTGGCCCTCAGCCTGAACGTCCGTGCTGAAGATGGAGCGGCGCCGGAACGAGCAGCACGTGAATATTGAAAGTGCCTGGGGCCTGAGCGACGGATAGGTGAGTATGTGATTTTTTTTTTTCATCACAGCAAATGGGGCAAGTGTCTGTATGGTGCATCTATGGGACCATAACGTTTGTACAGCACTATAAGGGGCCATAACGTTTGTGCAGCACTATATGGGGCCATAACGTTTGTGCAGCACTATATGGGGCCATAACATTTGTGCAGCACTATATGGGGCCATAACATTTGTGCAGCACTATATGGGGCCATAACGTTTGTGCAGCACTATATGGGGCCATAACATTTGTGCAGCACTATATGGGGCCATAACGTTTGTGTAGCATTATATGGGGCCCTAATGTTTGTGCAGCACTATATGGGGCCATAATGTTTGTGCAGCACTATATGGGGCCATAATGTTTGTGCAGCACTATATGGGGACATAACGTTTGTGCAGTACTGTATGGGGCAAGTGTCTATATGGGGCCATAACGTTTGGGCAGCACTATATGGGGCAAGTGTCTGTATGGGGCCATAATCAACGTTTGTGCAGCACTATATGGGGCAAATATCTTTATGGAGCATCTTATGGGGCCATAATTAGCATTTGTGCAGCATTATATTGGGTGAATATGTCTATGGAGCATCTTATGGGGCCATTATTAACCTTTATGCAGGATTATATGGGGCATATTTTAATATGGAGCATTTAATGGGGCCATCATAAACTTTATGGAGCATTATATGGGGCTCCTGATTCAATATGGATATTCAAAAACACTTAACCTACTGATGTCTCAATTGATTTTCCTTTTATTGGTATCAATTTTTACTTTTGACATTTACCGGTAGCTGCTCCATTTTCCACCCTAGGTCTATACTCAAGTCATTAAGTTTTCCCAGTTTTTTGTGGCAAAGTTAGGGGGGTCGGCTTATACTCGGGTCGGCTTATACTCGAGTATATACGGTAAATAAATAACTTAATTATATGTTGTATTTAGATAATAATTCCCCATCATTAGTGATTACACAGTATCAGGCGCTTTTAGAGGTTTTCCACAGTTGCACTCATTACATATCGCCTCATTTGTCTTCTGTATTCCCTTTACAGCAATTTATTGTCTTAAAAAGTATGATGGAGCCACTGAGACCTAAGCAGTGGGCAGAAGCATAGCGAAAACCCGGCAACATATGACAGATAATCCCCCATCTCTGCAGGAAATCCCACTTGCATCCATTTGTTCCTTCTGGAAACGTTCATTGCTTCACTGAGTTTGCTGCATCAGATGCTGATCTCTTAAAAATGAGAATACAAAGGCTGAGAAACACCGAGCGCACCGAGCTTTAGCTCTTAAAGGGAACAAGCGCGGCTTATTCAAAAGTCATTTTTAGGCCCATCATTTTGTGCTGATTAATTAATATATTTTTATGATCGTCAGAGCTGTATTCTTTAGGCAAACCTGAATGATGTGTGCAAGATCTTACAGGAAAGCTCTCACTAGATTTACGCTGCCCGAACCATAGACAGCATGAATTGCAGCTCGGCTTCACAATTGCAGACAGGTATTTTGTAGCCTGAAACGTTGTGGTGTTTCAAATAAAATATAGTTTGAAGAGCTACTCCGGGACAGAGAAATATGATTAGTATGATACAGTCCCTGGCCAACTTCGATGATTGACAAATCTCTCTATGTACACACTGTGATGCAGTGACCCCTGTTACAGCTAGGGGGGCTGTATGTTCTCAGAATGCGCACAGAGTCATATTGAGGCCATCAGAATGCATGGCAGCTTCAGGCATAACTGTGAAGATGAGACAACGTCTGGCATTATTGTAAATGACTGGTATATGTTGCAGAGGAGATACTCTGCGCTGTAAGCCTGAAGTAGTGTTGCTCTGGGACCTGTGGTCCTACGAGCCTTGTGTTTGTTTACTTAAAGGGAGGCTTACAGGGTTAGTTCGAGAGCTCGGAGGGTCTGACTAATCACACAAACCTCCCTCCTGTGGGAGTGGTTACAGATATACAATGTGACTGAGGACTGGTCACATGGGGAGAGTGTGTGCACCTAAATGGTCTGTGATGAAAGGTCCTACGAGTGGACTGAACTCCTAAAGGGCCCATGGAGGTGCTCATGCATGAGACGGGAGCTGGCTGGAACTCTGGAAAGTTCAGGAAGTTCTGAGGAACTGGACTTCTGACAGGAGTCATATGAAGCCCAGCTGGGAAAACCTAAGGTGCTGTCAATCAGGTAAAAAAGACTGTGTGTGTTTGGCTCCAGAGCGAGCTTGAATATTGGACTCTACCAAATATGCTCACAGTCCTGTTACTTTGTGTTTGTGCCACTGGGGTTTATGGAGTAATAAACCCAGTTGAACTTTTTAAAGAAATTACAGTCTTGGTGTGTGTTTTATCTCTGCCAAGCGAGTATTCCCCAACCTGCTAGTGATCGCTGCATCACAACACATGGGAGAGACCTGTCAATCATCTGGAGCTGGGTGTGGAGACCACATTGGACTAGTCTAGTGATGACCGAGTGTGCTCATTACTCAAGATTTCCGAGCATGCTCGGGTATTCTCCAAGTATCTTGGGCATGTTCGTAGATTATATTTGAGTCCCCGCAGCTGCATGATTTGCGGCTGCTAGACAGCCTGAATACAAGTGGGGATTCCCTAACAAACAGGCAATGCCTGCATGTATTCAGGCTGTCTAGCAGATGTAAATCATGCAGCTGCAGAGACCCAAACATAATCTCCGAGCAGGCCCAATATACTCGGAGATCACCTGAGCATGCTCAGAAATCTCGAGGAACGAGCACACTCGCTCATCACTAGTCTAGTCCCATCTCTCCCTATGGTCTTCAGAAGGATTTTCAAACTTGTTTTTTTTTTCTGAAACGCCAAGAGTAAAACATACCTTGCTTCAATTATGCCACCAGGATCTGATTCATGTTGCCTGTGTTTCGAGCAGCATGAATCTAGTGACAGGTTATTTTTACAGTTCTGCCGATCGTTATTGGCACCCATGAAGTTTAAGTACATAATGTGGAATATTTCCTGAAAAAAAAAAAAAATCAAGTGAAGCAGTTTTTTTTATAGAGCACTTGTGTTATATACGCAAGAGCAAATGATAGACAATAATTTCAAGCAGAAAGCAATGGGAGGGAAAAATAAAAATACCTAAAGCTTGTTGTGACACTGGCATTGACTGGTATTGACACCATTTACATTAAATTAGTATGGAAACACATTTTGACTCGCCTGTGGTAAATCACGAATGAGAATCACCTGTGATTAATTGTCGGTGCCCATGTGACATGAATTGGCCAATATGATGACTTCAGTGTTTTAAAAAGCCATATGGTAGGCCCTGTTCCTTTGTCACAATGGTGAAGTCAACGGAGCTGTCTGAGGATATCATACAGTCATGGCCAAAAGTATTAACACCCCTGCAATTCTGTCAGATAATACTCAGTTTCTTCCTGAAAATGATTGCAATCACAAATTCTTTGGTATTATTATCTTCATTTAATTTGTCTTAAATGAAAAAACACAAAAGAGAATGAAGCAAAAAGCAAAACATTGATCATTTCACACAAAACTCCAAAAATGGGCCAGACAAAAGTATTGGCAGCCTCAGCCTAATACTTGGTTGCACAACCTTCCGCTTCCGGTAACCATCAATGAGTTTCTTACAATACTCTGCTGGAATTTTAGACCATTCTTCTTTGGCAAACTGCTCCAGGTCCCTGATATTTGAAGGGTGCCTTCTCCAAACTGCCATTTTTAGATCTCTCCACAGGTGTTCTATGGGATTCAGGTCTGGACTCATTGCTGGCCACCTTAGAAGTCTCCAGTGCTTTCTCTCAAACCATTTTCTAGTGCTTTTTGAAGTGTGTTTTGGGTCATTGTCCTGCTGGAAGACCCATGACCTCTGAGGGAGACCCAGCTTTCTCACACTTGGCCCTACATTATGCTGCAAAATTTGTTGGTAGTCTTCAGACTTCATTATGCCATGCACACGGTCAAGCAGTCCAGTGCCAGAGGCAGCAAAGCAACCCCAAAACATCAGGGAACCTCCACCATGTTTGAATGTAGGGACCGTGTTCTTTTTTTTTTGAATGCCTCTTTTTTTCTCCTGTAAACTCTATGTTGATGCCTTTGCCCAAAAAGCTCTACTTTTGTCTCATCTGACCAGAGAACATTCTTCCAAAACGTTTTAGGCTTTTTCAGGTAAGTTTTGGCAAGCTCCAGCCTGGCTTTTTTATGTCTCGGGGTAAGAAGTGGGGTCTTCCTGGGTCTCCTACCATACAGTCCCTTTTCATTCAGATGCTGACGGATAGTACGGGTTGACACTGTTGTACCCTCGGACTGCAGGGCAGCTTGAACTTGTTTGGATGTTGGTCTAGGTTCTTTATCCAACATCTGCACAATCTTGCGTTGAAATCTCTTGTCAATTTTTCTTTTCCATCCACATCTAGGGAGGTTAGCCCTAACTTCTTGATGACACCGCACGGTAGACACAGGAACATTCAGGTCTTTGGAGATGGACTTGTAGCCTTGAGATTGCTCATGCTTCCTCACAATTTGGTTTCTCAAGTCCTCAGACAGTTCTTTGGTCTTGTTTCTTTTCTCCATGCTCAATGTGGTACACACAAGGACACAGGACAGAGGTTGAGTCAACTTTAATCCATGTCAACTGACTGCAAGTGTGATTTAGTTATTGCCAACACCGGTTAGGTGCCACAGGTAAGTTACAGGTGCTGTTAATTACACAAATTAGGGAAGCATCACATGATTTTTCAAATGGTGTCAATACTTTTGTCCACCCCCTTTTTTATGTTTGGTGTGGAATTATATCCAATTTGGCTTTAGGACAATTCTTTTTGTGTTTTTTCATTTAAGACAAATTAAATGAAGATAATAATATCAAAGAATTTGTGATTGCAATCATTTTCAGGAAGAAACTGAGTATTATCTGACAGAATTGCAGGAGTGTTAATACTTTTGGCCATGACTGTGACTGCTATTATTAGCAAGCACACGTCTTCCAAAGGCTATAAGGCCATCTCCAAAGACCTTGGTATCCCAGTTTCAAGAGTATGCAATGTTATTAAGAAGCTTGTCAAGCATAGTACCCTCAAGAACCTCCCTGGACGTCGGGGAAAGAAGAAACAAGAGATGTCTTTGAAAGTTGAGTGACTGGTGGAAAAAAACACCACGTCAAACATCCAAAGACCTAAAGGCCAACCTGGAACAGTCTGGGGTCATGGTTTCAACAAGTACCATGCGCCACACACTAAACCAAGCAGAGCTTTATGGGTGAAAGTCAAGGAAGAAACCATTGCTGAAGAAAAGACATCAAAGGGATAAAAGGGAACGACTGATCTTTGCTAAAGAGTACCTTAACAAACCATGATCGTTCTGGGAAAATTTTCTGTGGAAATATGAAACAAAATTAGAGCTTTTTGGCAATGCAAAGCATCAGTTTGTTTACAGACAGCACAATGAAAATTATAAGCAAAAGAATACCTTACCAATAGTTAAGTATGGTGGAGGATCCATAATGCTTTGGGGTTGCTTTGCTGTATACGGTACAGGAGGCCTTAACCATATCGCAGGAATCGTGAAATCAGAGGATTATCAAGAGATTTTAGAGCGACATGTCCTACCCAGTGTAAGAAAACTTGGTTTGAGTCGAAGATCATGGGTCCTCCAACAAGACAATGACCCAAAGCACACATCCAAAAGTACACAGGAATGGTTAAAAAAGAAAAAAAAATGGACTGTTTTAAAATGGCCAGCAATGAATCCTGACCTCAGTCCCACTTGAAATCTTTGGGGTAAGCTGAAATCTGACTCTGGGAAAAAAGAACCCTGAAAATATTCAAGAGTTTGGACAAACTGCAAAGGAAGAGTAGGAGAAAATACCATCTGAGAAGTGCAAGAAGCTTATAGATGGCTACAAGAAACATATGGAGGATGTCATCAATGCCAAAGGGTGTGCAACCAAGTACCGTATTAGTTAGGGGTGCTTTTATTGCTGCCCATGCTGTTTATTCTGTTTCTTCTTTGAAATTGCAACATGTAAGTTGAAAAATAATGTTTTATTTCTGTATTACTTTGGACCACTAATTAAAAAATCCTGAGGATACAACTTTGGTACAATTATATTTATTTCTGAAGATATTGTACAGTCTATGAAAAAAAAGGGGTGCCAATAATGGTGAGCAGGTCTGTAAGTCCCCGAAATTCAAGAGCAGTGCAAAATGGGAAGTAGAGGAAATAAGTTAAGAAGAGAAGATATTAAGTTACAAAACATGATGTAACGGGGTCTACCAAGCTGGGGTACCTCTGTCAGTACCACCCCGTGTTTCAGGAGGTCCACTCTGCTTTTGCTGGATTCTGAATGAAGGACGCTGGCTGGAATTCCTTGGTTACGTGAGAGCATATAAAAGCTGACTGCTACCCCACGTATTTCCAGTCTCAAAGAACTCACTTTATTTACAGCACACAGAATATATAACACAGATACACAGGGCAGGCCAATAGAAAAAACAGGCCAGACATACATTACAATAGCCGCAGGGGGCCGGAGCCTGCTGATATTTACTGGGGGAATTATAAAGGTGGGGGAGGACAGAAGGGGGATATCTTGTCCTCTCTGCCCAGGGGCGCAGCCTGTGGACTGATGCATTTCACATGGAACCTATTATACATAATATATACTGCATAACATTCTTGGTGCTGGGGGGTTCTGTAACACATGAAAATATGGTCAGGTCATCAACTTATCAGACTGGTATGTGCACAAAAATCAATATAATTTATTGGGGATGAAGGCACCAGGAAGACCTTGCTTTTCTACATGTATTTTGTAAAAGAATACGTATGATGTAATTGTTAGGACTTATATAATAAAAAAGTCTCATAATTAAGCATATGAGAAGAGGATTTACATTGAGGAAACGGGGTTCTTGAACTTGATTGTCAGCATTTAATATTTCCTATTGATTATATATCGCTGGCATTTCATGTTCCAGAGCATAGTATAAAGGTGTTACCTTTCTTATCCTTATTCCGAGTGTGACCTACAATGTAGTGTCCTTATCTCTTCACACACACAATACCGATCTCATAGTAAACTAGTAAACCAATCAAAGGGAATTTGTCAGTGGGATCCCAAGCTGTCTATATGGGCATGTAGGTCATAGGAAGCTGAATAAAATTATACCTTCATATCTGCAATCTGATGTCTTATTCAAGAGAAATCCATGTCTGTTTATTATGTAAACTAGATGGTTGCCCGATTCCATTGCATCGGGTATTCTAGAATATGTATGTAGTTTATTTATGAAGTTTTCAGAATAATGCAATTTATACACAGGATTCGGCCAGCCGGGCGAGACCAATTAGCGAAGTGTGGTTCAAATTCCGCGCCAATTTGTGGCTGGACTGCGCCTGTCACTGATTGGTCACGCCCGGCCGTGACCAATCAGTGAAGCCAGGGCCTGCTCCAGGTTTTTGAGGGCCCCGGGTGAAAGAGTCTCAGTGGGCCCCCCTCTTTAACACATACCATGATTCATGATGCACACATACAGCAGAGAAATATACCACAGCCAAGTAGCATATAACACAGCCCACATAGTACACAACACAGCCCATGTAATATATAACAGAGCCCACATAGTATATAGCACAGCCCACATAGTATATTGCCCAGCCACGTAGTATATAGCACAGCCCCCGTAGTATATAGCACAGACACGTAGTATATTGCCCAGCCACATAATATATTGCACAGCCAGGTAATATATTTCACAGCCACGTAGCATATAGCACAGAGACATAGTATATAACACAGCCCATGCTGTATATAACACAGGCCATGTAGTATAAAGCACAGCAATGTAGTATATTGCCCAGCCACGTAATATATACCACAGCCACGTAGTATATAGCACAGAGACGTAGTATATAACACAGCCCATGCAGTATATAACACAGCCCATGCAGTATATAACACAGCCCACATAATACTGTATATTGCCCAGCCACGTAATATATTGCACAGCCACGTAATATATTGCAAAGCCACATAGTATATAGCACAGCCACGTAGTATATAACACAGCTCATGAAGTATATAACACAGGCCACGTAGTATAGAGCACAGCGATGTAGTATATTGCCCAGTCACATAATATATACCACAGCCACGTAGTATATAGCACAGCCCACATAGTATACAGCACAGAGATGTAGTATCTAACACAGCTTACACAGTATCTAACACAGCCCACGTAGTATATAGCAATAAGGGCACCATATCCCTGTTAAAAAAAAGAATTCAAATAAAAAATAGTTACAGTATATACTCAACTTCCGTCGGCCCCCGGATCCAGGCGAGGCGTTTACCGATGCTCCTTGCGACGCTCCGGTCCCAAGAATGCATTGCGGTCTTGCGAGATAATGACGTAGCGGTCTCGCGAGACCGCTACGTCATCATCTCGCGAGACCGCAATGCATAGACCGGAGCGTCGTGAGGAGCAGACGGAAAGGTGACGGAAGGTGAGTATATAATGATTTTTTATTTTGTTTATTATTTTTAACATTAGATCTTTTTACTATTGATGCTGCATAGACAGCATCAATAGTAAAAGGATGGTCACACAGGGTTAATAGCAGCGTTAACGGACTGTGTTACACCACGGCATAACGCGGTGTAACGCAGCCATTAACCCTGTGTGAGCGCTGACTGGAGGGGGCACTGACAGAGAGTAGGAAGGGGCGAATTTGCGGCCGGATTGTGCCCGTCGCTGATTGGTCAGCAACGTGGGATTTCCGTGACAGACAGACAAACAGACAGACAGACAAACAGACGGAAGTGCCCCTTAGACGATTATACTGTATATAGATGGGTTGATTAGATCTATGGGCCGGACATAGATTTCCCTGAGAATCTGCCTCCAGAGATTACTGTAAATGAAAGGTGAAGTTACCAGTGTGAGACATGTAATGACTGACAGTCTGCTCCCCTGATCTATATGTCTGACACTAGTTACTCCCTTTCATTTACAATAATCTCAGATTCTCAGGGAGATCCATGTCCGGCCCATAGATCTTAACAGCTTATTTACATATTATGAAAAATGTGGATTTTTCTGAAGTAAGACATCAGATTGCAGATTTCACGGTATCACTTTATTCAACTTTCCATGGCCTGCATGCCTATATAAATGGCTTATTAGGGTTGAGCCTGCTGACAGAATTCCTTCAACTTCTCTACGTTTTTGGGGTGCTTTAGTACCTTGAAGAAACTCATGTAGATACAGGGATAACATCAGATATACATGAAGATCACGCCCTTGGTCCTATTCAAACCCAGGACATTGCCAAGCAATGACCATGGAGCCACCATACAACATCTACCCTTGTCGTCAGCATCGCTCTCGACTTCTCACCCATACCCCTGAAAAGTCCCTGAAGAGTTGATATTGCTTTGTACTAAACATATCTTACATTATCCTTCTATTTATTCTGAATATGTTAACTGCTGTAGTTTCAGAAACATTGCTTCTTGTAAAATGTTCCATTCTCATCCTCATGTTTTGGGGGCTCAGGAACCCTCACTGGTTTAGTGTCTCAATAACAAGAATGTGCTGTTTCCTTACACTGCGAGAGATGCAATCTTTATTTCATTTCTTTATATTAGTCGGATGAAGAATAAACGAAGCAATATAATTTGTCGTTAGTTTGTGTGTTTGTTTCTAAACACTGCAGAATATTTTGAATACTTCATGGACAACTTGTATTTTCCTCCAGCAGAATTTCCATAAAGCGTCTCCTATTAACATACGCATATAATTTTTGTTTTGACAGATACAGAGAAATGCATATTCAGTTTTATTTGATGAGAAGTTTTCCATTCCTCTCGATCCTCTTGCACTAGAAGAAAACAGCCTGCGGTTTTCTATTTTAGCAATAGATGGGGATGAAAGAAATGTCAGCACCGGAGTAGCAGAATTAAAACTATCAGACTTGGATTTAATTGTGCGACCTTTCAACACATGGATATACCTCCAAGACGTCAACAAGGTCAGTTATCTTTAATTTTGTACTTTTTAGTATTAACAAAGTAAAGTAAGAAATTACAATCAGTCATTTGACCAAAATATGTCACAAGGAAGGGTTTTATGTGTTTTGCTAATTTTTTCTAGTTCTTTTGTTCTGAAAAAATGCCTATATACAATGCTTAGAGGGAATCTGAAAACCACCTCCCATCTCATCATTGGCTCAAACTGTTCCTTTGACCCAACTCATTATAGCTCTGCACGCTCAGATTAGATACAAAGACACAAACCCATCCCAAACTGACTAGTAAATAAAAGCAAATACGACTGAGTTAAAGGTATTGGCCACTATTTTTTTATGGGCCACTTCTTTTTTATAGCTGTCCTATCCATAGGCACCTGGCAACACCCGGTACCCCCACCAATAAGCTGTTACCTGACGTTCAAGAATGTTGCCAGAACATAGAAGCTCCATTGTTTCTATAGTTGCAGTTGCCAGGTACTGCAGATCAACCCTTTAATCAAATGAATAGGGGTGGATCTGCAGTACCTGGCCTCGGCCACCATGGTTTTGACGGAGTTGGAGGGTTCCGGCAGCATCCGAGAGCTTCCAGCTTAAAGGTCCTGCTAAAAATAGTAGTGGACAACCTCTTTACACAGGACCTTTCACCAGTTTTAGCATGTTAAACTGGCCACATCATGGCTACATGGCTACATTTTAATTTCTCATCTCTGTTGAGGAGACATTAGATAGTAAAGTTTAGATTCTAATTTCCATTAAGACCAAGGGGATGCTAGAAGAGATACTTCTCCGAGGGCGTTGAATTTTTTCCTCTGCATGACATTGACCAATCAAAAGCAGTAGGCTTTATGGAGGGGGAAAAAGAACATGTCCAAAGAGAATGTCATATATGGCTTTTTCTGTGTAAGACATGTGAAGCCCCAGAGCCCCGCTCTCCTCACCTAGCCCACTTCTAGCATCTACTGTGTTTAATAGCAGGGGAGGGATGTAGAGCAGAACAATGTGTCATTAGAAACACCTTTGCATCTGCACCTTTCAACTTATGGCTCCATCAGCTCTGTTCTACTCCTCCTCACCTCACATTGACCATGTCATGAGATGCCAGCTGCAGATATAAAGGTCTTTGTTATGGCACACAGCTCAGATCTACTCCCCTCCTTCACTTGTAATCACAATAGCCACTGGTAGTGGTATCATGGGAAAGAGCAGGGCTGTGTGTCATTACCCGTCTCACACAGAGAAAGCTGGGTATGAAAATCTATGGGGGTTCTTTTTTACTCCTGCAACATACATCCTGCCTATCATTGGTCAATGTCATGCAGGAGATAATGTCCGCGCCCCCATGGATGAATCATTGCTAACACCCCTTTGGTCTTAGTTGAAATTAGAAACTAAACTTTAAAATCGAATAATCTGTAGTCACGTAAAAAATAAACCTGCGCCACAGAGCTACACATGAATAAATAAGTACTATTAGCGTAGTAACAAAAACAAAATCAATAAGCCTATAAAAATGACTACCACTAACAAAATGCAATACAAATAATCAATCTTTATTGTAGCATTATTTACATGTGCAAAACTTATTTAAAATATGGAAGATCATCATATTCTTAGGAATCAAAAGGGAGCATACATAATTATCTTTCATACATGATAATAAAGTTAATGTGTCATGGGCTCTATCGGTGATAAATATGCTGGGGACGTTGATATAATTAAGAGCTTCCTCAGTGGTACATACAGTAAGATATTTAATACAGTATAGATGCAAACATGTAGATTGTAATAAATAGTATAATCCACAAGGAAATATAAATTAGGTGCCAATTCCTTAAATATATACAAATGATGAAAGCAAAGGAGAGCATGGGGGAGTATGATCCATAGTCAGGTCTGGTAATTATGATACACTTTATCCACCCTGCCTGTGAATCTTTTGTGCCCTGGTTTTAATGTCAAACATGACCCGTATGTAGTGATTTATTATTAAACTACCATTGTGGCTCATATATCCTAGCACTCCTTGCATCTTTTTAATGGAGCTTAATTTAAAGAGGAGCCGTCATTAAATTTATCATAGTGAGCTGGACACACCATGTAATAGTGCCTGCAAAGTAGAACAAAATGTGCATTTACAGCTGTCATTACATGTCACAAAACAGGAGAAGCCTGTTCTGAGCTATTTTGGGGACATGTTCCTTTTCACCTGTGTGTTGCTGCCTAGTTATGATTGGTCAACATCACATAAGGAGAAGAAGTAAATTATAAAGATTCTTAACTTTCCAAAAGTTCATCTATGAACACATTAACACAAATTAACATTTTCATACAAAATTAACAAAAAAGGTTTAGTTGTTTTATGGAAATACAATTAACTGTATTGTTAATTTATAAATATAATCCCAGTTATAAGTGCAATGTAATTGAAGTAACTCTTTAGATAATTGCAAAAAAGCTAAACCATCTAACCACCATGTAAAATAATGAAAGGAAATGAAAACAAAATCCTAACATTTTTTCCTTTTCTAAATGGGCTTCATATTTGCTGAGCATGATCTTTGAGATGACGTATACTACTCCCAAGGCCTAATTGGGAGGGGACAATGCTTTGTTCCTATACTCAATCTAAAACAGGAACATAAAATTGGCTCTTGTCCCAAACCTGGTTTTGTGTCTGATTTATATTGGCAAACACAAGATTATGTAAAAATCAATTATGTAAACCACATTGTTGTGTTTTTAGGCCGCAGATGCTGTAGGAGAAATTCTACTATCTCTTAGCTACCTTCCTACTGCTGAACGTCTTACCGTGGTCGTTGTTAAAGGAAAGAACCTACTGTGGACAGAAGGAAAGACCACAGCAGGTAAGATCACAGGGCCACTAGAGGAGACTTTATGGCTTTTGGTCATTGCATATTTATAATGTCTGTCCTCTGAGAATCAGCACTGACTCATTTAGTACCAACTTTTAACCTGTTTGCAGGTCGCTCCTGTGTCCAAGGTGGCCATAGATGACGAGGCAGTAATCAAACCTGTCTAAGTAGGCTCTCTTAAAAAAACACTGCACCCAATGGGTAACTAGCACATATGGTATGCCATGCATAGTGCTTGTCGCTGGTAGACTAGTCTTTACACAAGCCTCTACATCCATTCCCATATTAAAAGGGATATCCAGGACTTTAAAAAAAAGGCATGCAGTTGCTAACAGAGGCAACTACCTGCCTGTTGTACCCGGCGCCGGTTACTGACCACTCCTGTCAGCAGAGCAGCAGTTTTGACAGGGTGGGACTATGGCTATCATGCTGATTGATAGTCGACTTCCACCAATTAGGCAGCAAGAGTCCACTGTCAATCAGCATGACACCAGTAGTCCCGCCCTGTCAACAGGAGGAGAAACTGCTGCGCTGTTGACAAGGAACAGTTGAATCTCCAACAGGAGCTGTTAATGACCAGCACCAGGTACAACAGGCAGGTTGTTGCCGCTGTTAGCAACAACTACATACCTTTATTTTTAAGCCCCAAATATCCTCTTTAAAAAACAGAGTAGCTTGCAGGCAGGAAAAAAAAGGCTGGACTAAATTAGGGGGTATCACTGAACCTGTAATAACTATATATTTAATAAGCATACTACCCATGCCCATTAATCCTACAAGAGGATAGGCAACACTCCTTAATACATATTTGAACATATAGATCCTGTAGTAGATTAACCATATTCGAATCAAGAAGTGTCTCTGAACAACAATATATAAAAAAAAATAAATGTATTCAACATCAAAATGAAATACAATACAAATAAAACAAATTGGTGCCTCAAACCCAGCAAGCAGAGGCCAGCAGCAGGGGAGGGTACACATATGCCTGAATGATTAAACCTGTCTGTTATATCACATGAGATGAGATCTTTATGCTAATAGCTAGGTAAATATATGGTAAAAAAAAATAATTGCATATTTTCACTCAATAATTATCTTGTGTTTGCACATATGTCCATCTACAATAATAGTGCAGCAGATATAAACGGGCATGGAGACACAGCAACGAATCCAAAATGAACTAAAGGCATGGTTCTGCCCACAATAGAAACACACAGTCTTTTACCGTCCCTTCATGTGCCCAAACACAACAGACAGCATTATCCCCATCCCTCCACATATTACCTAGGCACGTGTCCGTTCTGAATTTTTTCTGCCAAGTGACAAGCTGAGCCTCCGAGCCCCTCACTGGCCCCGCTGTCTCTAGAAAGACCGCAAAGGACAGGGTTCATTCCACTGAATGCCCGCACTCCTTCCCCATGGACAGAGCACTACCCAGACAACACACTCCGGTAAGAATTTATTACATTACCAACAGTCAACAACATTCCCAGCAAGTACACAAGATGGTACAAATGACAGACAAAAAGGCTTATATACATAACAGCTTACATACATAATTGTTTGCTTATATAAAAGCATACATACATTAAAGATTACATATATACATTAGATCACAATGTGAGTACACCCTTCATATTTTTGTAAATATATTATTATATCTTTTCATGGGTCAACACTGAAAATATGACACTTTGATACATTGAAAAATAGTCAGTGTACAGCTTGTATAACAGTGTAATTTTGGTGTGCCCTCTAAGTAACTCTCCACACGGCCATTAATGTCTAAACTACTGGCAACAAAGTAGAGTACACCCTTAAGTGAAAATGGCCAAACTGTGCCCAAAGTGTCAATATTTTGTGTCACCACCATTATTTTCAAGCACTGCCTTAACTCTCTTGGCATGCAGGTCACTAACGTTTCACCGGTGACCACTGGAATCCTCTTCTACTCCTCCATGACGACATTACATAGCTGGTGGATGTTAGAGACCTTGCTCTCCTCCACCTTACGTTTTAGGATGCCTTACAGATGCTTCATAGGGTTTAGGTTTGGAGACATGCTTCCAAAGGGAGGGGATCATGCTTTGCTTCAGTATTTCACAGTGCATGTTGGCATTCATAGTTCCCTCAATGAACTGTAGCTGCTCACAGATGGCAGCACTCATGCAGCCCCAAACCACAACACTCCACCACTATGCATGACTGTAGGCAGGATACACTTGTCTTTGTACTCCTCACCTGGTTGCTGCCACACACGCTTGACACCATCTGAACCAAATAAGTTTATCTTGGTCTCATTAGACCACAGGATTATGGTTCCAGTAAGCCATGTCATTAGTCTGCTTGTCTTCAGCACATCACCTTTTTTTGTACATCACCTTTAGAAGAGGCTTCATTCTGGTACGACAGCCACGCAGACGAATTTGATGCAGTGTGCGGCATATGGTCTGAGCACTGACAGGCTGACCCCATCCCTTAAATCTCTGTAGCAATGCTGGCAGCACTCATATGTCTATTCTGAAAAAGACAACTTCTGGATATGATGCTGAGCAAGTGCACACAACTTCTTTGGTCAACCATGGTGAGGCCTGTTCTGAGCATTAAACCGCTGTATGGTCTTTGCCACCTTGCTGCAGCTCAGTTTTGGGGTGTTGGCAATCCTTTTATAGCCTAGGCCATCTTTATGTAGAGCAACAATTTATTTTTTTCAGATTCTCAGAGAGTTCTATGCCATGAGGTGTGGCCATATTGAACTTCCAGTGACCAGTGTAAGACTAATGAGTCACATGACACCGAGGAGGGAAAATAGCTAAATGGCACAATTTGGCCATTTACCCTTAGGCGTGTACTCACTTTTGTTGCCAGCGGTTTAGACACTACTGGCTGTGTGTGGAGTTATTTAGTGGGCACAGCAAATTTACACTGTTATTTAAGCTTTAGGCTATGTGCACACGATGCGGATTTACTGCGGATCCGCAGCGTTTTTTTCCTGCGCAGAAATGCTGCAGATCTGCAAAGTGATTTACAGTACAATGTAAATCATTAGGAAAAAAACTGCTGTGCTAATGGTGCGGAAAATTCCGCATGGAAAACGCTGCGGATCAAAAGAAGGAGCATGTCATTTCTTTTGTGCGGATCTGCAGTGTTTCTGCACCCTTCCATTATAGAAATCTGCAGGGGTAAAAAATGCATTAAATCCGCACAAAATCCGCAGATAATCCGCAACAAAAACGCACAAAATCTGCATAAAAAACGCATCAAATCTGCAACTGCGTTTTCTGCCAGGAGATGCAGATTTTGTGCAGAAAATTCTGCACCCCAATCCGCAACGTGTGCACATAGCCTTACACTGACTACTTTACATTGCATCAAAATGTCATATTTTCAGTGTTGCCCCATGAATAGATATGATAAAATATGTCCAAAATGCGAGGGATGTACACACTTTTGTGATATACTGTACATGTTTACATATGTAAAAGTTTACATACATAAAAGATTACATGCACGTTGACATATATACAAGTTTACGTGGATATAAGCTTACATACATAAAACTTTGCATACAAAAAATGTATACACATAAAAGCTTGCATATATGAAAAATGATATGCATAAAAATTTAAATAAATGAAAGCTTACATACATTAAAGATTACATAAATAACATTTACAGTGGCATGTAAAAGTTTGACAGACTGTGGAGTTGTGGTACATGGTTCATAGACACCTGCACAAATATGCCCTTCATGGAAGAATCATCAGAAGAAAACCCCTCCTGCATCATCATCATAAAATTCAGCATCAGAACTATGCAAAAGAACATCTAAACAAGCCTGATGCATTTTGAAAACAATCCTGTGGACCTATGGGGTTAAAATAGAAGTCTTTGACAGCAATGCTCAAAGGTATGTGTGGAGAAAAAAAGTGCATAGAATTTCAGGAAAAGAATATCTCGCCAACATTAAGCATGGGGGTGGATCAATCATGCTTTGGAGATGTATTGCAGCCAATGGCATCGGGAACATTTCACAGGTAGAGAGAAGAATAGATTTAATGACATTTCAAAAAATTCTTGATGTAAACATAACACCATCTGTAAAAAAGCTGAAGTTGAAAGAGGATGATTTCTACAAATGGATAATGATACTAAACACAAGTCAAAATCCACAATAGACTACCTCAAAAAGCGCAAGCTGAAGGTTTTACAATGGCCCTCACAGTCCACTGATCTGGACATCATTGAAAATCTGTGGCTAGACCTCAAGATAGCAGTGCATGCAAGACAACCCAGGAATCTCACAGAACTGAAAGAATTTTCCAAAGAGGAATGGATGTAAATCCCTCAAACTAGAATTGAAAGCCTCTTGGTTGCCTACACAAAGCATTTACAAGCTGTGATACTTTCAAAAGGACGTGCTACTAGGTACTAACCATGCAGAGTGCCAAAATTTTAGCAACAACTGATTTTACTTTATGGAATTTTTAAAAAGTAAAAAATGAACGTACTTTTTTTTCCCAAAACCTTAAGAAAATGTGTCATCTTTAACTTTAGCCCTTTTGGAGATCATTTAATCTTCTACTTGCTTAAAAGGAATCTATTAGGTCCCCTCCAATCCAGCAGCATTCAGCCATGTGTGTTTACACTCCCTCTCTAACCAGCCCTGTATTATATAATTCAGTTAAATAAATGCTTTAAAAATGGTCTACAACCTCTGCTTTTCCTATGCTAACGAGGGCTTTGACTAGTCAATGGGGAGTTAGTTTTCCACATTAGTCAGCCCTATTTCCAAGCTATCACGCCCCTATGGACGTGATAACATAATTTGCATGAGCCGGCCTCATTGCCAGCTCATGCAAATCTGTGCACATGCGCTGCTCATTCAAAGCAGATGGATTTCACATCCCGCAGGAAAGCAACCCTAATGTATGGTGCAAGTGACCCTGTCACATATTCCCCTACTCTGCCCAAAGCTGGGGGCTTTGGCACCTTCGGACACCAAACAGGGAATTCGGGAGAGGGCATCTACGTTCCTGTGTAACTTCCTGGGAACCTGAAATCCTGGAGGCCTAAGAACCAACTAGTCACCCGGGCATGCTTACCCTTTTTCTCCCTTAACCATCTCAGATGGGCATGATCGGACACAAGTTTGAACCTCCAGCCTAGTAGATAATACCTCAATGTATCCATGGCGCATTTTATGGCTAGACACTCCTTCTCCACAATGTCATAGTTTCTTGCATGACAAGAGCTACTGCCTCAGATACAGGATGGAATACTCTTCCCCATTTACTTCCTGAGACAGCACGGCTCCCAGCCCGACTTCTGAGGCATCCGTCTGGACCACGAACTCTTTCCTGTAGTCTGGTAGGACCAAAACTGGATGTTTACACAGAGCCATCTCTGTGTCAGCAGTCCATTTAATTATTGTCAACTTGGTGCCTTTAAGAAGGTCCATCAATGGTGTGGTGATTATAGCAAGACTTGGTATGAAACACCGGTAATAGCCCTCAATCCCAAGAAATGCCCTCACTTGCTTTTTGGAAAGCGGATGCGAACACTTCTAAATCCCCTCAATGTTGTTTATCTGCGGTTTAATTTCGCTCCTCCCAATGACATAACCCAGATACTTGGCCTCTCCCTTCTCGATGGCAAACTTTTTCAGATTTATGGATTTAAAGCATCAAGAACCAAGGAAGAAGGAGGGATGTTTCCAGCACGTCCATCCAGTTTACATAAAATTTCTTTTTATTAGAACATTTTAAAAAACAATGATAAAATTGATAGAGAGACTCTCAGCCTGATGCATTTCTGGTGCACCTCAGCGCCCTTAGATATAGGATATAGTGCAAGCCAAATAGACGAGATGGCCAGAAACGTATCAGCCTGAGAGTCTCTCTCAATTTTATCATTGTTTTTTAAAATATTGTAATAAAAATACATTTTATTTAAACTGGATGGACGTGCTGGAAACACCCCTCCTTCTTCCTCACTTCAGCTGAAATCACCAGCAGGTACAACATCCACCAGAAATATTAATTTGCAACGGTCTGTTATATATGTCTCAGCGTGTCAAACTCCAATCTTTCACTCCCCCCCCCCTCTCCCATAGACATATCCAGAACCAACTGTACCTTTGGTAGATGACTATCCAAGTCAGGACTAAAGACCGCAATGTCATCGAGGTACACTGCAGCATTCTTTTTATGCGGAGCCAGGATCCGATCCATCGCCCTCTGGAAGGTGGCCGAGGCTCCTTGCAGACTGAAGGGCATCCTGATGTATTGAAAACACCCATTAGGCTTCGAGAAGGCTGTCTTCTCCTTGACACTTTGGGACATGGAGATCTGCCAATAGCCCTTTGTGAGGTCGAGGGTTGTAATGTACCTCGCTGGTCCAAGTCTCTCAATGACTTCATCCACACAAGGCATTGGGTAAGTATCAAAACTTGAAACTTCATTCAGCCTGCGGTAGTCATTACAAATCCGCCACTCACCGTCCCACTTTGGCATGAGGATGAAGGGACTCGACCATCCACTTTTTGACTCCTCTAGCATCCTCTTCACCTCATTTGATATCGCCTCTCACCATGCTTCCGAAATTCTATAGGGCTTGAGGTTCACCCTTACATGTGGTTCTGTCAACACGTCATGCTCCACCACCTGCGTATGCCCCGGCAACTCTGAGAACAGGTCATGGTTCCGCTGCAACAGCTCCTGACACTGTTGCCTCTGGGCCGGTGTCAGAGTCTCTGCAATGGTGACATCGTCCACTGTGGCTGTGGGACTGGCTCCCAGGCAAGGGGTGTTCATCAATTCTTGGTCTAGCCAGGGCTTGAGCAAGTTCCCATGATAGACTTATTGTGGCTTCCTTCAACCAAGCTGCAAAACTGTGGATACCTGGTGTCAGCCCCCGACTCTTGACAATACCATCATTCACAGACACATTTTCAAAGGCCCTTTTAGTGTAAGATCCCGCATTTGAGCAGTCCCAGAAACCCCCAGTTTAGGAACCTCAGCCTCACTGGTCACCATTTCATCCTCATCACTTGCTAGTACACCCAAGGGTTGCACTGGCTCCTGCCTGAGTCACTTGGCACCCCTGCATTTACCCACAAGTTCCAGAACAGGCTGAAGTCCTGCCCGAGTATCACGGCGTCAATCAAGTCTCTGACTACCCCGACCTCATGGAACTCCATACCACGGCTTGTTTTTTATGAACACTTTGGCAACAGGGTAGTCTTTGGCATCCCCGTGGATACAGCGGCAGACGCCCACATGCTTCCTTGGGATCAACTGTTGGGGAAGCGTGGCCCTTATCAAGGTCACCAGACTCCCAGAGTCCAAGAATCCTGACACTAGTACTCTGTTTATGATCTCCGGGCTGATAATCCACACTGCAGGTGGGATAGGCATAATATGAGCAGCGTCTGCCTAGGCTATAATCCTTCTGCTTGGCAGACATAGGACAACGGGCTGCTATGTTTCCAGGACCGTGATACCGCCAGCAATTCAGGTCTTTACCAGAAGCTTTTAATAGCCCCTCAGCAGCTCCTTGGGACCTCAGGCTCCCCCCGGTGGTGCCTAAGTAAGAGGGGACGGGCGCCCCTGCCCACATTGCACATTCAGTTTATCGGCATCAAAGATGCTGATATAGCAGAAAGCAGTGATGGAGGAGAAAGCTGCATTATATTGTGTGTGGGGGACTGCACTATACTGTGTGGGGGGGCTGCATTATACTGTGAGTTGGGGGCTGTATTATGCTGTGTGTGGGGGACTGCACTATACTGTGTATGTGGGGGGCTGCATTATACTGCATGTGGGGGCTGCACTATACTGTGTGTGTGGGGGCTGCATTATACTGTGTGTGAGTGGGGGGCTGTATTATACTGTGTGTGGGGTCTGCATTATACTGTGAGTGGGGGGCTGAATTATACTGTGAGTAGGGGGGCTGCATTATACTGTGTGGTGGGCTGCATTATACTGTGTGGGGGACTGCACTATACTGTGTGTGTGGGAGGGCTGCATTATACTGTGAGTGGGGGGCTGCATTATACTGTGTGTGTGGGGCTGCATTATACTCTGCTGGGGGCTGCATTTTACTCTCAGGAGGCTGCTGTATACTGTGTGTGAGGGGGCTGCATTATACTGTGTGTGGGCCTGCATTATACTCTGAGGAGGCTTCATCATAATTTGTAAAGCGCTGCGGAATATGTTGGCGCTATATAAATAAAAATTATTATTATTATTATTATTATTATTATTATACTCTGAGGGGCTGTTTTATATACTGAGGGGGCTGCAATATACTCTGAGGGAACTACATTGTACTCTGTGAGAGGACTACATTATACTCTATGAGGGGGTCTGCATTATACTGTGTGTGGGGGCTGCACTATACTGTGTGTTTGTGGGGGGCTGAATTATACTATGTGGGGGTGGACCCTGCATTATACTGTTTGTGGGGCTATATTATACTCTGAGAGGGCTGCATTATACTGTGTGTGGGGGGCTGCATTACACTGTGTGAAGGGGCTGCACTATACTGTGTGGGGGGGGACCTGCATTATACTGTGTGTGGGTTTACATTATACTCTGAGTGGGCTGCATTATACTGTGAGGGGGCTGCACTATACTCTTGAGTGGGCTGCATTATACTATGAGGGGGGCTGCAGTATACTCTATGAGGAGGGCTGCAGTATAAGCTTTGAGGAGAGCTGCAGTATACTCTATGAGGGGGGCTGCAGTATACTTTGAGGGGGGCTGCATTATACTCTATCAAGAACCATGGGGAGTGCATTCTACTACTGTATATGTACTATATGGGACCTGCATTATACTTTATCAAGAACTATCTGTACCCATCATTCTTCCTCAGCCCGAGTAAGGCTAGGTGCACACAATCAGTAAACGCTGTGGGTTGGACATTGCGTACTTGTGCAGCGTTCAACCCACAGATGTTACAGCATAGTGGATGGGATTTCAAGAAATCGCATGCTCATTATGGGTGCACAGATGCCCGCGGCTCACCCGCGGAGACAGGCATGCGCGCGTCTTTCCAGACCATAGCATGTCTACTTATCTTGCATTGATGTGAGCCCCAACAAGATAAATAACACCCGTACAATGTATTGGACGCGGTGATTTTGCACGGTTCAATGAACACATGTGGATTCACCTGTGTTCAATAGCCAGCAGCGCTTTGGACGCAGTGAACATGTACTGCGTCCAAAGCGCTGCCAATTACTGAACGTGCGCACCCCCCCCCCTAAAGATGCTGGCAAACAAGCGTCGAACAACTTCAATATTGTTGATCACGCTCTTTTAATGGCCTGAACTCAGTGCATGTAAATACAGCAGAAATGTTTCTGTGTGACAGTACAATATGTGAGCATTTGGGGCCCCACTTTAAATTTTTGCCATCTCTCACCTACCCACCATGAAAGCCAGCACATATCGTGCTGGAGGGGAAACTTATGGCTTTCACATCATGCAGGAAAGCAACCTTTGCGACACATATCTCCCCTCATGTACGGTGCCAGTGACCCTGTCACAACAGACAACTTTACATACATAAAGCGTACACATATATAAAAGCTTCTATACATACTGCATGGAATCCATTCCAGAACATCCTTGCTTATATTAATAGAAGGAGCTACAAAACATTTTAGACTCCTAGCAAGCCAGCCCGCGGGCAGTAAAGTCGCTTGGTTACTTTGTATGTGGATGCTGTGTTTTGTTCTGAAATATTCTGTGATTTTAAAAATAATTCAACTCCTAATGTTGAAGCTTTGAAAAATAATGCCGGCCTAAAATCCCCCATGAAAGGTAATCTTGGGTATTCATCACCATGCAGAAGACGTTTGGTCAGCGAATATTTTACAGTTTTGCTCCTGGCATATAAACGTGCCACCTCTGTAATAGCAATGAGCAAGAAGAAGCTTTGTATTCATAGGAATTACAGCCCTGTCAGGACGGCCATTTATCTTTACCTTACAATAAGAAATGAGAAAAGCAAATATTTTCTAACCTGCTGGGACCCCAGAATGAAAGCTCCGATATAATGGACTGTAAAAGCCAAAGTGTGCTGTGATTAGACCCGAAAGACCCAATGAATCTGATGTTTCATTTCAGACGTTAAGGCTATGTTCACACGTAGATTTTTCTTTTGCCTCATTTTTTTTCTGCAAAAAAAAGCTGCCTTTTCTAGAACCAGCAAAAGCAATGAGATTTCAGACATCTCATGTCCATGCTTTTATTTTGCTAACTGAATCTGAGAGCTGCTGCGTATTTGTAATTTGCAACATGTTAATTTTTGCAGCGTTTTTTACATCCATAGAAAGCAATGAGAAAATGCAAAAAATAGCAGTGTTTTTGTTGTGTTTTAGTGAATAAAATTAACTTTATTAAACATGTACAGTAGACAAATCACATATGTAATCCGCACATAAAACAAAGGAACAGAAACGTAGAATTTTATTTTTACAGCCAAAACCTGTTCTCTTGGCAGTAAAAAAATGCTGCATGTGAACGTAGCCCAATGTGACATAAAGTATCTTACGTTGTGCATGCATGCTAAATAATGGAATGTTGTTGTGTTGTTAAATGTTCTCTTTTTGTTTTCTTGGTCCTTTGAACAATTTGTATTTTCATTACTTTTACGCCCTATGCAAATCAAGTGTTTGCTGGGTGAACCCTCAGATTACCCCAAGATTGGCTGCGTGTACATTGACTATAGGGGTGTACTGACTCTCCCCACTGACGTATATTAGGAAGAGCAGAAACACATGAAAATTAATAAATTGAGACATCGCTAACAGAGGGATTATCGTTCTAATCCAAAGGGGTAAATTACAGAGTCACCTGGTGTAATGGGGAGTCCTGCATCACTGGATGTCGGCCATCAGATCTAGGGGCCATCACTATCTCAGTTCAAGGAGCATCCAAACCAGAGATGGCTGCTATAGGCCCAATTCCAACAGGTGCCTGGATGGGGTGAACAGCGGCAGAAATATTTGATTTAGAACATTTTCAGCACACAGAGAAAAAATAGAAAAAACTGAAGTGATATAAAATCTGGATAAACTCAAGTATGACTTACTGTATTCCATTGTTGGGGTAATAGATACAACTTACTCCTCTTTAGTGGATCGCTCATCACCCTAAGGCTGGTGTCACACTTGTGAGTTCAATGCGGAAACTCGCATCAATTCCCGGCACTGCCGCCGGCGGTTCAGACCGGTGCGTGCGGCTGCATGGAATAGAAATACATGCAGCCACCAACTCTGGTCCCGAGTGCCGGCGGCAGTGTCGGGAATTGATGCAAGAGACTCGTGCGAGTTTCTCTCATTGAACTAGCAAGTGTGATCCCGGCCTAACGGCTCGTGCCGATGACCATATAAATCGGACAAGTACAATCGGTGGTTTTGTCGGATAACACTCGTCCCTGTGTTATTCTATGGGGCTGTGCACATGTCCGATTCTTTTCCATGGACCAAGTGGTCGTTAATAAAAAAAAAAATCACAGCCTCTGAGAATCATATGGCACTTGCCCATTTATGTTTATGGGTCCACAAAAAAAAAATTGGACTGTAGTAAGATGACATCCAAGTGCAGTCCAATTTTCACGCACTAACAGAATGGAGAAAGTGGAGAAATGTTTATATTTCTCTCCACCTCCGAGAAAATCGGATCCCTCTCTGAACAAAATCTGATCAGAGTGTGATTGGCATAATCGGATCCCACTGATTTTCCCGGATGGAGAGAAAAAGGTTGTCTGCAGCTAACCTAAGAGTCAAATAGTTTTGCCATCAGTTTTGAAGATGATTGTCCCAGTATGCATCATCAAAGTTCCACCAGTGAAGTGATCCCCCAAATTAGAGATGATCGAATCAAGCAAGATTCAGATTTGTCACATCGCACAGATATTATAAGAATATTTGATTTGCAGTAGAGTTAATTGAATGTTACTTATTATCTTCTGGGGTCCCTCCGGACCCAAATGTAGGATGTAAAATATAAACAAAAAATAATAATACTTACCTCATCACTCACCTGTTCCACCGTCACCGCAGCTTACTGTCCGGTCTTCCGCACCTCTTCTTTCCCCCTGTCAGGCACATTCTCTTGTCCTCTTTACTTCAAGTCATGGTTTTTTGTTTTTCTTAAAGTCAATTTTATAAGTGTTTGTCTGTTTTGTTTTTATTATTCATTGGCACAATTTGGGGTTTCCCGTTGTTTCAATAGAGTCATCAATTGCAAATTTTTAAAAAGTTGCAAAATTTCTACTGTACTCCAGTCCTTCCCTGGGGTCATGTTATACATGATTGCAATTTTTGCGCAAACTTTGCAATGTTTTAACAGGCCACGCAACTTTTTAAACAGATGCGAAAAAGTTTAAAGACAAAAATAAAAAGCATCTATAATTATGAGCAAAATCATTTTAAGAAACTGGTGCAAAAAAAACTTAAGGGTATGTGCACACGTTGCGGATTTGGCTGCTGATCTGCAGCGGATTTGGCCCTGCAAATCCGCAGCAGTTTTCCATGCGGTGTACAGTACCATGTAAACCTATGGAAAACAAAATCTGCTGTGCACATGCTGCGGAAAATTCCGCGCAGAAACCCAGCAGTTTATTTTCCGCAGCATGTCATTTCTTTGTGCGGAATCCAAAGCGTTTTACTCCTATTCCATTTTAGGAATCCGCAGGTGTAAAAACGCAGGCGAAATCCGCACAAAATCCACAGAAAACCCGCAGGGAACCCGCAGGTAAAAGACAGGTGCCGCCTATTACAGTGATGAATATGTGGCTCCACCTCCCATAGGGGTGGGGCCGCATATTCATCACTGTAATGGGTGGCACCACGTGACCGCTCATACAGGAGAAACGAGGACAGGAAGCAGCGAGGGAGTCGGGTAAGTATTTTATTAACAGCGGGGGGGCGTACAGGGGGTGGGAGGGGGTTGGGGACAGGGATCTTTTTTTTAAACACACAAAAAAAGATTTTTCATATCTTCTCTCCAGCGAACAATGCTGGAGAGAAGAAATGAATGGCGGCTTCAGCACCAGTGGGGGGGACAGCGCTTACTGTAGCGCTGTCTCCAGCACGGCACATGGACTGCACACGGACAACATCCGTGTGCGGTATGTGTTTTACACGGACCCATTGACTTTAATGGGTCCGTGTAATACGTGCGCTCCCACGAACACTGACATGTCTCCGTGTTTTCCAAACGGACACACGGTCCATGAAAACACGCTGACATGTGCAGAGACACATTGATTTTAATGTGTCTACGTGAGTCAGTGTCTCCGGTACGTGAGGAAACTGTCACCTCACGTACCGGAGCCACTGACGTGTGAAACCGGCCTTATATGGTAGCCATCAAAATGAAGGTCGGCAGACATAAAACAAATGCCATTAATTTTTGCTTAAATTTTGTGACATTTTGCTCTAAAAATGTGCAAAAATCAAGAGCATTTTTTTTACTTTGCACAAAATTCCAAAACTACATCACGCTCCATTTTTGAAGAATTTGATGCAAAAATACCAACCACTAATAGCACATTCTAAAAACAATTGCTTATAAAAAATTATGATGATGATGATTTAGGGTCTACGGCGTCTCCCTCACTCCTTTTAGTAGGAAGAGGAACTAGAAATGGTAGAATGATGTTAGCTTTCTACAGACTAAATCTCTACAGCAGCCTTCAGAAAATGTTTTACCCATTGGCAGATATAGATTCGTGTCACAGTTGTATCCGCTTCTCGTGACTTCAGATATTTAACTAAACATTTCTACTGCCGCAATACTAAAGCTGATTGATCACCCTGATCCTGTTTCATTGATTTCACAGACCCATTTGTAAAAGTCTACCTACTTCAAGATGGAAGAAAAATCAGCAAGAAAAAGACGGCCGTGAAAAGAGATGATAGGAATCCTGTGTTTAATGAAGCCATGATCTTCTCTGTACCAGCCATAGTCCTGCAGGTGAGTCATGGCAAATGGGCCTAACTGGATTCATGCCTAATCTGTGAACAGTCATCTGGGAAGGATATGTCATGATGACTTCAGGTCAGCCCAGCTAATAAAAAGAAGAATCGAGAATGCCAAGAGGTAAGGAGATTGGCAGGTCTCGTGTCCATCGGTCACAGATTACTCACCTGGTCGATAAACCAGAGCTGCTGCCAATTGATTCTCCAATCTCTATTAGGCCAGAGTCACACATGCGAGAAACACGTCCGTGTCTCGCATGTGAAAACCAAGCTCTGGCGCCGGCACTCCAGAGCGGAGCGTACGGCCGCATAGCAACACATGGAGCCGCATGCTCCGCTCCCAAGTGCCGGCGCCAGAGCTTGGTTTTCCCATGCGAGACACGGACGTGTTTCTTGCATGTGTGACTCCGGCCTTAATCAATATTAGGCCGGGGTCAGACCTAACATACTGTATAAAAATACGGTCCGTTTTTTACTGCCAAGATACGCAGAAAAGTTTCTGAACAGTGATCCGTATTCAATGCAAGGATACGATTTTTTTCTCCAAAAAGTATCCGTGTGTCATCCGTATGGCATCCATACGGCAAGATTTTCTCGCTAGCTTGCAAAATGGACTTATAATGGATCCATGGGCTCAAATATTCGGGAAACATATATACAGCCCCTATATATATATATATATATATATATATATATATATATATATATATAAATTTCAGTAAGACACACACACATATATATATATGTGTATATATATATATATATATATATTTATTTATACTTCATACAGCGCTAGATAGCAGAAAGGTCGGTAATTCAATTGCCGACTTTTGCTATCTCCTTCCCAAACCCCACAGGATATGAGACATGGTTTACATACAGTAAACCATTTCATATCTGTTATATTTTTACATATTCCTCACTAATAATGTAGTTTGTGTGTGCAAAATTTTGGAATTCTAAGTGTTAATAGAAATGGTTAAATCACAAAAAAAACTGGCGTGTGCTCCCGCACAATTTTCTCCGCCAGAGGGGGAAAGCCAGTGACTGAGGGCAGATATTAATAGCCTGGAGAGGGTCCATGATTATTGGCCCTCCCGGCTAAAAACATCTGCCCCCAGCCACCCCAGAAAAGGCACATCTGTAAGATGCGCCTGTTCTGGCACTTAGCCTCTCTCTTCCCACTCCCCTGTACTGGTGGGATATGGGGTAATAAGGGGTTAATGTCACCTTGCTATAGTAAGGTGACATTAAGCCTGGTTAATAATGGAGAAGTGTCAATAAGACACCTATCCATTATTAATCCAATATTAGTAAAGGGTTAAAAATGCACACACAATAAGAATAAAGTATTTTAATGAAATAAATAAGCACATAGGGCTTTATTATTCTTTATTGTCACTGGGGAATGAATGAAATGAAGGTAACATAGCTTCGGCGACTTGCGGTGCCGTCACCGAAGCTGTGCCCCCTGGTGGCATAAACTCATATGAACTGTAGCGTGGGAACTTTTCTGAATATTTCCTCATGCTACAGTTCAAATGAGTTTATGCCACCAGGGGGCGCAGCTTCGGTGACGGCACCGCAAGTCGCCGAAGCTACGTTACCTTCATTTCATTCATTCCCCATTCTTTTACAGCTGGGAGCGGCTGCATTAGCAGGCTACTGGTTGTAACTTTATTTAACCACTTCAGATGGATTTACATCGTGGACATGACGGTACGGCGGGCAGGTATGGGATATTGTTGCTTTTTTATTTTCATTTTTACAGGAGAATGAGGATCTTCAGTTGGAACGGGACAGACAGGTGAGTATAGCAAGTGCTGGGGGCCTGAGCTAGTGGTGATACCGGCACCTGACCCCCACAGCGCGCCGGTGTCCCCGCCTGCTCAGGCCCCCAGCACTCGGCGCCCAGCGACGATAGGTGAGTATGGTATTTTTTTTTTATATATATGGCAGCAGCATACGGGGCTTATATAATGGAGCATCTTATGGGGGGCATATAATACAATGGTGGCGCAGGATGGGAGCAGCACATGACAGAACGGGGGTGCAGAATGGGAGCAGCACATGACAGAATGGGCGCAGGATGGCAGCAGCACATGACAGAACGGGGGCGCAGGATGGCAGCAGCACATGACAGAACGGGGGCACAGGATGGGAGCAGCACATGACAGGATGGGAGCAGCAAATGACAGAATGGAGGCGCAGGATGGGTGCAGAACATGTCAGAATGGAGGCGCAGGATGGGTGCAGCACATGTCACAATGGGGGCGCAGGATGGGAGCAGCACATGACAGAATGGGGGCGCAGGATGGGTGCAACACATGACAGAATGGGGGCGCAAGATGGGAGCAGAACATGTCAGAATGGAGGCGCAGGATGGGAGCAGCACATGTCACAATGGGGGCGCAGGATGGAAGCAGCACATGTCACAATGGGGGCGCAGGATGGAAGCAGCACATGTCAGAATGGGGGCGCAGGATGGGAGCAGCACATGTCACAATGGGGGCGCAGGATGGAAGCAGCACATGACAGAATGGGGGCGCAAGATGGGTGCAACACATGGCAGAATGGGGGCGCAGGATGGGTGTAGCACATGTCAGAATGGGGGTGCAGGATGGGAGCAGCACATGTCAGAATGGGGGTGCAGGATGGGTGTAGCACATGACAGGATGGGGACGCAGGATGGAGCAGCACATGTCAGAATGGGGGTGCAGGATGGGAGCAGCACATGTCAGAATTGGGGTGCAGGATGGGTGCAGCACATGACAGGATGGGGACGCAGGATGGAGCAGCACATGTCAGAATGGGGGCGCAGGATGGGAGCAGCACATGTCAGAATGGGGGTGCAGGATGGGTGCAGCACATGTCAGGATGGGGACGCAGGATGGAGCAGCACATACCAGGATGGAGACCATATACCAATATAGATGCTAGCCACCCGGGCGTAGAACGGGTTCAATAGCTAGTATATATATATGTGTGTATGTCAATGATATATATATATCTCTATTCTATGTGTAGACATTTATTTTATCTCCTCTCTGGTCTCAGTCTACCACCCTACCCGTGCCCTCCGCTCCGCTGATGACCTCAGGTTAGCATCCTCAATAATCAGAACCTCCCACTCCCGTCTCCAAGACTTTACACGTGCTGCGCCGATTCTTTGGAATGCACTACCTAGGATAATACGATTAATCCCCAATCCCCACAGTTTTAAGCGTGCCCTAAAAACTCATTTGTTCAGACTGGCCTACCGCCTCAATGCATTAACCTAACGATCCCTGTGTGGCCTATATTAAAAAAAAAAAAAAAAAAAAAAAAAAAATTAATTAACTGGTTCATGCAGCTTTACATGAACACCCAAGCCTTACACTATGGCTGGTCCGAATAACTATAGCAATTGTTACCATCCACCTCTCGTGTCTCCCCTTTTCCTCATAGTTTGTAAGCTTACGAGCAGGGCCCTCACTCCTCTTGATATCTGTTTTGAACTGTACTTCTGTTATGCTGTAATGTCTATTGTATGTACAAGTCCCCTCTATAATTTGTAAAGCGCTGCGGAATATGTTGGCGCTATATAAATAAAAATTATTATTATTATTATTATTTATCTGTTCTATTCTAACCTGTCAGTGTGATTTTACTGTACACCGCACTGAATTGCCGACTTTTCTATAGAACAGCGCTGCGTATTTCTCGCAAGTCACACTGATGGTCCGTGTGTAATCTGTATTTTTCTCGTCCCCATAGACTTGCATTGGCGTATTCTTCTCAGAATACGCTGACAATCGCAGCATGCTGCGATTTTCTCAGCCCGTAAAATACAGCCAAGAAATATACGGCTGATGGGAGCTGCCCCATAGAGAAACATTGGTCCGAGTGTAATGCATTGTTTTTGCACCTCTCATACGTCCGTATTTCTCTCTAGTGTGACCCCGGCCTTAGGCTGGAGCAAGATGTCAATATTTAGTCACATGTGAGCCTAGGTAATACCATGGCAGACAATGAACCAAGATGGTGGGAAAACTTGCAATCATTACTTTTGGCTCATTTTTACAATGACATTATAATAAAAAAATAAATAAAAACTCTCTGCCCCCAAAAATAAAAACATTAGCATAAAGCTATTATTGCCAAATCTGAAGCAAAACGATTAAAGAAGCAGTCCACTGATTTTTCGTTTGATCTCTGGACAGGTCTTATATCTCAGCTAATAGATTGCTATTTTGTACCTTTATCTACTATATAGCTACATAGAAATAAATACAAGACCACCAACTGTATGGTAAAACACGCTAATATCAGAGTATAGTATAAGGTAGTACACATCATAATTATGTAGCAGGCGTTGGGGTAGCCCCCTCATAGAATATAAAGTAGCCCCCTCATGGAATATAATGCAGCCCCCCTCATGGAATATAATGTAGCCCCCCTCGGTTCCCCGGTGGGCCAGTCTGACCCTGGTTTGGTGGTGCCACATTGCCCCTATACATGATAATAACCACATATGCAATGCTCTCTGAGTTTCCTATGAGCCACAAGAAAAGATGATTACCTATGATAAAGAGCCACAAAATTAAAAAAAACTACCAAATCTAGAGTAAGACGATGGCAGAAGTGCATTACTCTCTAACTCCCAATCCGTATGATGAACCCTTCCAACATCCCAATGAATCTACTAGTGTTGCCTCCCAGATTTGACATGAGCACATGATACATCTCAACTGATCCGGTGCAGTCACAGAGCCGAAAATTGTAGCCTTATCAAAGAGGAACCGCTAGCACAAAATAAGCAGGACCCAACTTCTACCCTGACAAGAGGATATTCTCACAACAGAGCAACCATTCAAAATTCCATCCCAGAGCACTGCAATGTTAGTCAGTTTTGGACCTCTTCATAGCGAGAGTCACCATACCATGAAATAGTAGTGTATTTCAGTGTCCTCATTTTCCCAATTCTAACATCTTTGGAAAAAGCAAAATGAAAATGCTATATAGAAAAGGTGATCATGAAAAGATGATAGACACAACATACCCATCGCCTCCAGTAACATTTCCAACAACATTATGACACAAATAGTCGTTTCATAGCAACTTCCATTTTCAATCTTTTTCAATTTGGCTAAAACACAAGTTGTTTGCAGACACTGGAGAACCAGAAGCCTGACAAGAAGGAAAACCAACAAGGAACTGGAGAAACGTTGTTGGCCACCTAAACGACATCAGTCTTTTCAGTACAGAAAAAAACTTGTGCACTTGTCAGTCATCACTTTATCCCCAAACTTTTTCCAATGCTTGAGATGCGCCATTCCTCCTGCCACTCTTCCCATCGCCAACACTTGTGTATATTTCTAAATCTCCATTGGTCATATCAAGTTTTTGGCATAAGGTTCTGCTGTTGTAACTTTTTAAGAAGGCATATGAGGCTAACAAATCTCAACTCAATTGCTTTGTGATCCTAGTGAAATGAAGAACATCTTTTGTAGAAAGTGACAACCTCCTAAGAATAGCTTTGTCTCCAGACAGGACTCTGCAAGTAATACCAAAGCTGGTGAGGAGACGGCATGTGCTTTAACGTAACTTTCTTTGCACCTCAAACAGGAAACTTGAAAACCTCTACTGTGTCTATTTCATATCCTAAAAAGCAATATGCAGATAGCCCCTTCAGTGTGGAAGATGACAGGAACTCTAGTGAGTGCCCCCTACTGGATGTATCAACCCTAAAAATCAGTATCTGTCACAGACGTGGTTTGTGGAACCACTGTGCCACGGAACGTGGAGAGCCTGGAGGGGCGTGACTAAGCAAACTCCTGACTTTTCACTAGAGCCTCTGATGGTGAGGTTAGCCTTGGCTCCCGATGAACGCCAGGTGCCACTCCAGGACAGACCAATGGACACGCAGCAGCTGGACCCAGAGAACAGACTGGAGAGAGCATCTGGCAGATTTTGATTTAGAGTGCAGCAGACAGAATTCACATCAGAGTGCAGCAGACAGAGTTCACATCAGAGTGCAGCAGACAGAGTTCACATCAGAGTGCAGCAGACAGAGTTCGCATCAGAGTGCAGCAGACAGAGTTCACATCAGAGTGCAGCAGACAGTGTTTGTATCAGAGTGCAGCAGGCACTGTGGAAGGAATTTGGAATCTGTAAAGAAAGAGGCAGCTTCAATTTACAGGAGACCTCGTTGATCCGCTTCAACACCTCGAAAGGCCCGATAAAACGAACTGCGAACCTCGATCGGACACAATGTGACAAGGAAATCCGTTCAGGTGGAAAATATGTTTGATGAAGCTGTCAGTCACTTCAGGAGTGGTCGGAAGAGCAGACAACAGGGCATAGTGTGCCATTTTGGAGAAGTGATCCACGACTACCCAGATGACAGTGGAACCCTCGGATACTGGCAAATCCGTAGTGAAGTCCATAGGTATGTGCTGCCATGGACCAGATGGTACGGGTAACGGCATGAAGTCGTCTGAAGTCTTCCTTTTGTCCCGCGTGACCAGCGACCTTGGACAAGTGGCCCCAAGACAAAACTCGCTCCTTCTCAGATTCAGCCACAAGAGTCTTCCCTGTGGGAATTTGTGACAGACTGACTGGAGCGACAGTGACCATCTTGGATGGTTCAATGATAAATTGCGGATCCTCCTCTTGATCCTTGGACAGAAAAGAGCGAGAGAGGGCATCGGCTCTGACATTCTTGTCACAGGACCTGAAATGTAAAATAAAGTTAAAGCGGGCAAGAAACAAAGACCACCTAGCTTGGCGTGGATTAAGTATCTGGGCAGACCGGAGATACGCCAGGTACTTATGGTCCGTGTAGATGACCACTGGATAGACTGCACCCTCCAGCAGGTATCGCCACTCCTCCAGAGCCATCTTAATTTCGAGTAACTCTCGGTCCCTGATAGAGTAGTAATGTTCAGGAGTGGAGAAGGCCTTAGAGAAGAAACCGCAGGACACGCGGTGACCCGAGGATGACTTCTGGGTGAGCACAGCTCCAGCCCCTAATGGGGATGCATCCATCTCTAGGAAGAACTGTTTGTTCAAATCAGGGTGATGCAGAATGGGAGCGGTGGAGAACGACCGTTTAAGAGAGCGGAAGGCCTCTTCAGCCTCGGAGGACCAATTCTTCAGATCGGCTCCCTTTCGGGTGATATCAGAGATGGGAGCGGTCAGAAGTGAGGAATGAATTGCTAATAATATTTAGCAAAACAAAGGAATCGCTGAATTGCTTTGAATTCCACGGGCAGCAGCCATTTAAGGATGGAAAACACTTTCCCAGGATCCATCCTGAGTCCGGTATCTGAGATAATGTAACCCAAGAAGGGAAAAAAGGACTGTTCAAAAATGCATTTCTCAAACTTGGCGTAGAGGTGATTACCCCTCAGATGCTGAAGAACCTGCCGAACTGCTCATCTGTGGAGGCCAGATCCAGAGAAAATACCAAAATATCGTCCAAATACACGACAATGCAGGAATAAAGCAGGTCCCAGAAGATGACGTTGACGAATTCTTGAAAAAATGCCGGTGCATTACTGAGTCCGAAGGACATCACTCGGTATTCATAATGTCCGTTCCTGGTGTTGAAAGCCATCTTCCATTTGTCTCCCCAGCAATTGCGGATTAGATTGTAGGCGCCTCTTAAGTCTAGTTTGGTGAAGATCCTGGCACCTCTTAATCAGTCGGACAACTCAGGAATCAGTGCGATAGGGTATTTATTTTTCACTGTGATCTGGTTGAGACCTCGATAGTCAATACAGGGTCAGAGTGATCCATCCTTCTTCTTAATGAAGAAAAACACAGCCTGAGCAGGAGAGGAGGATTTCTGAATGAACCTCCTGGCCAAATTCTCCTGAATGTAGTCCGACATAGCTTGAGTCACAGCTGGGGACAGAGGGTAAATTCGGACCTGAAGCGGCTCAGTAGCCAGATGAACCATCTCCCAAAGAGTTCTCTCATCAAGAAATGTTATGGCTAGGGGGTTCTTGAGTGGATGAACTGGGATTTGGAACTGATACACTGCAGCCTGGAGGATAAAATTTCCGGCTGCCCCGGAATCCAAATACACCAACTCAACAAACTGGGATTCACCGGTTATCATGGCCACAGTAAGGGTCAGGGGTAGGGAGATGTCTTTTCCATCTAGGGAGCCCTCTCCTACGAACCCTAGATGCCGGAGCTTCTCCGGCTTTACCGGACAGACTCGAATGGAGTGGCCCATGTCTCCACAACACAGGCACAGGCCTTTAGCACGTCGATCCCTCAGTCGCTGTCTAGCAAGGGAAAAATGGCCGATCTGCATGGGTTCAGATGAGTCCTTAACAAGGGAGGGTGAAGGAAGAAGCAGACTTTGAAAAGGAGCCAGGCGGACCTCAGTATAGAGGGACCATAGAAATACATTGTTCTATATCCAATGTATCTCTATAGATATGTATATCGTGTTACTGGATTCAGTGCTTTCAATACAGGTCAAGATGACCAAATTCTCTCCTGGCTGTCATCATAACTGTGGCTCATTGCCAGGGCAACAGCCTATGAATGTGGAGATTTGCGTTCAAGTCTTAATGGAGTCCATAATGCAGGAGGGAAAATTAATAAAATCATAATTGGTCATTATTATTTTTACTACTTTTATAGAGAAAAAAATATTTTTCTTCACCTCGGTATACAGGGACCATAGAAATACATTATTATATATCCAATGTATCTCTATGAATATGTATATTGTGTTACTGTGTTCATTGCCTGCGATATAGGTCAAGATGACCAAATTCTCTCCATACTTTCATCATCAGCTGTGGCTCAGTGGTAGAGCAACAGCCTATGAATCTGGAGATGTGAGTTGAAGTCCTAGTGAAGTCCAGAAAGACAAGCACATATAAAATTATAATTGGGCATTATTATTATTTTTACTACTTTTGTAGGGAAAAAAATGTATTTTTTTCTTCACCGGGACCATAGAAATACATTGTTATATATCCAATGTATCTCTATGGATATGTATATTGTGTTACTGGGTTCAGTGCCTGCAATAGAGGTCAAAATGACCAAATTCTGTCCTGGCATTCATTATAAGCTGTGGCTCAGTGGTAGAGCAACAGCCTACCAACATGAAGACATTATTAATTAATGTATGACAAATCCCTGCCCACTGAGGAGTCCAGAGTGTTGAAAAAACCCATGATGTGGGACTAGATGTGGGTACGTATGCAGGTTTACAGAACTATGTAAGGGTACATATGCAGGTTTGGGGTACATATGGGGTTTGCCTGACTATGTGAGGTTACATATGGACACAGGACTATAAGAGGGTTTCAGGACTAGGTGGGGGTACATATGCAGGGTTGCAGGACTGTGTGGGAGTACATATGCAGGGTTACATATGGGGGTGTATATGGGGTTGCAGGGCTATATGTGGGGTACATATGAGGGTCGTAGGACTATGTTGGGGGTACATATGTGGTGTTGCAGGACTATGGGGGTATATATGGGGTTGCAGGGCTGTATGAAGGTTACAGGACTAAGTGGGGGTACATATGCAGGGTTGCAGGATTATGTGAGGTTACATATGGAGGCAGGACTATAAGAGGGTTTCAGGACTAGGTGGGATGACCACTGGTCATGGTCCCTGATAGAGTAGTAACGTTCAGGGTTGCAGGACTATGGGGGTATATATGGGGTTGCATATGCTGGTACATATGCTGGGTTGCAGGACTATGGGGGTATATATGAGGTTTCAGGGCTGTATGAAGGTTACAGGACTAGGTGGAGTTACATATGCGGGGTTTCAGGGCTATGGGGGTACACAAAGGGTGGTTATTAATGGAGCACACTCGGACTGGGTAGCGGTTAGCAGTGGGGTACCACAGGGGTCAGTATTGGGCCCTCTACTTTTTAACATATTTATTAATGACCTTGTAGGGGGCATTCAGAGTAGAATTTCAATATTTGCAGATGACACTAAACTCTGCAGGGTAATCAATACAGAGGAGGACAATTTTATATTACAGGATGATTTATGTAAACTAGAAGCTTGGGCTGATAAATGGCAAATGAGCTTTAATGGGGATAAATGTAAGGTCATGCACTTGGGTAGAAGTAATAAGATGTATAATTATGTGCTTAATTCTAAAACTCTGGGCAAAACCGTCAATGAAAAAGACCTGGGTGTATGGGTGGATGACAAACTTAAATTCAGTGGCCAGTGTCAGGCAGCGGCTACAAAGGCAAATAAAATAATGGGATGCATTAAAAGAGGCATAGATGCTCATGAGGAGAACATAATTTTACCTCTATACAAGTCACTAGTTCGACCACACTTAGAATACTGTGCACAGTTCTGGTCTCCGGTGTATAAGAAAGACATAGCTGAACTGGAGCGAGTGCAGAGAAGAGCGACCAAGGTTATTAGAGGACTGGGGGGTCTGCAATACCAAGATAGGTTATTACACTTGGGGCTATTTAGTTTGGAAAAGCGAAGACTAAGGGGTGATCTTATTTTAATGTATAAATATATGGGGGGACAGTACAAAGACCTTTCTGATGATCTTTTTAATCATAGACCTGAAACAGGGACAAGGGAGCATCCTCTGCGGTTGGAGGAAAAAAGGTTTAAGCATAATAACAGACGCGGATTCTTTACTGTAAGAGCAGTGAGACTATGGAACTCTCTGCCGTATGATGTTGTAATGAGTGATTCATTACTTAAATTTAAGAGGGGACTGGATACATTTCTGGAAAAGTATAATGTTACAGGGTATATACACTAGATTCCTTGATAGGGCGTTGATCCAGGGAACTAGTCTGATTGCCGTATGTGGAGTCGGGAAGGAATTTTTTTCCCCAATGTGGAGCTTACTCTTTGCCACATGGGTTTTTTTTGCCTTCCTCTGGATCAACATGTTAGGGCATGTTAGGTTAGGCTATGGGTTGAACTAGATGGACATATAGTCTTCCTTCAACCTTAATAACTATGTAACTATGTAACTATATATATGGGGTTGCAGGGATATATGAAGGTTACAGGACTAGGTGGGGGTACATATGGACACAGGACTATAAGAGGGTTTCAGGACTAGATGGGGGTACATATGCGGGGTTGCAGGACTATGGGGGTTGCAGGACTACGTTGGGGTACATATGAGGGTTTCAGGACTAGGTGGGGGTACATATGCGGGGTGGGAGTACATATGGGGGTGTATATGGGGTTGCAGGGCTATATGAGTGTCATAAGACTATGTTGGGGGTACATATGCGGTGTTTCAGGGCTGTATGAAAGGTAGATCTGAAGGTTACAGGACTGGGTGGGGGTACATATGTGGGATTGCAGGACTATGTGAGGTTACATATGGACACATGACTATAAGAGGGTTTCAGGACTAGGTGGAGGTACATATGGACACAGGACTATAAGAGGGTTTCAGGACTAGGTGGAGGTACATATGGACACAAGACTATAAGAGGGTTGCTGCTCCCTCATAGGGTATAATGCAATCAGGAGTCACTGATATATATTTAAAAAAAACAAACACAATACTCTCCTCTCCTCTCCTCTCCTCCTTGCTCCCACGCTGATTCCGGCTCTGCCCGGTGCACACACAACGGGTGCGTGATGAAGTGACATCATCGTGCATCAGCTGTGTCAGCGGCAGAAGGGAATGATGGGAGAGTGAGTGTCGTCTGACGCTCTCTCCTCCATTATTGCTTTCAACTCAGTATCTATGATGCCGATACAGTTGAATACGGCACGCACTGCTGGGGGGGGAGAGGGCTGGCGCCAGGCCCCCCTGACTTACTGCTCCATAGCGGCCGTGTGGACTGGGGGCCCCTGGGGGAGAGGTGGCCCTAGTCTGCCGGCCCTGATAGCAGGCAGTGTTAGCCGACTGTTGCAGCTAACACTGCCCGCTATTACAGTGAAACTAATATTCACCCCTCTCCATGCCCATGGGGGTGTGGGGAAGAGTGAATATTCATTTCTCTTTAGCAGCGAGGACAGGCTTTAGCTGCAGCAGCTGGCTCCTGCCTCCTGTCACCCGCTGCTGCTCCGCTGGCACTGGGGGCCCCCATAGCAGCTGCATGGTGTGCCGTTATTAGCGACACACCACTGGCTGGGGGCTCCAGGAGCAGCGGGGGCCCTAGGCAACTGCTGGCCCTGTATGCCAGCAGATGTCAGAGCCTGGGCCCACTAGAGAGTTCTCTGGATCTTTGGTAGGCCAGTCCGAAGCTGATGCAAGTTCACACTTTAGTGAAAAAGAGAACTTGAACTCTATAGCGCCACCTATTTAAAGTAAATATCCAAAAAGTTAATATTCACCCTTTAATGAGCCTTCCATATGACCAAGGATAAAAGCCAAACCAGAATCTCAATTTGCAGACACGTGTCGGGGTGTTGCGGATCCTCAGTACAAGGCACGATATCTGATTAGGCTGTATGAGAGGCCTCTGACTGGGGTCTAAGGGGTAACGTTGCTTCTTGCAGAGAGTAACATGCCTGGCTTGTAGAAAAAACATTTGATGGCTCCAGAAATAAATGAAAAATTATCTGCCAACCAAGAAAAAGTAAAATTACAGGGCCGATTTATCAAATTTTTTATGCCAGTATTTTGGAGTAAAAAGCTTTGAAAGATCACACAATTGGCATCTATGCTTAAACTATGCAACATCTGGCGTTCTCATGCCATTTTCACCCAGCTTCGACAAAGTGGGCGGAGCTGAACGGGGTTATCTGGCGACCGCACTTCACATTCATGACAAGCGGCGGGGTTCGCTATACCACATATCTCACTACAGCAGGGACTGGAGTAGGATTTGTGGCGAGGCGCACACAGAGGTGCACGACACTCGCCCAACGCTCCTCATACATGAAGAGGCATATATCAGGAGTATCTGACTCCCGCACATCTCATCATCAAGACCAGTATTGACAATGCTGGTCTTGATGAATTGGGCCCATAATATAAATCAAAGTCTTCTCAAAAATGGCCCAGGAAACTCTTTAAAGATTATTCCAGCAGTATCTGAGTGATTGGGCCAAAATATAAATGCTGGTCTGCTTTCTTAACTTGTCATTTATGGGTATTTTGCAGGGTATTCTCGAGTAAAAATGGGACAAGATTTAAAGTATGTGCGTCCCTGAGACGTCTTCTTCCGTCAGGATGCTAACACTTTAGTTTAGCTTTTTTTAAATTGTTCTACGGTGAAACCCAGTATGGGAATGTTACCCGAGCTCCCCAACTGTTCAATGGTAAATATTCCTCATTACCCAATATAGATAAAATTATTGGGACACACCTGTTAATCATTGAATTTAGGGTTTTAATTCAAGCCCTTTGCCAAAGTTAAACCAAACGAAATGAACTGGAGTATAAAAAGGTATACATGCAATGTGTAGGAACGTGTTCACACTGGCCATTAAACAGATAAAATAGAAATAGAAACAAAATTAACATATACCCTTCTGTAAGTAAAAAGCAATAGTGAGTATAAATAACATAGGGTACTTAGTAAACATTGTTTTTGTTAAAAAAAAAAAAAAGAAAAGGGAAGTAAAAAATTAGAAAGGGGAAGTATTTAGGAACCGCAACAACTCATCCATGAAATAGGGGGCTACGTAAAGGTACAGAGAGGGGACTGCAGAGTTCCACAAAATTTGTGCACCATTTGTGAAGGTTCATGGCATGGAATTCCATGGCCGAACCACTGCATGCAGCCTTACATTTCCAAGCACAATGCCAAGCATCAAATAGAGTGGTGTAAAACCAACACCACTTGACTCTGGAGCTTTGGAAATGTGTTTTGTTGAGTGATGGACACATTTGGCATTTGATAGATTAGTCTTGGTTTGGTAAATGCTAGGAGAACGTTGCCCACCTGGTGCCAGCTGTAAAGATTGGTGGAGGAGGGCTACTGTTTATTTTGGAGGGGTTGATTTAGGCCCCTTAGTTCCAGAGAAGAGAAATCTTAATACTTCAGTATTGCAAGGCATTTTAGACAATTGTATCTTCGAACTTTGTGGCAGCAGTTTGAGGAAGTTCCTTTTCATGATTGTGCCCAGTGCACAAGGGCCATAAAGACATGGTTGGGGGGAGTTTGGTGAGGAAGACCTTGACTGGCTTCACAGAGCCCGGGGATCCATCTCATCCAACACCTTTGGGATGAACAAGAACAGAGAGTGTGAGCCTGGCCCCCTCATCCAATCGTAACATTAATGTCTGACATCACAAATGCTTTTCTAGATAAATTAGCAAAAATCCACAAAGACCTCTCCAAAATCTTGTAAAAATCTTTTCAAGAAGATTGGAAGCTGGTAATCTGCTAAGGGACCAACTCCATATTAATGACTGTGGATTTAGACCGGGAGGTGAGAAAATCTCCTGTGTATGTAAGGCGGAGGGGGCACTATGGTGTATGAACTGGGCAGTTTCATAGAAGCCCAGCCTGTGGACTTGTCATGGTGGCAGTAGCACTCATCTCTGCTGTTGGATATACCAATGGATTGAATTGTTTTGAAGGGAGACATCTTGGTCATTTCTATTTACTAGTGATTTTTTTTAAATTATATTCGGTGGAAATCTGCTCTAACTACTTTTTTTTATTTCAGTTCAGACAACTGATTTTTCTTTCCTGATAAAGTAGAGAGACTTTTATAGAAAGACTTTTGTAAAGTATTGAAAAATGACCTTGTGTTCAACTCTGCGGGTTCAGAATGCTAAATAGGATCTGCAGAGATTGGAGCGGAAAACAGAAAATCTCTAAGACTCTCAGTCTCTTCTATACAATTACCAAACACACCTGGTACAGAGGGGCGAGGACCCTGCCCTTGCGGGTTTACATTCTACAGGATGGTGGGGAAGGAGACAGTAGTTTGGGGGGGGGGTTGCAGAAGCTCCGATGGTGTTGAGGAGGCCGTGAGGTCATTACAGACTGTAAGCTTTCTTGAATAGATGGATTTTCAGGTTCCATCTGAAGGATCCAAATGTTGGTGGATAGTCAGTGTGTTGGGGCACAGAATTCCAGAGGATGGGGGATATTCGGGAGAAGTCTTAGAGGCGTTTGGGTGAGGAACGAATAAGTGTGGAGGAGAGAAGGAGGTCTTGGGAGGACCGGAGATTACGTGAGGGAAGGTATTAGGAGATTAGATTGGAGATGTATGAAGGAGAGAGATTATGGATGGCTTTGTAGGTTTATACCCGATAGGACCAAAGTCAGGATGGATGCCTGGGTATCGGTCCACTGTAGAAACCCATGATAAAAAAAAACCCTTATATCATACAGCACAATATACATATTTGTGGTGGCCCTGTGTATAGGATATCCCAGTCTACTGCACTTTCCTATACAGATAAAAAAAAAACATTTAGACACAAACCAAGCAGAAAGAGGAGACCTATAAGAATGGTAAAGCATGTGTTGGGAAAAACTACCAAAGTATACTTTTGGCTAAATGCATAGGTCCATCTGTATATCTGTAGGTTACATAACTAATAGATACGAATCTGCACCTTAGATTCCACCTTTTGGGAAAACAGTGGTCCAATTGTGTCAATCAACAGTGAAGCAGGTAGTATAAGAGACTACTTTCTCCATTATTGTTAGGCTTTCCCCAATAAATGGGCGGTAGGATATATGATAAACCTCTATAATCAGTGTGTCACTGGTTAGCGCTTTTTTATCAGTCCATGCTTATATGTATTACTTTGTGGTATAATGGACAATTTAGTTACAGAAATAACATCACTGAAGTATTATAATAATGGACATTAAAGGCTTCTTAACCCCTTTACCCCCAAGGGTGGTTTGCACGTTAATGACCGGGCCAATTTTTACAATTCTGACCACTGTCCCTTTGTGAGGTTATAACTCTGGAACGCTTCAACGGATCCCAGTGATTCTGACATTGTTTTCTCGTGACATATTGTACTTCATGACAATGGTAAAAATTCTTTGATAGTACCTGCGTTTATTTGTGAAAAAAACGGAAATTTGGCGAAAATTATGAAAATTTCGCAATTTTCCAACTTTGAATTTTTATGCAATTAAATCACGGAGATATGTCACACAAAATACTTAATAAGTAACATTTCCCACATGTCTACTTTACATCAGCACAATTTTGGAACCAACATTTTTTTTTGTTAGGGAGTTATAAGGGTTAAAAGTTGACCAGCAATTTCTCATTTCTACAACACCATTTTTTTTTAGGGACCACATCTCATTTGAAGTCATTTTGAGGGGTCTATATGATAGAAAATACCCAAGTGTGACACCATTCTAAAAACTACACCCCTCAAGGTGCTCAAAACCATATTCAAGAAGTTTATTAACCCTTCTGGTGCTTCACAGGAATTTTTTGAATGTTTAAATATAAATGAACATTTAACTTTTTTTCACAAAAAATTTAATTCAGCTCCAATTTGTTTAATTTTACCAAGGGTAACAGGAGAAAATAGACCCCAAACATTGTTGTACAATTTGTCCTGAGCACGACAGTACCCCACATGTGGGGGTAAACCACTGTTTGGGCGCATGGCAGAGCTCGGAAGCGAAGGAGCGCCATTTGACTTTTCAATGCAAAATTGACTGGAATTGAGATGGGACGCCATGTTTCGTTTGGAGAGCCCCTGATGTGCCTAAACATTGAAACCCCCCACAAGTGACACCATTTTGGAAAGTAGACCCCTTAAGGAACTTATCTAGATGTGTGGTGAGCACTTTGACCCACCAAGTGCTTCACAGAAGTTTATAATGTAGAACCATAAAAATAAAAAATCATATTTTTTCACAAAAATTAACTTTCGGCCCCCAATTTTTTATTTTCCCAAGGGTAAGAGAAGAAATTGGACCACAAAAGTTGTTGTACAATTTGTCCTGAGTACGCTGATACCCCATATGTGGGGGTAAACCACTGTTTGGGCGGATGGGAGAGCTCGGAAGGGAAGGAGCGCTGTTTGACTTTTCAATGCAAAATTGACAGGAATTGAGATGGGACGCCATGTTGCGTTTGGAGAGCCACTGATGTGCCTAAACATTGAAACCCCCCACAGGTGACACCATTTTGGAAACTAGACCCCCTAAGGAACTCATCTAGATGTGTTGTGAGAGCTTTGAACCCCCAAGTGTTTCACTACAGTTTGTAACGCAGAGCCGTGAAAATTGAAAAAAAAAATCTTTCCCCCCAAAATTATTTTTTAGCCCCCAGTTTTGTATTTTCCCGAGGGTAAGAGGAGAAATTTGACCCCAAAAGTTGTTGTCCAATTTGTCCTGAGTACGCTGATACCCCATATGTTGGGGGGAACCACCGTTTGGGCGCATGGGAGGGCTCGGAAGGGAAGGAGTGCCATTTGGAATGCAGACTTAGATGGAATGGTCTGCAGGCGTCACATTGCGTTTGCAGAACCCCTAATGTACCTAAACAGTAGAAATCCCCCACAAGTGACCCCATATTGGAAACTAGACCCCCATGGAACTTATCTAGATGTGTTGTGAGAACTTTGAACCCCCAAGTGTTTCACTACAGTTTATAACGCAGAGCCGTGAAAATAAAAAATCTTTTTTTTTCCCACAAAAATTATTTTTTAGCCCCCAGATTTGTATTTTCGCAAGGGTAACAGGAGAAATTGGACCCCAAAAGTTGTTGTCCAATTTGTCCTGAGTATGCTGATACCCCATATGTTGGGGTAAACCCCTGTTTGGGCACACGGGAGAGCTCGGAAGGGAAGAAGCACTGTTTTACTTTTTCAACGCAGAATTGGCTGGAATTGAGATCGGACGCCATGTCGCGTTTGGAGAGCCCCTGATGTGCCTAAACAGTGGAAACCCTCCAATTATAACTGAAACCCTAATCCAAACACACCCCTAACCCTAATCCCAACAGTAACCCTAACCACACCTCTAACCCTGACACACACCTAACCCTAATCCCAACCCTATTCCCAACTGTATAGGTAATCTAAACCCTAACCGTAACTTTAGCCCCAACCCTAACTGTAGCCTTAACCCTAGCCCCAACCCTAACTTTAGCCCCAACCCAAACTGTAGCCCTAACCCTAGCCCTAACCATAGCCCTAACCCTAGCCCTAACCCTAGCCCTAACCCTAGCCCTAGCCCTAACCCTAGCCCTAGCCCTAACCCTAGCCCTAACCCTAGCCCAAACCCTAACCCTAGCCCTAGCCCAAACCCTAGCCCTAATGGAAAAATGGAAATAAATACATTTTTTTAATTTTTCCCTAACTAAGGGGGTGATGAAGGGGGGTTTGATTTACTTTTATAGCGGGTTATTTAGCGGATTTTTATGATTGGCAGCCGTCACACACTGAATGACGCTTTTTATTGCAAAAAATATTTTTTGCGTTACCACATTTTGAGAGCTATAATTTTTCAATATTTTGGTTCACAGAGTCATGTGAGGTTTTGTTTTTTGCGGGACGAGTTGACGTTTTTATTCGTAGCATTTTCGGGCACGTTACATTTTTTGATCGCTTTTTATTCCGATTTTTGCGAGGCAGAATGACCAAAAACCAGCTATTCATGAATTTCTTTTGGGGGAGGCGTTTATACCGTTCCGCGTTTTGTAAAATTGATAAAGCAGTTTTACTCTTCGGGTCAGTACGATTACAGCGATACCTCATTTATATCATTTTTTTATGTTTTGGCGCTTTTATACGATAAAAACTATTTTATAGAAAAAATAATTATTTTTGCATCGCTTTATTCTCAGGACTATAACTTTTTTATTTTTTTGCTGATGATGCTGTATGGCAGCTCGTTTTTTGCGGGACAAGATGACGCTTTCAGCGGTACCATGGTTATTTAAATCTGTCTTTTTGATCGCGTGTTATTCCACTTTTTGTTCGGCAGTATGATAATAAAGCGTTGTTTTTTGCCTCGTTTTTTTTTTTTTTTTTTCTTACGGTGTTTACTGAAGGGGTTACCTAGTGGGCCAGTTTTATAGGTTGGGCCGTTACGGACGCGGCGATACTAAATATGTGTACTTTTATTGTTTTTTTTTTTATTTAGATAAAGAAATGTATTTAGGGGAATAATATTTTTTTTTTTTTTTCATTATTTAGGAATATTTTTTTTTATTTTTTTTTACACATTTTGAAATTTTTTTTTTTACTTTTTTACATTGTCCCAGGGGGGGACATCACAGATCAGTGATCTGACAGTGTGCACAGCACTCTGTCAGATCACTGATCTGACATGCAGCGCTGCAGCCTTTACAGTGCCTGCTCTGAGCAGGCTCTGTGAAGCCACCTCCCTCCCTGCAGGACCCGGATCCGCGGCCATCTTGGATCCGGGGCTGGAGGAAGCAGGGAGGGAGGTGAGACCCTCGCAGCAACGCGATCACATCGCGTTGCTGCGGGGGGCTCAGGGAAGCCCGCAGGGAGCCCCCTCCCTGCGGGAAGCTTCCCTATACCGCCGGCACATCGCGATCATCTTTGATCGCGGTGTGCCAGGGGTTAATGTGCCGGGGGCGGTCCGTGACCGCTCCTGGCACATAGTGCCGGATGTCAGCTGCGATAAACAGCTGACACCCGGCCGCGATCGGCGGCGCTCCCCCCGTGAGCGCCGCCGATCGCGCTGGACGTACTATCCCGTCCATGGTCATGGGGGCCCACCCCACCTCGACGGGATAGTACGTCCCATGTCAGAAAGGGGTTAAAGAGGATTTAATGAGACTCAAGTTGAAGGGAATCTGTCAGCAGGTTTCTGCAATGTAATCTGAGAGTACCTTAATGTAGGTGCAAGAGACCCCGATCCTAGTTATGTGTCACCTACTGCGCTGTGTTTTGCTGTTTCAATACAATCAGTGTTTTATCATAAGAAGATTATCATGACAGGACAACTGCCTTAGTGCATCCTAGTCCAACCACACCCCCAGCACTGATTAGCAGCTATCTGTCACTATACCGCATACACAGAAAGCTGTAGTGTGGGTGAGGTAATACACAGTTCAACACCTGATCTCTGCTATATCTGCAGGAGAGAAAACTGTGACTTTTTAATAACTGCTGCCTTAAGCAACTAAGTGATATATAGCCGGACTCATGGTCTCTGTTACTACCCAGCGGTGCCTGAACCTTGAAGACACACCTGCAGTACATGAACCCTGTTCCGTGATTCTGAATCAGAGTATCTGAACAAGTTCCGAATCCAGTCCTGCCTGTCACTCCGAGTCCAGTCCGTGTCAGTGAACCTGACGCCTGGGATCAGTAGCTTCGGTATTGCGGACTGCCTAGAAGTGATACCTGGCAGCTACCTGCAGCTCAAGAATGACTCCACCATCAGGAGCTCCTGTGACCACCAGGTAGCCACTTAGCTAAGCTCCTCCTGGGCAAGCTCGGCCCACAGCGCAGTGTGTCCACGATCCATGTGTGCCACCCACGATGGTGACACTTATTACCAAGACTTAATAACACAAACATTTCAGCCTGGGATGAACTCTTATTCCTATTAAAATTTATAAAGAAGAGTCGCGGGGTATTCAGAAATCTAGTTTAAGCAAGCTTTTAGGATTCAGGATTGTTGGTATATGGGTTCTTAAACTTTTCAAACCATGGGGCATGTGGTCCTCACCAGCAGTGGACATCCATGGAGGACATGCAAAGCGCTTACAGTACCAGCTTCAAAATTTGTTGCAGATTTCAACTTTCATCAGAATCATCAAGACTCAAAGGATGTGGGAGAACTAATTATCAGCACTTGTCCAACAACCATTATCTTCATCGATTACATAGGCAATAGAGAAAAGAACCAACAGAAACAAAACTACAGTACAGTTCAGGATCAGGCACACACTAATGGACTATAATGGTTAACACAGAGCCATCTGCTCAACACCATGCCTCTAGAACACACATGCCAAATTCTGGCCCCCAGGGTGATTATATTTGACATCGCCCTTCACCCCGCATCCTGGATGCCTATACAGTTGAAAGCAATGATGGAAGAGGGAGCCGTCAGCTGACGCTCCCACCGCCATCATTCTCCCTCTGCGTCTGATGTCTCAGCGCAGGGGGTGTGATGACATCACTATTGCTGTGCTGAGCAGTGAAAAGCAGCAGATCACTCGCTGCCAGAACCAGAGCAGTGAGGGAACGAGGAGAGGTGAGTATTTTTTGTGTGGCCCAGTAATCCCTTTCCAAAGTTGGACGAAATATATATTTGTATAATATACTATATAATTGTCTAAGGGTCACTTCCGTCTTTCTGTCTGTCTGTCCTTCTGTCTGTCACGGATATTCATTGGTCGCGGCTTCTGTCTGTCATGGAATCCAAGTCGCTGATTGGTCGTGGCAAAACGCCCACGACCATTGCCACGACCAGTCAGCGACGGGCGCAGTCCGGCGGCAACATGGACGCTCCTTCCTCCCCGCAGTCAGTGCCCGCTCCATACTCCCCTCCAGTCAGCCCTCACACAGGGTTAATGGCAGCGCTAACGGACCGCGTTATGCCGTGCTGTAACGCACTCCATTAACGCTGCTATTAACCCTTTGTGACCAACTTTTTTACTATTGAGGCTGCCTATGCAGCCTCAATAGTAAAAAGATCTCATGTTAAAAATAATAAAAAAAAAGAAAAAATGATCATATACTCACAATCCAGCGCCTTTCCCGCTCAGGTGACCGCTCCATGCAAGCGGCAGGTTCCGGTGGCAAGGATGGTATGCGACAACGACCTGCCATGACGTCACGGTCATGTGACCGTGACGTCATCACAGGTCCTGCGCCCATACCAACCCTGGAACCGGAAGCTGCCGCGTGCACCACACACAGGGCCAGGACTTCAGGGCCAGGAGTGTATGCTTATTTTTTATTTTAAGTCTGTATACTACATGGCTCTGTGCTGTATACTCCGTCGCTGTGCAAAATACTGAGTGGCTGGGCAATATACTACGTTGCTGGGCAATATACTATGTGGCTGGGCAATATACTACGTGACTGGGCAATATACTACGACACTAGGTAATATACTACGTAACTGGGCAATATACTTCGTGACTGGGCAATATACTACGTGACTGGGCAATATACTACGTGACTGGGCAATATACTACGTGACTGGGCAATATACTATGTGACTGGGCAATATACTACATGGCTGGGCAATATACTACGTGGCTGGGCAATATACTACATGGCTGGGCAATATACTACGTGACTGGGCAATATACTACGTGACTGGGCAATATACTATGTGGCTGTGCAATATACTACGTGGACATGCATATTCTAGAATACCCGATGCGTTAGAATCGGGCCACCATCTAGTATATATATAGATATATATATATATATATATATGTATATACAGTGGGGCAAAAAAGTATTTAGTCAGTCAGCAATAGTGCAAGTTCCACCACTTAAAAAGATGAGAGGCGTCTGTAATTTACATCATAGGTAGACCTCAACTATGGGAGACAAACTGAGAAAAAAAAATCCAGAAAATCACATTGTCTGTTTTTTTATCATTTTTTTTGCATTTTATGGTGGAAAATAAGTATTTGGTCAGAAACAAACAATCAAGATTTCTGGCTCTCACAAACCTGTAACTTCTTCTTTAAGAGTCTCCTCTTTCCTCCACTCATTACCTGTAGTAATGGCACCTGTTTAAACTTGTTATCAGTATAAAAAGACACCTGTGCACACCCTCAAACAGTCTGACTCCAAACTCCACTATGGTGAAGACCAAAGAGCTGTCAAAGGACACCAGAAACAAAATTGTAGCCCTGCACCAGGCTGGGAAGACTGAATCTGCAATAGCCAACCAGCTTGGAGTGAAGAAATCAACAGTGGGAGCAATAATTAGAAAATGGAAGACATACAAGACCACTGATAATCTCCCTCGATCTGGGGCTCCACGCAAAATCCCACCCCGTGGGGTCAGAATGATCACAAGAACGGTGAGCAAAAATCCCAGAACCACGCGGGAGGACCTAGTGAATGAACTGCAGAGAGCTGGGACCAATGTAACAAGGCCTACCATAAGTTACACACTACGCCACCATGGACTCAGATCCTGCAGTGCCAGACGTGTCCCACTGCTTAAGCCAGTACATGTCCGGGCCCGTCTGAAGTTTGCTAGAGAGCATTTGGATGATCCAGAGGAGTTTTGGGAGAATGTCCTATGGTCTGATGAAACCAAACTGGAACTGTTTGGTAGAAACACAACTTGTCGTGTTTGGAGGAAAAAGAATACTGAGTTGCATCCATCAAACACCATACCTACTGTAAAGCATGGTGGTGGAAACATCATGCTTTGGGGCTGTTTCTCTGCAAAGGGGCCAGGACGACTGATCCGGGTACATGAAAGAATGAATGGGGCCATGTATCGTGAGATTTTGAGTGCAAACCTCCTTCCATCAGCAAGGGCATTGAAGATGAAACGTGGCTGGGTCTTTCAACATGACAATGATCCAAAGCACACCGCCAGGGCAACGAAGGAGTGGCTTCGTAAGAAGCATTTCAAGGTCCTGGAGTGGCCTAGCCAGTCTCCAGATCTCAACCCTATAGAAAACCTTTGGAGGGAGTTGAAAGTCCGTGTTGCCAAGCGAAAAGCCAAAAACATCACTGCTCTAGAGGAGATCTGCATGGAGGAATGGGCCAACATACCAACAACAGTGTGTGGCAACCTTGTGAAGACTTACAGAAAGCGTTTGACCTCTGTCATTGCCAACAAAGGATATATTACAAAGTATTGAGATGAAATTTTGTTTCTGACCAAATACTTATTTTCCACCATAATATGCAAAAAAAATGTTTAAAAAACAGACAATGTGATTTTCTGGATTTTTTTTTCTCAGTTTGTCTCCCATAGTTGAGGTCTACCTATGATGTAAATTACAGACGTCTCTCATCTTTTTAAGTGGTGGAACTTGCACTATTGCTGACTGACTAAATACTTTTTTGCCCCACTGTATATATACCCACGTCAAAATATCTCCCTTTGATGTGGGCTCTGGCGCTGAGCTCACATTTTTCCTGGCACATGCGAGCTGTTAAGAACAGCTGACATGTGCCTCTCACAGCCAAGGGTAAAATCGCAATCCACCTGCGGCTGTTAACCTGTTAATTGCCACTGTCAATCTCTGAAAGTGGCATTTAACACGGGGGCGTACCAGAAGCACGTTGGAAATCCGGGCCATCGGTGACCCTGTCATGTGAACGTGGGTTAACCAATGGGTTGGCATGACAAACAGAGATCTCTAGCAGACCTCTTTGGTTGTCATAGCTAACTTGCTATGAGCGCCACCCGGTAGTCAGCGTTCATAGCAAGTGCACATTTCTGCTACACATAGGAGATCTGTGTGTAGCACAGGCTATCAGACAACTGCAGCTTCTAGTCTCTCATGGAGACTACTGAAGTATGCAAAAAGTAAAAAAAAAATGTTTTAAAAAATAGCAAGAAAAAAATAAAAGTTCAAATCACCCCCCTTTTGCCCCATTTAAAATAAAACAATGAAAAAATCAAACATACACATATTTGGTATCGCCGCATTCAGAATCACCCAATCTATCAATATAAAGAAAAGAATTAACCCAATAGCTAAATGGCGTAGCGAGAAAAAAGTTAAAAATGCCAGAATTACATTTTTTTGGCCTATGCTACATGGCAATACAATGCTATAACAGGCGATGAAAAGATTATATCTGCACTAAAATGGTATCAATAAAAATGATAGCTCGTCATGCAAAAACTAAGCCCTCACCCAGCCCCAGATCACGAAAAAAGGAGATGCTACAGGTCTTGGAAAATGGCACCATTTTTTTTTTTTACCAAAGTTTGGATTTTGTTTTCATCACTTAAATAAAAAAAGAACCTAGACATGTTTGGTGCCTATGAACTTGTAATGACTTTGAGAATCATAATGGCAGGTCGGTTTAATCATTTAGTGAACATGGTAAAAAAAACTTTTGGGATTGCAATTTTTTGTAATTTCACCGGACTTGGAGGACTATGTGGGATCCATTATACTGTGTTGAACGCTGTGTGGGGTTCACAGTTGGGGCATCATACTGTGTTGGGATCACCATACTTTGCTGGGGGTGGGTTCTGTAGGATCATGCTTGTGGAGGGACTCACTGCGGAGGTACCATACTGTGTTGGGAGGTACTTTTTATTATCTGTATTAATTCAAGCTTTTTTTTATTCTTTGACATTTAAATTAGGCTATTGGGCCATGTGCTTTTTACTACTTTTTACATGACATATTATATTATTCCAGCATGCCCCATCTGTGATCATTTGTTTATTTCAAAATGTTCTGTTTTCGTGGGACAATCTCTTTAAGTTTGCTTCTACATGAAAAGATTCATCGTTGTATTTTATGATAAGGAAAAGCTCCCTCAATTTTAGACTTTTTAAAAACTAAATATCAAGGGTGGCCCGCGATTACAGCATGCATTTTACATTTTGGTCCTCCATGTATTTGAGCTTGACATCCCTGTTCTAGAATAAGGCCTGGGTTTCACAGCTGGGGACGGTATTTGGTGAGAAATCCACTGTGGACACTGAGACAATTGATACAAAAGACTTGAAGCTAAAAATTAAGGAGGTTCTTAAACAGAGAGCCAAGGTGTGGCGGAACAAAGCAGCATTAGAAAATTATCTTCAAAAGGATATTATACCTAGAGGCAATATTATTCAACTATTTCCCACCCTTAATCTGGAGGATACTGCTTTTACTTCCAAGTGGGAAGAGACCCTCTCTAGATATTCCCGTACTCTTTTAGAACTTTTAATTGGTTTTTTATCAAAAAAACTTTAGAAAATCTTGAAAAAGAAATTGAACAAATATACGTGAAAAATTACAAAATAAACTAAGTACTGAGGACCTAAAAAATTTTGATTCAACATTGGAACAAGACTTAGATAAGTGGGAAGTTGAAATTCAACAAAATAAAATAAAGAAATTTCAAAGAGATCTAGGCGATTACCAGTCAAATAAGGTATATCGTTGGAAGTCTAAAATTGCCAAACAGAGAAATCGCTCAGTATCTATATCAAGTGCCTCGACCACTTCAGAAGGAGAATGTAGAGAATGTTTTTTAGGCAAATGCTCAAGACCAGGAGAAGAGGACTCCCACCAGAATTCTACCCCAAGTCTATACTCCAAGACCTCAATAGTCAAAGGCCAAATCGTCCTTACAATTTCAGGGACAAGAAACAGCAACAGAAAAATAAACATTGAAGGTAATTAACCTTTCTAATCATATTTTGCCTAAGGCACAACATGGAGTTTTATCAAAGGGATTATCCTTTGCTCCCACATGTAAATTTGACTATTTTACGGCAAGTTCAGGACCTCAAATTATTTGCAAAGAAATTAATTCTTAAAAAGCATTTCAGCTTGGACACTTCTACTATGGTCAATGATGCTGAAGTACAAGCATTGTACAATTTGGAACCTCTGGGTAGAGAATATATTGCAGGAGAACCTTCTGGTAGTCTCCCAGTACCAACACATCTTTTTCATGCTTCTCAATCTTTTCCACCTCTATCTGTCCACAGGTGGAGATTTTCGTTAGAGTTGTTAGAAGTGAATTCGAACGCCTTAACAATAAGATCAAACAAGATAATCTTACTTCTGCCGAAAGAAATGCCATTAAAGAACTTTCATCCCTTAAGGATATAGTGATAAAAAGGGCAGATAAGGGCGGAAATATAGTTTTATGGCTGGCTTCCGCTTATGAAAAAGAAGCTTTTAAGCAGTTAAATTCCCCTGCTTGCTATAGGCGTCACAATTAAAATCCTGTCCATCAGTTTAAAAATGAGCTAGTGGATATTTTGGAGGGAGGGGTGGAAAGAGGTATAATAACAAATAAACTTAAGGATTCTTTGATGCAAGGATGCCCAGTGACGCCAACATTTTAAATTCTCTCTAAGATTCACAAGGACCTCCAAAACCCACCGGGGAGATCCATAGTCTCGGGGATTGGGGGTCTTTGTGAACCCTTATGTAAATATATAGATTATTATCTACAGGGATGTGTTGAAACCTTACCATCTTATGCAAGAGACACGACTGATATCTTGAGAAAATTAGAAGGGATACACTTAGAGGAGGATATGATATTGGTGACTTGCGATGTGGAGTCGCTGCATACTTCAATAGGCCATGACCATGGGATGAGGGCAACACTATTCTTTTTGACAATGACCAATTTGGATCATGATTTGATTTATTTCATTTTGATTTTATTATATTTTGTATAGACATATAATTTTTTTATGTTCAAGGACTGCCCCTTCCTACAGCTCTGGGGAACTGCAATGGGGGCCACATGTGCGCCCTCATATGCAAACCTTTTCCTGGGGCTGTGAGAGAGGGAAGTGGTCCTTGATACACCGGGTCATGAAAACCTCATCTCGTGGTCACGCTATATAGATGATATTTGTTTCATCTGGCAGGGCTCCACATCGCAACTGGACAACTTCCTTCAACTTCTCAACCAAAATGATCTGAATATTTAACTTACATGGAAATACAATAATACAAAGATAGAATTTCTTGATACTCTGGTTATAAGAAGGGCAGATGGCATGTTGGCCACCGATATTTTTCGTAAAAACACAGCGACAAATGTATTATTGCATGCTGATTTGTCTCACTTGCCACAATTGAAAAAATCAATACCAATAGGTCAATTTTTGAGAATACGACGTATCTGTTCTGACAATCTCGTATTCCACCAACAAGCTGAAACCCTTACCAGTAGGTTTAAAGAACGTGGTTACAAATCGAGGGATATCAAGAACTTCTATCTTAGAGCCACCAACATTAATAGGTAATCCCTTTAACCTACAAGTCAGACAGACCAAAATATGGAAATTATGAGATGAAACCTCAATTTATTACCACTTTCAATTCAAATTGGAGACAGATGAATGAGGTTACTGGCCTGTCCTTCTTACAGATAAGGAGCTTAGGTATTATCTTACCTGAACACCTTCAATTACGTGGAGAATATCCCGTAATCTTGGTGACATTTTAACTCAGAGCCATTATGTCCCTTCCAAGAACAGTCGATTTTTATTTGGCAGCAAAGGCCCACCATGGGGCTCATATGCTTGTGGTACATGTTCAATTTGTAAAAACATTCCAAAAATCACTCAATTTTCAAATGCTAAGGGAAATAATTTTTTTAAGATCGTTCATCATATCTCATGTAATACGGAATCTGTAATATGCCATCTTACAGGTCCTTGTGGTCTTATTAATGTAGGAATGACCACTAGAGCCCTAAAGGTTCGTATACAAGAACAAGTAAGAGACATTCTAAACGCTAAAAAAGTGGATACAGACTTTGAAAATTTAAAAAGCACCCCCAGACACTTTCATGAACAGCACGATTGTAACCCTAAAGGCCTGCGAGTCTGCAGAATTGATCGAGCCTATATGGGCAGTAGGGGTAGCGATGTCAAATGCAAGCTCCTATATTTGGAAACAAAATGGACGGTCACTTTGAATACGGTCACCCCCTTTGGCCTTAACGAATATGCTAGCAACAAGTCTTTTCTTTGAACTTCTGATATAGTGCTACTATTTTAGACGGTTCCCTATTTCTAATTGTTTTTTATTTTTTAGATTGTACATATTTTAATCATACTTTTTAATTAGTTTCTCAGATTTGGGGTTATTTTCCTCCATCATCATCATCACAAAAAAATCTTTTTCTAACCTTGGTGTTGTTCTTGTTGATGTCCTATCCTGTGGAAGGCCAATGGATGTTCCGTTCTACTACATGCTATGGAACTGTGTCAATTAAAACTATATGGGAAGAAGAACAGTAAAGACAATAATAGTGAAGATATATTGATAATGAATACCAATTTTCGATGTATTTTTTCCTATCGGTATTGTCTCATACTGTTCAGAAAATATCAAAAGAAAACTTTTTTTTGTTATTTTTTGTTATTTTGTATTATATTTTTTAGTAATTAATTTTTTCTCATATTGTTTTCTCTTATAATTATTATAGACAGTTTGTTGTTTTGTTAGATATTATTTTTATTATTTTTTATTACACAAACCATTGTATGAATCATGTTAGAGCCATTGTTATGTTTGTGTTTGTCTTCAGACAGCTACTGTCTATAATCTATAATATATGCAGCATTGTATGTACTTTAATATTGATACTGTGATTGATAACTGCATACTTTTCATATAATTACTATGGTTCATTGCTGCCATCGGTTTTGGTTCTCACCCAGACGCGCTGCTCATGTGCGCTGCCCCGGTCTCGTGCCCGGATCGGCATCCTATTGCTGTGGTAACCACGGGGATGACATTGTTCCTCCCTCTGGTCTCGCGCAATGCCAGCTGCCCACGTCAGTCGATTGGGAGCGTGGCATCACAGTGCAGAGCGCCAATTGATATATTTCCCTTTGATCTCATAGGTCTAGTCACAGGGTCAGTCCATGTGACTATATGTAAGTAGCTTTATTGGCTAATTTTCAAAGGTCCTTATGCATGGATTTATTTTCTTCGGCTAACATGATCGCATTATGGGATTACATGTAAGCCCTCCTATTGGCCAAATATTTAGAAGGTCCTTTACTATATGATGAAGGCTAGCGTAACTGAAGCTTCTATTGGTCAATGATAGCTAGTAGAGCCCGCCTCCGTATATGTTGCTTTCATGACACCATACACGGATTGTTACACACTGGTCTTCCATGTGTTGCAATTGTATTCACTATATAGGGAACCTTGTGTTCTGTGTAAGCCACGCCTCCTGATGAAGCCCATTAGGCAAAACGCGCGTCGAGGTGCTTGGCAGCGTGGCAGCAAATGATACCCACCCTCCACTGATCAACCATGGCCACAGGTATTGCTTGAATGATTAAGATACTAAAACTAGTTACTGTTCAAATATACTCAGGCTAGTGACTGAGCTTGGGTGTTGGTTTACCAGCGAATATATTTCTATTTCAGCAATATTTCACAATGCATTGAATACTAACCCCTAATTCATTCACATCCTAAATGATTTATGGCCATATATACCGTATGTCCTTTTATAGATATACGGATCTTCATACTGAGGCCATCTATGCACCTTATTTATAGGACCTATGGGGGTGTGGATATCTTTGTGCAGCCATGCGGTTTTGGTCTTTTTGCTTCTGTTTGTCCTCTGTGTGTCTCACGTGTCTATAGGAATTATAATTTTGTTTATTATGATATATTTAAATAAAGTTTGATACTTTTGATATATACAGTTTATCTTTGTTGCTTCTCTTTGGCTATATAGTCTTATATACATAAATATGCGCTTATTATTAAGTATATCGCGAATCTGGACTATATTATTATATAACATAATCTGTTGATGTTTTAGAAGCCACAACTCTATCTGGGAGAAAAAATTATAAGCTTAATTCCTGTTCTAGAATAAGCCTGCAGCTGTTGCTATTTCTAAAAAAAAAGCCTTCAGAAGCAGAAATCCTACCTACAGTCATCATATTATTTACCTTCTATATATTCCTATACAAGGAGGAAGTAAATGTCTTACTTCATGTTCCTGTACTAATATGAGAATGCCTTCCTAGGTTGTTAGCTCATTTTCATAGAGGCGGACATGTCACACCATGGGACCATATTGCAGAATGTAAATCACGTAGGAGCCTAATCTGGAATTAAGTGACCCTTCAAAGGATAGCCCCTTTTGAGAAGCACTAGTTTAGATTATAATTTGAGGGATGAGGGGAATAACAGTGTGAACAAGTTCTTACCCTGGCCATAGATTGTATATATTTTTCATCAGATTCCGCCAACATTTCCTTTCCCTGATGAAAGGATAAGACAGGTCGTAATTGATGCCCATCCACTCCTTAGCTCCATTAAAGGGTTTTTCACTTACAAGAAAGTGGATACCAAATGCTCTAAAATAACAAGCAGAGCAGGTACTCCGGGGTCCTACACTAACTCTCCATCACTGCTTGGGTCTCAGTATTTTGGTTACAAAGGTGACGATACGTTGACGATGTGGTAAATGGCATGAGCTGCCGAGCTCGGTGTGTGCATTCACCAAAATTAGCCAACAGTAGTCCTGTTAGGGCATATAGATGAGGGTTATCCTATTTGGGAATATGTCCATACATACTGTCTTCATACAAGCCATTCCCCTGCTCAGAGCTTCATCCTTTACAAGTTCTCCTATCTTCCTGAGACTGGATAAAGGGCTTCCTTGTTCTGTGGATCTCCTTACATGAGGCTATTGGAATAGTCCGTATAAAACCAGGCAAAGATGACATTTTCTTTCTACTAGAATTGATAAAAACAAACAATTGTCAGTATGAAAATTGCAAGATTTCTACTTTGATTTGTAATGCGTTTAGTTATGAGGAAAAAATATTGCTTCAAAATAAACATTTAACACTAAACCTGATATTAACCACATGTAGTGTTCTGACGATGGCTTTCCTTGAAGTATAACCGTATAAATCGACGGAGTGCAACCAGATAAAAAAGGGATATTTTTTTTATATGTATTTGGTGTGAGAAAAAAATTGCAGCATGCTACGACTTCAATCCGAAATCGGATGGGTGCATCCAAATTTTATGGATACATTACAATTTTGAACCATTGGAAACTGTAAATAATTAATAACTGCTGAGTAGTGATGAGCAAGTATACTCGGGTGGTCTCCAAGTATTTGTTAATGTTCGGAGATTTAGTTTTCATCGCGGCAGCTGAATCATTTATACTGTAGCTACTAGCCAGGCTGAGTACATGTGGGGGTTGCCTGGTTGCTAGGGAACCCCCACATGTAATCAAGCAGGCTAATAGCTGTAAATCATTCAGCTGCTGCGATGAAAACTTAGTCTCCGAACACTAACAAATACTCAGAGACCACCCGAGCGTGCTCTGGAAACCCTGAGCAGCGAGTACACTCGCTCATCACTACTGCAGTGCTGAGTAAAGAACGGATTGCAAATGGATGGCAAGTAAGAAAAAAAATCGTCCCACTTTTCTGGATGAAAATTGGACTGATTTTTTTATATGCTCATGTGACCCTAGCCTAAAAGGGTTTTCCTGGGACTTGGATATTAATTGTCTATTTTTATGATAGGCAAACAATATCACAATGGTGGTGGATCGACTCCTGGCAGTCTGACTCTAAGTTAATTGAAGGGTTGCTAGTGTCCCAGTGAGCATAATGTCCCTTCATTATTTTTCTGACACGTCTCTTTATGTTTTGTAGGGACTCTTAGTGGGACTGAGCTGCATTAAAGAGGTTAACAGGACTATTATTTTTTTTACTCTGGGCATAAGAACTAACAGACAAATGGTTGTGAAGACCGCTCCTACCGGCGATTCAGCGACTACTGCTGACGTCATGTCGACAGAACAGCGGCTTCTCCTCCGCACTGCTGACGGGGTGTGACTGCTGATGTCATGCTGATTGACAGACAGCTCCATGCAGTTAGGCGGTGGGGAGCCAGCTGTTAATCAGCATGATGTTTGCAGTCCCGCCCCATCAACAGAGCGGAGGAGAAGCTGCTGTTCTGTTGACATGGAGCATGTTGTGAATTCTGTGGCAGAGTTCACTACTGTGGTCACAAGTGGTACTTCGGCTGATTCTCTCTGGGATCTTCAGTTTGTGGAGGAAAGTGGTACTGCAGCTTCTGAGTTTCCTCCCTCAGGTGATCTGGTGAGCTCATTAGCTTCTTCTCTACTTAACTCCACCTGATGCTTTGATCTATGCTTCCTGTCAATGTTTCAGTGTGGGACTTGTTTTTTCCCTGGATCATTCCTGTGGCCTGCTGCTCTGCAAAGCTAAGTTTTGCTTATGTTATTTTGTTGCTATTTTTCTGTCCAGCTTGCTTTATTGGTTTTTCTCGCCTGCTGGAAGCTCTGAGACGCAGAGGGACCACCTCCGTACCGTTAGTCGGTGCGGAGGGTCTTTTTGGTCCCCTCTGCGTGGTTTTTTATAGGTTTTTGTGCTGACCGCAAAGTTATCTTCCCTATCCTCGTTCTGTTCAGCTAGTCGGGCCTCACTTTGCTAAATCTGTTTCATCTCTATGTTTGTGTTTTCATCTTACTCACAGTCATTATATGTGGGGGGCTGCCTTTTCCTTTGGGGAATTTCTCTGAGGCAAGGTAGGCTTATTTTTCTATCTTCAGGATTAGCTAGTTTCTCAGGCTGTGACGAGGCGCCTAGGTTCTGGTCAGGAGCGCTCCACGGCTGCCTTTAGTGTGGTTTGATAGGCTTAGGGATTGCGGTCTGCAGAGTTCCCACGTCTCAGAGCTCGTTCTATTATTTTGGGTTATTGTCAGTTCACTGTATGTGCTCTGACCTCCATGTCCATTGTGTTTCTGAATTGCCTTTCATAACAGGAGCAGCTGAGTCACCGGAGAGAGCTGTCGGTAACTGCTCTGAGACAGACGGCTAGAAAAGGAGGAAAGTTTTTAGGCCAAAAGTAAAAAAAAATAAATATTCCCGGATAGCCCCTTTACAGGTACAGATACTACAAAATGTGCTGTTCTATTCTGGTAACAATGAAGTTGGGGGTGAGTGTCCCCTTTATTCGGTTAATCAGGTGGGATACCAAGTCTTCTGCAACCCATCCTTGCAATGTTCTGTTTTTGCAAAGCGTAGGCTGCCAATATCACAGTTTTAGAAACCCCTTTAACACGTCAGCAGGATGAAACTATACAGGGTTTATTTGCAGATGAGACACATGGTCTACATATATTCAGGATGCACAAGGATATTTTTATTTTGTAAAATATTATTGATGCATAAGGGCAATTAAAACAAGTTAAAAGAGTACATATATAACCCTATTGTTGGTCAAGGTAAAACCTGTTACTTCCTTGTCATTTTAGGACCTGTCTTTGAGGATTACAGTGGCAGAGTGCGGTGACGATGGGAAAGCGGAGAATATTGGACATGTAATCATTGGTCCGTCAGTTAGCGGAATGGGAATGACTCACTGGAACCAAATGTTAGCTACACTAAGAAAACCTGTGTCCATGTGGCATCAATTACGGAGAAATTAAGAAGCTGGTGATCACCAAGTGCAAAAGAACAAATCAATAGAGGTCGGGAAGGGGGGGCATTTGGTAACATGTCAATATACCTAACCTCTTGTCATAGATATTCTGCATGGTACCTCCAAATTTCTATGACTCTCGTAACATTTCCAGCAGTAAGTTAATTGATAACTGCTGCAGTTATTATTTGTTTTATGATTTTATTACCAGGGGTTAGGAGCAGACTGTGAATAGCAAAAAAAATCTTATTATTGCTTTTAAGCGTTATTTGCCAAACAGTGATATGCTTTGCCGCACAAGTGATATTACTGACAGCTATATCTTATGGACAGACGATATAATATTTACAGCAACTTCAACTAAGGGTCAGCTTTCCGCCAACTGGATGGCAGCTACCCTTGAATAAAGCCATAAATACATGTAATGCCAGAATAATGTGTTCACGGTTACTACGATGGATACGCAACGCAACTGAACAAATGCATCATTCATATCCATGTCCGGTGGAACTCATTTATAGATTTTCCCCTGCCCAAATCCTTTAGGGCATGATGATTGATGCCCTGCAATGATGCGCTAATTCGTCAGGAGGCTTTGGAACTAACCTCACACATTTGTGGTGTTATGTTTAATCTGAAGTGTTAGTTACACTATGTATTTAAACATAACTTTCACCATAAAGCTTCTTTTGATTTGTCATAAAGATTTTATAGAATAGCAGCAGAAAATAAAAGGATGCCCACAAGATTATGTTACTGTAGCTTAAAGTGAACCTGTCAGCAGGATTTTGCTAAGTGAATTACAGGCATTGTCATGTTGACGTTGTTACACTGATTAAAATGATACCTGAGGTGATGAAATCCGTCTTGTGGTTCTTGTGTAGTCAGTGTTAGAAGTTTTCAGTTAATGATATGCCGTGCTCCAGGGTGGGACTGTAGGCAGAGTCTTATCCTCCTGCTCTAAGCCAGAGAAACCAAGGCGAGACCTGCCCACAGGCCGCCCCGAAGCACAAACGTGTTCCTCATCATAGAGACAGAGAGAGACACACAGTCTTTGTGCTTTGGGGCGGCCTGTGGGCAGGTCTCGCCTTGGTTTCTCTGGCTTAGAGCAGGAAGGTAAGACTGTGCCTACTGGCTACCCCGGAGCACGGGCATCTCATTAACTTAGAACTTCCAACAGCCAAGAGCTGTTACTGTGCATGCGCGGGCGGCACCATCTTGGAGGAGGATTTTTTCTTCCCCAGTAAGATGGCGCCACCGGTGCATGTGCAGTAGCAGCTATCGGATCACAGCTATATAAACCGATAGCTGCTACTACACAGGCGCGGCGGGCGCCATTTTCAAATTGAAGAACATGAAGAACAGATTTTATTGGCACATAAAACATGTGATTACGATGCAGAGCAGATGCCAAGGCCGGCACCAGCCTGTAAAAGTTTTTTTTAAAGTATGTACCGATATTCATTATGCAAACGAAGGGGCATGTCAGTTGGGGATCAGAGACCTGTCAGAAGCCATCGGTATGAATACCTAATCAGAGCACCACATAAAGACCCCCTACAGGCCGCCCCGGAGCTCGAGCATATCATTAACACAACACTGAAAATAAAGATTAAATAACGACTATGAGACGGATTTCATCAACTTAGGTATCATTTTAATCAGTATAACTGCTGACAGGTTCCATTTAAGGGAAGTTTGTCAGCTCCTTTCTGCCCATTAAATGGACTCTGTCCGCACAGAATGACGGTTCACACCAAGTACAGGCGCTCAGTGCATCATGGTGCAGTAAAACATTTAAGTGCACCTTCCCACCTGCTTGTTTTCCCTCAATCTCCACCGTCCCCTTCTTTGACTGACAGCTCTGGCCTCATATCTTCAAAGAAGAGCGAAGACACGAAGACAAGTTGGAAAACAACTGGGAAGGTGTTTTTAAATGATTGGTACTGCTGTGAAGCACCGAGCGGCGGGACTTGGTTCAAACAGTCATTTTGTGCTGATAGAGTCCCTTCAAACCAGTAGTAGTGCCCAGTATGATTCTTATACAGTCCTATACACTTTTATGTGAGAGGCCCAGTGGGCAATCCTGAGCCCAGAATGTGCTTGGTCCCTCTTTGAACCACCTTGCCTTGCACCGCTCCTTTCATCTTGATTGACTTCTCCAGCGTTCATAGTTCTCTTCAGTGCTGAAATTTCAGCATGAGGCGCGAAAGCTCAGATTGGTGCATGAACGCTACTCTGTGCTCGGAAGATAGTGCTGCCCAGAGCAGGAAGAGTAGCGCCTAGTCGTCTACCCAAACTACAGAGAGTCTGAGCACTTGCCATATTCAGTAACACACACTAAACATTTGCAACTTCATTAACATATTGGATGAAAGGCCATTGTTTCTTATTAAACCTCTCTCGAAGGCCACAATGATATGGTTTTACGTCTGTTTTATCTGCTGTAGCTCTGCTAGTTCTCTCAATGATGAGTTCCCTCTAACCTACCTCCACCACTGGTTGACAGTTTTCTCTTACACTGTTCATAGGCAGAAAGCTGCCAATTAATGTTGGGGGCATAGATGTTATGAATACTGAGGAGATAGCAGGAGCTTATGATTGAGATGACTTGCACATCTGCCGCAGATAATACAATGTTTTATTAAGACTATAGCGAAAAGTGCCAGTAAGTGACACATTGCTGGAATCAGGGTCTCTACTTTATGCTTCCTTGACATGGAACAGCAAAAAATTGGTGACCGATTTCTTTAAGGTATGTGGGGTTGCAGCTCTTTGGTAGTGGTTTAGGTAGGCAGAGAGATAGAGAGTTCTTTCATTGACATAAAGCTAAAAATAAACAGGAACAGTTCTCTGTGCCACAGATGCGGGCTCACCCATTTAGAGCAAATTATTTTCAGTCATTCTCTTATAACAGACTGCCAGTGTAGCAAAGGTCTCTTCCTCCTTCCACACACACACACAAAATCCAAACTGGGGCAGCTGAGCTAAATAGACCGTTCAAAACCTGGAGGTGGTGATATGGGAACAGCCAGTCCCACCCAGCTCTTCTGGCTGTTCCTTGAACCCGGACCCAAAATCCAGGCCCATTAAAAAAAACCTTAAAGCACTATCTGTGCTGAAGTCTGCTTTTCCGGGTTTCACATTAGCGAGAATAACCACTTCGGTGATGCATGTCTCCTATCCAGGACTTGTCCAGTCGTCACCTTACAGGTAACACCCAGGTTACGCTCTGCTTAGATATCCAGATATGTATGTTTATGGGTAGCTTTCTTATGCTATAATTTCCTATATTCCACTGTTGTGAGCAAGCATCATTTTAAAATCAGTTAATTCTTGGCTACGGAGCTGTCAGATAGCATATGGGCTCGATTTAATTACATGTAAATATATGTAAATGAGCAAGCTCTAGTTGGTGATATGCATGCGAAGTATGTCCTGATATTTTTATATTGTAAGCTAAGTTTGACAGAATGGGCTGCTTTACTTAAGGCGATGCAATATTCGCATAAAAAAAAATCTCTACTTATTCACTTTTCTCATTCAAATCAATATAATAAATTGTATTTTCTTATACACATTTGTTATGTCTGCTAATCTTCAGCATTGGTAAAAACAAAATTAAAGGGGTTCTCCAGGATTTAAAAAAAAATGATCTGCTTTTTTACCCTTTGAAATCACATCAGTCCTCAGGGTTGTGTCTGGCACTGCAACTAATCCCCATTCAAGACATTGGGACTAAATGACAATTCCAGGCAAACACAAGGGCGGCGCTCTTTCCAGTTCTAAGGAAGACCTTTCTTCCAAATTCAGGACAACCCCTATAAAATTGTAAACCTTTCCTTAACTAATGCATTTTTCTTAAAACGGACACATTTATATTTTTCATAGATTTCATTTATGCAATTTATATTTTTCTACAAAAAAAATCATCAGATATATGTCCATTTATTATACCTTAGATAGTGCAGAAATATGGACAGCCGATTGTGATAATAAAGTTAATAGAAAAGCTTTACCATACAATTATTACTACTAATACTATAATACTGTATATTATACACAGTCTCTATTACTACAATACAGTATATAATCCAGCATATCCCATTAATATTGTGTCTGCTACTGGTTTATAGTGATGACTGTATACAAAGTCTGATTTTACAATATATCTGTAAACCCTTCTGTCATATATATTTTTTATATTATTCAAGGAACACTGGAGAAAAAAACCCTGTAAACTTAAGCCATGTTCAGACGTAGTTTATCAGCAGCGATTGACAGTACAGGTGGATGTGATTTAACCCCATCTACATGTCGTGGAAAAAATCTGCATGAAAATAACAACATTTAACATCTATAGAAACAAGTACGGTAATCTGTTTTTATAATCATCCCTCCTGAAACGATCCCAGGAATGCAGATATTTTGGTATCTTGGTTATGTGATTGATATCACACAAAATTGTCTTATAAAAAACAGTTTATTTTACTATAATATACATATAAATGTACAAATATTATTGCAAAAAAATTACAAAAAAACTGTTCAATACATTATTTCAATCTTCTAGAGATCTTTCTTTCCCAATGTAGAAAAAGCAAGCGCAATATTTTTTAAAAGTACCAAAATGAAGTAGATTTTGACATACCGGTAGCTTTTTTTTCCTAATTTTCCACAATTAAAATATTAAATGTTTCTGTTTATATAGTAAAAACTAAGCCAAGTATATGTCATCTTGCTATAGTTCTGCATTGGTTTTCAATAATATATTTAAGTGATTACTGTCATTTCATAAAAATTAGCCAATATAGTGTTTTTGGTTTTTTTTTATTTCCAACAAATTAACAGTTACACTTTAAATTATGTAATACATTAATATGTATAACTATTTAAATATTGGATCATAACACATAACTGATTTTACATATCAGCTTATATAGTCCAGTAATTGTGTGTATGAATGAAAGCCTTGAAAAATTAGGGTTTACATTATGCCCTAAAGGGAACCTGGCAGGACATTAATGCTTCCCGAACTACAGGAAGCCTGAATCAAACACTGGCTGCATTCTTTCAGTCGTGTATGCTTTACACTAAAATGCTGTGATGTTTCAGAGAAAACATTCTTTGGAAAGCAGGCCAGGGACATTGATTCTCAGGTGACTAGTCCAAGAGGCTGATCCTAGGCAGCTTCTCCCTGTCACATGCTGCTAGAATGAATGGCCTCTCATTATGTACACACAAAGGGAGAGTCCTGCCAGTCAATGGGAGTAGGGTGGAGAGAAGCCAGTAGGGACCAGCCTCTTAAACTAGACATCTGAGACTCCTTGTACTTGACTGGCCTTTCAAAATATGATCACTCTGAAATGCATGGCTGTAATAACACAGTCATTGTCTAATTAATGCTGCCTGTAATTCGGGCATGAAACTCCTGTCATGTTGAAGATCTAGTAGGTCAATAGGTGAAGCTTGTAAAGATCCAACTGGTTTAGTGATCCCTACAGGCAATACTCTCTTGGAAAGCAGGGCTGTGGAGTCAGTCAGTATCCATTTTGATGGAGTCAGAGTTGGTATAAAATGGACTGACTCCAAAAATATATAATAAATTGGGTACAGTAGTACAATGCAGGATGTGCTGTAAATGTTTTCACAAGAATTTGGGAAAGTTATTAAATATCCTTTAAATGTCTGTTCTGTTCCTGATCTAAGGATCTGGGTTTTTAGTTGAGATGAATCTGTGCTGCACTTTATGTACATGCTCAGTAGTGACCAGTGCTGTGGAGTCGTAGAGGAGATGAATCTGTGCTGCACTTTATGTACATGCTCAGTAGTGACCAGTGCTGTGGAGTTGTAGATGAGATGCATCTGTGCTGCACTTTATATACATGCTCAGTAGTGACCAGTGCTGTGGAGTTGTGGATTAGATGAATCTGTGCTGCACTTTACGTACATGCTCAGTAGTGACCAGTGCTGTGGAGTTGTAGATTAGATGAATCTGTGCTGCACTTTATGTACATGCTCAGTAGTGACCAGTGCTGTGGGGTTGTAGTGGAGATGAATCTGTGCTGCACTTTATGTACATGCTCAGTAGTGACCAGTGCTGTGGAGTTGTAGATGAGATGAGTCTGTGCTGCACTTTATGTACATGCTCAGTAGTGACCAGTGCTGTGGAGTCGTAGATGAGATGCATCTGTGCTGTACTTTATGTACATGCTCAGTAGTGACCAGTGCTGTGGGGTTGTAGATGAGATGAATCTGTGCTGCACTTTATGTACATGCTCAATAGTGACCAGTGCTGTAGAGTCGTAGATGAGATGCATCTGTGCTGCACTTTACGTACATGCTCAGTAGTGACCAGTGCTGTGGTGTTGTAGATGAGATGCATCTGTGCTGTACTTTATGTACATGCTCAGTAGTGACCAGTGCTGTGGGGTTGTAGATGAGATGCATCTGTGCTGCACTTTATGTACATGCTCAGTAGTGACCAGGGCTGTGGAGTTGTAGATGAGATGCATCTGTGCTGCACTTTACGTACATGCTCAGTAGTGACCAGTGCTGTGGAGTTGTAGATGAGATGAATCTGTGCTGCACTTTACGTACATGCTCAGTAGTGACCAGTGCTGTGGAGTTGTAGATTAGATGAATCTGTGCTGCACTTTACGTACATGCTCAGTAGTGACCAGTGCTGTGGAGTTGTAGATGAGATGAATCTGTGCTGCACTTTACGTACATGCTCTTTAGTGACCAGTGCTGTGGGGTTGTAGATGAGATGCATCTGTGCTGCACTTTACATACATGCTCAGTAGTGACCAGTGCTGTGGAATTGTAGATGAGATGCATCTGTGCTGCACTTTATGTACATGCTCAGTAGTGACCAGTGCTGTGGAGTTGTAGATGAGATGAATCTGTGCTGCACTTTATATACATGCTCAGTAGTGACCAGTGCTGTGGAGTTGTAGATGAGATGAATCTGTGCTGCACTTTATGTACATGCTCAGTAGTGACCAGTGCTGTGGAGTTGTAGATGAGATGCATCTGTGCTGCACTTTATATACATGCTCAGTAGTGACCAGTGCTGTGGAGTTGTAGATGAGATGAATCTGTGCTGCACTTTATGTACATGCTCAATAGTGACCAGTGCTGTAGAGTCGTAGATGAGATGCATCTGTGCTGCACTTTACGTACATGCTCAGTAGTGACCAGTGCTGTGGTGTTGTAGATGAGATGCATCTGTGCTGTACTTTATGTACATGCTCAGTAGTGACCAGTGCTGTGGGGTTGTAGATGAGATGCATCTGTGCTGCACTTTATGTACATGCTCAGTAGTGACCAGTGCTGTGGAGTTGTAGATGAGATGAATCTGTGCTGCACTTTATGTACATGCTCAGTAGTGACCAGTGCTGTGGAGTTGTAGATGAGATGAATCTGTGCTGCACTTTATGTACATGCTCAGTAGTGACCAGTGCTGTGGAGTTGTAGATGAGATGAGTCTGTGCTGCACTTTATGTCCATGCTCAGAAGTCAGGCAATGCTGTGGAGTCGGAGTTGGAGGCGGAAGTCCGGGAAATTGAGGAGTTGGAGGTTTGACTTAACGACTTCACAGCCCTTTTGGAAAGTATGCAAATTACCTCTCTTCCAGGAAGCCTGTCTCTCTAGTATTGCCTGTAGGTAAAGTATAGGTATAGCGTCACCTGTAAGTTCATGTCTGACCCATCAAAAACACTTGACACGCGACCACGGACTTCAAAGACGCCCATCTGTAGACAGCTGTTCCTAGAAAGAAAGTCTTCGTCCAGAAGGAGAAAAATAACTTGCAGATCTAATAGATGAGGCATGATTATAATTCTAGAGTGACTTTTGTATATTTAATTAAGGGGTACTTGGCTTAGAAACATTGAAAAATATTATGCTACATCATTTGCTTCTTGGCACTTATTTATCGGTCATTAAGTTGTCTGCCCTGGGAACAATTGGCTGGTAGTGAACCCCACCAATCTGTAGATCCACTGTATCAGGACCGGCCTGAGTACGCTCGTCAGTCTACGAAATGTAACAATTTGTGGAATCTTTGGTGAAAATATGTGATTGATCGATCAATCCTACTATACATTTCCTCTGAGTTTATGTGTGAATATATTACAATTTCGTAGTATCTGGTGACATATCTCAATGTACCTCTTTGCGTATTTTATCTATAACAGCACTAGTGTTCTCGCTATGACCACTAATTTTGTACAATGGCCACAAGAATAACACTTCATGTCACAGTGTTTAATTTTATATCTTCTACTTTGTTAATTGGATTATACATCCAAACACAAAAAACTATATTCAGTATTGATGGCAAATAATAATATATGTGGTTAATTCAATTTTGGAAAATAAACAGCAATAATTATTTTCAAGGTCACTATTGTACATAAATGTATCTTTATGGCTCTCATATCCATACTTTATTTTGTAATATATATATGAACACCATTTATTGGTATTGATTATAAAAGGTAAATAACAATTGTTCACTTCACATTTCTGTAATGTAAATGCAATAATGTGGATGGGGAAAACCATGATTTACCACTTGCTTCTGTCATGTTCATTTCAAAGTTTCTTTCTGTAAAAACGTTTCTTCGAAATTTTATGAAACTCTATTAAAAACTTAAAAAAAGACTTGGTTTGTCCTGATATTTTTTTTTTTATAAAAGTTCAAAAATAAAATACTCTTTGGGAATGCAAAAATGAGGTATACAATAAGACTAATAAATAGTACTGATATGCACTATTTTTTTTATTGAAAGGCCAAGATCGTGCTCTCTTCACCCATGTGCTCTGAAAAAAGTGAACGCTGCCACATAAAAAACCCCCCACCAAAATATAAGAAATGGGGAGGCACCTGTAATGATCCAGCTCTGGTTTCACTCTGTTTTAAATATAGCTTTTTCCTTTCAGGACCAGCGGGAGGTTAATATCAGTTCCCCTCCCCCCTGGCAATGAGCTATAATTGCAGTTTGGCTAGGTCCGCTGATGTGGTGGTGGCACCTCCACCATCCTTTAAATGGAAATGGTCATCTGATGCATCAGCTGACTGTCGGTGATAGAGCAATCTACAGTGACCAAGCCTGGAGGATTGAGCTCGCTGGCTGCTGTGGGGTATCAGCTAGTTTCGTTAGCTTGTGATCCTGGTGCCTTTATTCTGCTGTGCGGTGCACTGCAGCAGAGGAAGTTGAAGCTAAGTTGCATTTTTACCTCGTCCCTTTCATGTTTATCACTGTCCCCTGTGTGGTATTATCTGCAGTGGTGAGGCTAGTGCCCCTTGCCGACCACTGCACTAGCCAGGACAGTATTAGGTAACAGCGAGGGATGAGGTTTGTGACACCAGTGGGGGGGAAGGATCCGCTTAGGGCATTAGGGGAGTGTAGGGTCAGGCTCAAGTTTGAGCTCAGGTGGTGACCATCTCCCATTTCCCTATTAGTAGGGCCTTCCTCTCCCCATTTACATCCCATTGTTAGTGTGTTGCGCCATCCGCTGACCGGACCCCCAATGGGTCGGGTCATATAGTGACAGCACCTCCGATTAAAAAAAATCTTCAAAACTTTATTTCATATAAAAAAGGAAGTGTGTTTTAACGCCAATATGTGGATATTTGACTCTTCCTTTTTGGTATGAAATAAAGTTTTGAAGATTTTTTAATCAGAGGTTCCTTCCCATTTCGTATATTTCGGTGGAGCCATGGTTTCCAACCGATGACTATATAAGCCACTTGGTGTATTAAAGAGCACACCAAACCTAGTGTGCATGATATATCAATCTACTATGGCGGCCCAAGCCAAAGCCACCTTTTCAAGACATACTACACTTGATCTTAGCCAAAAGGCCGAAAAGCAATACCATTAGTGATACTGCTGGTGGAAATTCGGGTACACATGGTCAACTGTGTAAGCTGTGAACTTTTACTTCTATAATAGGTAAGGCTGCACTGCAATAGAAAGACCACTTTGTTACAAGTTATGACTAGTGTTGAGTGAACGTGTTGGGATAAGGTGTTATCCCAACACTGTCTGCTAACAGAGTGTCTTCAGCGTGCTCGAATACTATGTTCGAGGCCTCGCAGCTGCATGTCTCGTAGCTGTTCAACAGCCATATTACCAGACTCAAAGTGTAGCTGTAGTCTAAAACTGAGATATTTCGTAGGGAGCTGTTATGTCCCTATGAACCCCAAGAACTTCCACCCCAACAAGGGCAGTCCACACCTTTTCCTAACAAAACTTGACCTAGGTGTCCCTAATGGAATCTCAAATCTTGGTCCCAGCATCAATGAATGAGCCCTAAATAGCATTCATTTGCCAATTCCTTGAGAATCCACTAATTCTATATAATAAAGAGGCCTCAAGGTCATATTCTTCTACATTTCAAAAATCAGTGCGTCCTTATGATCGTCAGGAAGAGCATTTCTCAAGTGCTCATCAAATTCAGTAGGTTGCAATATCAAGAACAGCCTTAAATTTTTGTTACTGTGTGGGGTCCAGATATTTCTGTCTATACAAACCTGTTTTCATGCATTTCATGACTGACTTTCAACACAAATCCCTAGTGTCCGACACAGCAAGCGAAAAAGAACAATTTCTTGACGCTTGTCACCAGAACGCAGTGATGAATCCACTGTGGCTGAACTGTGAAGTATTCAAGAAAGAGAAAGGCAGCCAAGAAATCTTAGAGAGAAACTCCAAGATATGTATAAAAAAATCCAACATTCTTAATGTAGCCAACATGGTAACACTGATCTTATTTTTCCCTATGCCAACCCTAACTCCGTTTTTTAAGGAATAAAATGCATATCCCATGGTACCTTGTCCAGAGATTACACAGGTAAGTGTGGCCAGACCAAATACAACACAAGCTAGCATCTTACACATCATTTCAAGCTGTGAATAGGATGCTGGAGAGCAAACAGGCTCAGAGGAAAAGGCACAAGAGGGGCAACACACGCAGCAGCATGCCTGTCACAAGCAGGGTGTAAACTCTATCCCAACACAGGGATGAGAAGAGCCGATTGCTTGGCAATAGCTATACATCTTATATACATAATTGTCCTGTTTATCATGGAAATCCAAGTCGCTGATTGGTCGCCGCAAAACAGCCACAACCAATCAGCGACGGGCACAGTCCGGATGAAAATGGCCGCTCCTTACACTCCGCAGTCAGTGGCTGGCGCCCGCTCCATACTTCCCGCTCCCCGCAGTGTCCCCGGCGCCTGCTCCATACTCCCCGCATTGTCCCTGGTGCTCCGCTATACTCCCCGCAGTGTCCCCGGCGCTCTGCTATATACTCCCCGAACTGTCCCTGGCGCTCCGCTATATACTCTCCGAACTGTCCCCGGCGCTCCGCTATATACTCCCCGCAGTCAGTGTCCCCGGCGCTCCGCTATATACTCCCCGCAATGTCCCCGGTGCTCCGCTATATACTCCCCGCAGTCAGTGTCCCCGGCGCTCCGCTCCATGCTCCCCGCAGTCACTGTCCCCGGCGCTCCGCTCCCCGCAGTCAGTGTCCCCGACGTTCTCCTCCATACTCCCCGCAGTCACTGTCCCCGGCGCCCGCTCCATACTCCCCTCCGGTCACCGCTAACACAGGGTTAATGCCGGCGGTAAAGGACCGCGTTATGCCGCGGGTAACGCACTCCGTTACCGCCGCTATTAACCCTGTGTGTCCCCAACCTTTTACTATTGATGCTGCCTATGCGGCATCAATAGTAAAAAAAATAATGTTAAAAAAACAAAAAACCTGCTATACTCACCCTCCGTTGTCCGCTGAGGCGCTCGCGCCTGCCGCCATCTTCCTTTCCCAGCAGTGCATTGTGAAATTACCCAGAAGACCTAGCGGTCTCGCGAGACCGCTAAGTCGTCTGGGTAATTTCACAAAGCATCTTGGGAACGGAAGATGGCGGCAGCCGCGCGCCCATCGACACAGCGCCGTTGGATCCCAGGAGGCGGAGAGACAGGACGCTGAGGAGCAGCGACCAGAATGGTGAGTATGTTAAACTACAAGGGGCCCTTGGATCGTTAGGCGAGTATGTTTATTTTTCATTTTTTAACCTGTGACATACGTGGCTGGGCAATATACTACGTCACTGGGCAATATACTACGTGACTGGGCAATATACTACGTGGCTCTGTGCTGTATACTACGTCACTGTGCAATATACTACATAACTGGGCAATATACTACGTCGCTGGGCAATATACTACTTCACTGGGCAATATACTACATGGCTCTGTGTTGTATACTACGTCGCTGGGCAGTATACTATGTGTCTGGGCAATATACTACGTGGCTGGGCAATATATAATGTGACTGGGCAATATACTACGTGGCTCTGTGCTGTATACTACGTCGCTGGGCAGTATACTATGTGTCTGGGCAATATACTACGTGGCTGGGCAATATATTATGTGACTGGGCAATATACTACATCACTGGGCAATATACTACGTGGCTCTGTGCTGTATACTACGTAACTGGACGGTGGCCTGATTCTAATGCATCGGGTATTCTAGAATATGCATGTCCACGTAGTATATTGCCCAGCCCACGTAGTATATTGCCCAGCCACGTAGTATATTGCCCAGCGACGTAGTATATTGCCCAGACACGTAGGTATATTGCACAGCCACGTAGTATATTGCACAGCCACATAGTATATTGCCCAGCGACGTAGTATATTGCCCAGCCACATAGTATATTGCCCAGCCACGTAGTATATTGTCCAGCCACGTAGTATATTGTCCAGTGACGTAGTATACAGCACAGAGCCAAGTAGTATATTGCCCAGCCACATTAGTATATTGCCCAACGACGTAGTATATTGCCCAGCCACGTAGTATATAGCCCAGCCACGTAGTATGTTGCCCAGCAACATAATATATTGTCCAGCCACATAGTATATTGCCCAGTGACGTAGTATATTACCCAGTTACGTAGTATACAGCACAGAGCCACGTAGTATATTGCAGTGACGTAGTATATTGCCCAGCCACGTAGTATACAGCACAGAGCCACGTAGTATATTGCCCAGTGACGTAGTATATTGCACAGTGACGTAGTATATTGCCCAGTTACGTAGTATACAGCACAGAGCCACGTAGTATATTGCCCAGTGACGTAGTATATTGCACAGTGACGTAGTATATTGCCCAGTTACGTAGTATACAGCACAGAGCCACGTAGCATATTGCCCAGTTACGTAGTATATTGCCCAGTGACGTAGTATATTGCACAGTGACGTAGTATATTGCCCAGTTACGTAGTATACAGCACAGAGCCACGTAGTATATTGCCCAGTTACGTAGTATATTGCCCAGTGACGTAGTATATTGCACAGTGACGTAGTATATTGCCCAGTTACGTAGTATATTGCCCAGTGACGTAGTATATTGCACAGTGACGTAGTATATTGCCCAGTTACGTAGTATACAGCACAGAGCCACGTAGTATGTTGCCCAGTGACGTAGTATACAGCACAGAGCCACGTAGTATATTGCACAGCGACGTAGTATATTGCCCAGTGACATAGTATATTACCGAGCCACGTATGTCACAGGTTAAAAAATAAACATCCGAGGGCCCCTCGTAGTTTAACATACTCACCATTCTGGTCGCTGCTCCTCAGCGTCCTGTCTCTCCGCCTCCTGGGATCCAACAGCGCTGTGCCGATGGGCGCGCGGCTGCCACCATCTTCCATTCCCAGGATGCTTTGCAAAATTACCCAGATGACTTAGCAATCTCGCGAGACCGCTAGGTCTTCTGGGTAACTTCGCAATGCATCGCTGGGAAAGGAAGATGGCGGCAGGCGCAAGCGCCTCAGCGGACAACGGAGTGTGAGTATAGCAGGTTTCTTGTTTTTTTTAACATTACTTTTTTTACTATTGATGCCACATAGGCAGCATCAATAGTAAAAGGTTGGGGACACACAGGGTTAATAGCGGCGGTAACGGAGTGCGTTACCCGCGGCATAACGCGGTCCATTACCGCCAGCATTAACTCTGTGTTAGCGGTGACCAGAGGGGAGTATGGAGCGGGCGCCGGGGACAGTGACTGCGGGGAGCATGGAGCGGAGCGCCGGGGACACTGCGGGGAGTATATAGCGGAGCGCCGGGGGCACTGCGGGGACTATGGAGCGGGCGCCGAGGACACTGCGGGGAGCGGGGAGTATGGAGCAAGCGCCGGCCACGGACTGCGGTTAGTAAGGAGCGGCCATTTTCTTCCGGACTGTGCCCGTCGCTGATTGGTCGTGGCTGTTTTGCGGCGACCAATCAGCGACTTGGATTTCCATGATAGACAGAGGCCACGACCAATGAATATCCGTGACAGACAGACTGACGGTAGTACCCCTTAGACAATTATGTATATAGATAGGGATTTTCATATAAAGCTACATGATTCGGTCATCAGCCCGTGTGTTTATAGTCAAGTATCAAGTGCAGTTATCGTGTGCATGGAGAGTGTGGAGACAGATTAATAGTAGGGTGCAGATTCAGAATAATATTTGGAAGGAGGGAACAGGACAAAGTTAGTTTACTGAGTAGTTGATGTGGTAGGCTTGTTTGAAGAGATGGGTTTTTAAAGCGCGCTTGAATAGGTCGGGGCTAGGTATCAGTCTGATCGTCTGGGGAAGTGCATTCCAGAGAACTGACGCAGCAAGAGAGAAGTTTTGGAGACGGAGGTGTGAGGTTCGGATTACGGGGGATGTTAGTCTTAGGTCATTTGTAGAATGGAGGGCACATGTAGGGCGATAGACAGAGATGAGAGAGGAGATATAAGGCGGTGCAGGACTGTGGAGAGCTTTGTGGGTGAGAGAGATGAGTTTATACTGGACCCTGTAGCGAATGGGTAGCCAGTGTAATGACTGGCACAAGATGGAGGCATTGGTGAAGCGGCTGGACAGAATATAACCCTGGCTGCTGCATTCAAGATGGATTGGAGAGGAGAAAGTTTGGTAAGAGGGAGACCGATCAGAAGAGAGTTGCAGTAGTCCAGATGAGAATGAATAAGAGCGACAGTAAGAGTCCTAGCAGTTTCAAAGGTGAGAAAAGGTCGGATTCTGGAGATGTTTTTAAGATGCAGGTGACAGGAGCGAATGAGTGATTGGATATAGGAAGGAAAGTTCGGTGTCGAATATGACCCCAAGACAGCGGGCATGTTGCTTGGGAGTTATGGTTGAACCCTCCAGAGTAATTTCGATGTTGGGTAGAGTGAGGTTAGTAGAAGGGAGAAACACAAGAAGTTCCGTTTTGGAGAGATTTAGTTTCAGGTAGAGGGAGGACATGATGTTAGAGACAGCAGAGAGACAATCCTTGGTATTTTGAATTAGGGTAGTGGTGATGTCAGGGGAAGAAGTGTATAATTGGGTGTCATCAGCATAGAGATGATACTGGAACCCAAATCTGCTGATTGTTTGTCCAATAGGGGCCTTGTATAGGGAGAAGAGGAGGGGGCCTAGGACTGAGCCCTGCGGAACCCCAATAGGAAGGGGATGAGGACAGGAAGAGGAGCCGGCAAAGATACAGTGAAGGAGCGGTCAGAGAGGTAGGAGGAGAAGCAGGAGAGGGCTGTGTCATTGAGGCCTATGGAGCAGAGCATAGTGAGAAGGAGCTGGTGATCCAGTGTGTCAAATGCGACAGAGAGATCCAGGAGAATCAGCAGAGCAATGACCTTTGGATTTACGGTAGCTTTTATTAGATCATTAGAGACTTTAGTGAGGGCAGTTTCAGTGGAGTGTAAAGAGCGGAAACCAGATGGTAAGGGGTCGAGAAGAGTTATCCGTGAGATAGCAGATTAGACGGGAGTGGACCAAGCGTTCCAGAAGGAAAGGTTAGAGACAGGTCTGTAGTTAGCAGTGCAGTTCTGGTCCAGGGATGGCTTTTTAAGTAAAGGGGTTATGATGGCATGTTTAAATAAGGAGGGAAAGATACCTGAAGAAAGAGAGAGGTTAAATATTTTAGTCAGGTGAGTGGTGACCACTGGTGAAAGAGACTGCAGGAGATGTGAAGGAATGGGGTCACTATTGCAGGTTGTAGGCCGAGCAGAAGCAAGGAGCTTGGAAACTTCTTCTGAAACAGGCTCAAAGATGTCTAGTGAGCTTGAGGTGCGGCAGGGAAGGGGATCCAGGCACTGAGGAAATTGGGCTGAGATATCCTGATGGATGTGGTTGATTTTTTCTAGTGGCCAGATCCTCACCACTGAGATTGGTGATGGGGGCCTGTACTTTAGGTTTCAGGAGAGAGTTTAAGGTTTCAAAAAGTCATTTTGGGTTGTTGGATAGTGAGGTGATGAAGGTGGTGAAGTAGGATTGTTTGGCCAGATAAAGGGCAGAGTTATAGGTCTTGAGCATGAACTTATAGTGGATGAAGTCTTCTGCTAAGAGATTTTCTCCACTGTCGCTCTGCACACCTTGAGCAACGCTGAAGAAAGCGTATTTGCATAGTGTGCCAGGGCTGCCGTTATCTGTGTCGGGTCTTTCTCCGTGTAGAAGGTGCTGCTTCATCTAGGGCATTCTTCAGTGTATTATTGAAGTGTGACAATGCTAAGGCTGGACAGGAGTGGGAGGAGATGGGGGCTAAAGATGTGTGGAGATTGTCCATAAGCTGCTGGGTATTAATGGAATGTGTATTCTAATAAGTGTGGTAAGTGGGGGTGTCCCGAGTAAGGAGACAATTCTTGACAGAGAAGGAAAGAAGGTTGTGGTCCGAGAGCGGGAGAGAGGAGTTAGTAAAGTCGTGCAGCGATCCGTGATGGGAGAAAACCAGGTCCAACGTATTCCCATCCTCATGCGTAGGAGAATTAGTAAACTGTGAGAGGCCGAATTAAGAAATTAGAGAAAGAAGATGAGAGGCAGATTGGGAGAGGGGATAATTGATGGGGATGTTAAAGTCTCCCATGATGAGGGTGGGGATGTCACAGTATAGAAAGTTAATAAGCCAGGTGGCAAAGTGGTCAAGAAACAGGTGGGAGGAGCCTGGAGGGCGATAAATAACTGCCACTCGCAAGGAGAAGGGCTTAAAGAGTCTGATGGCGTGGACTTCAAATGAAGGAAATGTAAGTGAGGGAACCGGGGGGGGGATGACCTGTTCTCAGGTCTGGTGGTATGTGAAAATGTCAGCCCACCAAACGAGAGAGCCGCAGCGGCGGTGGTGTCTGAGTGCTGGATCCAGGTTTCTGTAATAGCCAGAAGGTTAAGGGAATTAGAGAGGAAAAGATCGTGAATGTAAGTTAGTTTGTTACACACAGACCGTGCATTCCAGAGAGCACAGTGGAAAGCATAGAAGGCATGCACTGGATGTTAATAAGATTAGCAGGGTTTCTATATGCAGCTGGAGGAGAGTAATGTATGCTGGTGGAGGGAGGCCCAGGGTTGGGGGAGATGTTGCCTGCAACTAGTAAAAAGAGAAAAAACAGAAAGAGCAGGTGGTGGGATGATTTGTATAAACGTTTTGAGTGCTGCATGGAGGTAGTGGCTGGTTTGGAGTGGGTAAGAAATGTCAGTAGAGCCTCAGAGTTATACATGGGAGAGGGGAGAAGGGAGGGGTGGATATGGAGAGAGTGCACAGAATGTGTTAAAGGGCGGGCGAGTTGTGAGAAAGCAGAAGTAAAAACAAATAAGAAGCAGATAGATATGATAAATGCATAATGTAGTATGACTGACCAAGAAGCATGATTGCTTGAAAAACTTAAAGGGAACCTGTCACCCCGTTTTTTCAGATTGAGATATAAATACTGTTAAATAGGGCCTGCACTGTGCGTTACTATAGTGTATGTAGTGTACCCTGATTCCCCACCTATGCTGAGAAATACATTACCAAAGTCGCCGTTTTCGCCTGTCAATCAGGCTGGTCTGGTCAGGTGGGCGTGGTGACATCGCTCTTTTCTTCCCCAGCTTTCCGTTGGTGAGATCGCGGCGGCCATTTTCCCAAAGCCGAGATGCAAACTCGGCTTTGGGAAAATGGCCGCCGCGATCTCTTCTGCGCACGCGCGGCATCCCGCAGCCATTTTTCTGAAGCCCCGTGCAGCAGAGCACTCCATCTGCGCACGCGCGGCCCCAGGAAGATGGCCGCTCCCACCGATGAAAGGGATAACAGCGCAGATCGCGCGCTGTTTCTTCACGTGCGCGCAGAGAATTCGGAACTTGGACATGCGCACACCACTACGCCACCAACGGAAAGCTGGGGAAGAAAAGAGCGATGTCACCACGCCCACCTGACCAGACCAGCCTGATTGACAGGCGAAAACGGCAACTTTGGTAATGTATTTCTCAGCATAGGTGGGGAATCAGGGTACACTACATACACTATAGTAATGCACAGCGCAGGCCCTATTTAACAGTATTTATATCTCAATCTGAAAAAACGGGGTGACAGGTTCCCTTTAAGCACCTTACCTGTCTCCTGCCCAACTGCCATTGTCTAACTGCCAAGCACTTGATCCTGTTGCACTTAATATTACTTATAGGAATCCATTGACAACACAGCCCTAGGCATTTTTTTGCGGTTCTCAGACCAGAGTTTCCTTAGATTAATGCTATGTAATGTCTCCAGCACATTCTCTCTGATATTTTATTACTCAGAAACTATAAAATTTGAAAGATAGCAACATGATGACATGTGAGAATTCACGTAGGAACTGGTGTTCACTGGGATCTGTAAAAAGTTTTCATAAATATATGGTCCCAATTTTTCCTGCACTATATGCTACAGCTTGGTCTTTTATAGAAGATCTTGGAGACATTGGCCGTCCATGGTTATGGACAGGTGTATAGTCTCCACGTTCATTTGTACAACAGATGTGTGCACATTTCAATAAATAAAGCTAAAGTCGTATTGATATAGAAGGGTTAATAGTTTGCCTTTAGCTACCTTGCCTTTAAGTGCCTTTTGCCTCTAAGTGTTAGAATTACTAGAATCTGTTGACTCAGTAGTCTGATGGTCTCCTCTTCAAGGAGACTGTACTTCTTATCATGTATGTTCTCAGTATGTTCCCAATAGTCAGTACAACATATTCTGGGTTATGGTAAATAAAGTATGACCCTGGGTGATGGTGGGGGGGCTACATGAGTTACATTGAAATGCATTATGTGTAAATGGTATAAAACATTGCTTCTTGCTCTATTACTTCAGATAAAAGTGACTTGCTCACAGGATATGTGTGAGGTGTCTTTTTGTCTCCAAGCGCGCTTGTAAAATGACGGGCTTAACTCCACAATTTGGTCTCACTGGTGATCTGTAAGCTGACATTTGGGTCAGAATGAAAAACAGCTATAACAGTTTTGGCGCCCGACCGGGGCCGTGTATCCAGCTTATTCGGAATCCGTATGGGGGAGCTTCTGGGAGATTGGCATGCAAAACACCGGCTGCAGCAAGGTGAGAAATATTATTCTTACAAACCTGTTTTGCACTTGCAATCTCTCATCTGGATCTCTCCATACCTCTGGGTAAAAGGCTGCGAGCATGGTTCAAAGAATCCACATCACCAGTGAGTTTTGTGTTTTGTCTATTTATGTCCGTATGAGAGTTGAATAATAGAGTTATAAGATGATAATTGTTATCTGTATCATTTGTCAGTATCCTAATTGGTTGTGTATTTGTGTAGTGTGTAATACAGAGCTGGGATAGACTCTGTGCAGTGTTGTTATTTTGGTCATTTTGGATTGGCAGTACATTATATGAAGCTGTATTTTGTATAAGGCCGTGTTTTTTGTTGCTTGGCCTTAAAGTGCTTTCAGAGTGTCAGTGGACACTGCTGCAGTTTTTGTTATATAGAGTTGTGTTAATTCCAAAGTGCAAAATAGGCAGGCTGTGTGAACCTTGTATGTATGTATGTCTATGAGAACTCTGAATGGGATGACAGGTGAGTAAATGAGTATAAGGAATAAACATAAATCCCTGATTGATTAGGGGTTCCGTTAGGTGTGGTCCTCTGTATGTGACAGAAGACATTATTCAGCGCAGTTTGAGCTGAATTAGGTGGAGTGATTGAGATAAGAGATTTTCTTCTTGTAAAAATCAACTGAAAGTGAAAGGAAAAGAAACAACAATCCCTGAATGAGCATGTATGTATGAGTGATCACATAAGTATCATTACTTATCATTACTTATCTAACTGTTGTTAATTGTCCAGGATGAATGAGTTGTGGATATTTTTAATTTACAACTGAGATTCAGTGAAATCCGTGTTATGTGTGGTTTGATATTGGATAGGTTTCTATATGTGTTTTGGCCGGACGCGGTCAGAATCAGCTTATTCAAGTTGTGCAGTGATCTGCCTGTATAGAGAAACCGTTTTTAATTCCGAGAGAATGAATGTTTTGTAGAGATTAAGGGTACCGTCACACAGTGAAATTTTGATCGCTACGACGGCACGATTCGTGACGTTCGAGCGATATATCTGTGACGCTCGAGCGATATCGCAATGTCTGACACGCTCCTGCGATCAGGGACCCTGCTGAGAATCGTACGTCGTAGCAGATCGTTTGAAACTTTCTTTCGTCGTCTAGTGTCCCGCTGTGGCGGCATGATTGCATGGTGTAACATATATCGTATACGATGTGCGCATAGTAACCAACGGCTTCTACATCGCACATACGTCATGAAATTATCGCTCCAGCGTCGTAGATTGCAAAGTGTGACAGCAGTCTACGACGCTGGAGCGATATTGTTACGACGCTGGAGCGTCACGGATCGTACCGTCGTAGCGATGAAAATTGCACTGTGTGACGGTACCCTAAGTCTGAAAACTGCTGCATTCTGTTTGTGTGTGTGTAAGACAACAAGCTTATCAGCGCGAAATAGCCGATGGGAGGGGTAAGCTGAGCCCCTGCGCGACTTGCTTGACATTTCTCCCTTTTGTGCTGTGGGCCAGAGGAAGGGGGAGTCGGGCCATACAGCTGCACTGTAGGATACAGAGCTATGTATATTTTGTCCTCGGTTTAGTATGCGCTGAGAGATTTTGTGTTTAAAGCAATAGTACTGTATGTATTGAAAGTGAAAGAATTGTGCCTATTTTAGAGGAAACCTGTGAGTGATTGAAGAAAGATTGGTAAAAGATCCACCTGCTTCAAGTTGAGTGATTGATATAGCAAATTGAGGATCAACAGAGGAGGTAGCCAACTGCACGGCTGATGTAATAGGTGGTGTAACCTGCTACAGTCAGCCTACGGCAAATTGGTGGTGTAACCTTGCCGTCCATGGAGCTGTGCTAGCCAGCTGATCTACCGAGTGGTAGGTGGTTAACCTGCTCGCTAGAATCCTTTAGGTCTACCGGGAAATAGGTGGTGTAACCTTTCCCGCTAAATCTTGACACTCACTCTGACTTGTCACGTGTTGCAACCCTGGTTTAAGGCAAGGCACACTAAAAAAAGGGCATTTTTAGAGGTGAGTGTCTGAGCGGATAAGTTGAAGCCATGGGCAACTTATTCTGTGTGCAGTCAGGGCCCCCAGTGGGATCCAGCACCGCTATAGAGATTGTAAAAGACAGAGAAGGAAAGGAAGCAGTAAAAGATGTGAGACCAATATTGAAAAAGGCAAAAATGCCGGAGTGTGGATGTTTGGATGTTCAAAAAGGCACAGACAAATGAGGAAAATAGCATGTGAATAAATGGCATCTGAGAGAGTGCAGCAGGACGGAAGTAAGATGTATTATGAATGTTTTGATGCTCAAAAGTCCGACTATGACCGACACATTACTGCTACGGTCATACCTTTGTATAACCAGAGACCAAGACAAGACAGATGGACTTGTAAACATTGCGGTCAGACAAACCCAGACTGGAGAAATACTTGTATGATCTGACAGATACAGGAGTATTATCCCTGGAAGCCCTCTGACTAGCTAGCTACGCTAAAATGATTGGCTGACCCTGAGAACAAACCTTTCCCATTTTACAGACAAAGACAATATGATGGACGTATAAGTGCACCTGAGCAGACCTAGAGAGTTGGTGAGCACCAAAGCAGGTGACGCACTAGGATGCAAATTAAGACTTTTACAGATGTGACTAAAGGAGAGAGAGTATAGATGTACTCTGGACGGTTACAGCTGAAATGGGCAGACATGGGGTACAGTCCAGTAAACCCACTTGATGTTAAAATATTGGTAAATACATTCATTGACGGTATGACAAAAGGCTTATGAGACGCAGTACAGACAGCCAGACCTAAACGGAGAAATGTAGATCCAAAGACCTCCTGAAGGTTGCTCAGGAGTTGAAGAAACTAGGACGATAAGACGACGTGTCATGTATGCTGGAATACAAGGAAAACAGTAGAGACGTAGTAAGGGACCTAAGGACTTAGAAACAGTGAAGTGCTGGAATTGTGGAGAAAATGGACACTCAGACCAATTCAGACTAGGAAACTGACAACCCAGTGACAAATTTGTGCCCTGTTAGTGTCCCCTCCGGACCTGGTCCTGCCTTGATGACCACCATACCAATGCTGGGAGGGAAATAGACAGATTTCTTGACCGACACTGGGGCAGCTGGGACTAGTACAGAAAGACTTGATACTGCCAGACATGATTACTGACGAGACTGTGGAATACGTGAGGGTAGGGGGACAAGCGACTGAAGCCCCTATGACTAAACAAGAAAAGACTAGAGTCACGAGACAGCCAAGAGGTGCTTACAAACTTATTGTTAGTGACAGTACCCCTATGAATTTGCTGGGAGCAGAGTTGAGTGCTGTCTAGGCACTATACAGTACTCTCCTGAGGGTATTACAGTCACAAGTGCCCTTTTCATATAAACACTTGTGGCAGAGGGACGCCAGGGTCTTCCACGTGCACATTATACCACAGGTAAATCATGCCCTATTGTAGTTATACTTAATTCCATTCATTTGCCAGTTTTAGTAGTCTCCTTACACAAAGATGGTATAGTTACTGTGTATTTCTAGGTTGTCTTCATATGATATATAGTTTTTTAGCCATTCATTATATTGGCTCAAACCATAGTCACTGTTTATTTGTCTTTTCCAGTCCTTATACCTTATCGCAAGCAACTGGCATTGATATTTGGCATTTTTCAAATCCCTTCTTTTTGTATTTGGAACTGTTAGTTATGGATTTATATAGGGCTGCTACTTTCTTAGAATAAGCTTGTGCTTTGCTGTGGCCTATGGCATTGTGCTCCCCCGTTTTATGACTCAGTATCTTTCGTAATTTTATATATATAATTTTCTTTTGGTAACATTTTGTGAATCAAATTTAGTTTTTTTAAGGGGTACTCTACCCAATCAAATACGGGTATAAATATTTGCACATTAATGTGTGACTTATATAAACACTTGTGTAATATTGCAGAAATGGTGTATATGGCAAGAGTAGTGAAAGTAACACCTGACACCAGAATGTCTGAGGACAGCGAAAAGAGTCAGGTACCAGACACCGTTTGGGCAAGGGGAAAATCTGAGATGGGTCGGTTGCCCATTCCCCCTGTCATGATAAATCACGAGAAGTAATCACTCCTCTTTGGTTAAGACAATACCCCTTGAGTCTAGTCAAATCAATGGACCTGAGCAGGAATATTAAAGAGTATGTTAAGGCAGGGGTTCTAGTGCAGAGATATTCCCCCTGCAACACACCTTTGTATCCCATTAAGAAAAAAAAAGGACCCAAGGGTTCCCCTGACACTTACAGAATAGTTCATGACTAACGAGCTATTAATGATGTTACAGTGAGTGTGACCTCAACTGTCCCTAATACACACACCATACGGTCACAAATCCCAGCGACATCAAAATGTTTCACAGTTATTGATTTGGCAAATGCATTCTTCTCTGTACCACTGCACTCTGACTGTCAGTATCTTTTGTCTTTCACTCACAAAGGTAAACAATACTGTAGGACGGTCCTCCCACAAAGGGGGAAAGAACTCCCCAACCATCTATTCAACAGCGATGGCAGGGATTCTTGAGCAGTGACAACCGCCTCATCCACAGATTGTACTATTACACTACGTGGATGACCTCTTGCTCTGCTGCCCAGACCAGATGTCTACAGTTTCCTTGCTGTGTTTTTTTTTTGGCAGAAAAGGGTTGCAGAGTCTCACGTGATTGCAAACAAAAGGTGACATTTTTAGGACATTGTATTGCTGAAGGTACAAGACACCTGACTGAAGACAGAAAACAGGCAATACAAATCTCCCTTTACCCAGGTCACACCTGCATCTACGCACTTTTCTAGGTTTGGTGACCTACTGTAGGCCTTGGATAAGGTCTGCTTCACAAATGATGCCATGATGCACCCACTCTATGAATGTTTGCCATCAGACCCCTACAATCTCACTCAAGAAGCAATTGACTCCTTCCACTCTCTCAAGCTGCTGATTGTGTCAGACATTCCAAACTAGGATCAGCCATTTTTCTTATTTTTCACAGAGCAGGGTGGACATGCTACCGCAGTACTGACACTACACCATGGAAAGAAACAGGGACCGATAGCTTACTACTTAGCACAATTAGACCCCGTGATTAGAGGGTCTTCTACATGTGTACGTGCTGTAAGAGCTGCTGTATTACTGAAAGGCATGTGAAAATCACACTGACTTTTTCTTTTTTTTTTTTTGACTTTTTGACAATTTTGTTCCCCACGTGACATTAATGCCATACTCGTACAAGTTCAACCAAAACAAATTGTCTATGGATAGACAGATCAGACTTGAATGTGCTCTAATACTAATTCCTGAATATGTCACCCTCAAAAGACATAATGTTCTGAATCCAGCCACTCATCTGCCTGTGGATTCAGAAAAGGGGGAATTGGTGACAGCATTGGCAGGTGGGAAAGAGAACATGACATGACGTTGACATGACGCACGAACATGACTGCATAGGAACTGATGAGTCAGGAGACAGTGGGTTTTACATATGTTCGTGGGAAGAAAAAAAAAAAAAACCTGTTCCTAATGCATATTTTGAGGTTTTTTATTTTTGTAGATGGCTTCAGATACCACCAGAATGGGCGACTCTACATTGGATATGCAGTAGTATCCTCACATGAGGTAATCCGAGCTGAACCACTCGCTCCTCACATGTCGGTGCAGGAGGCAGAGTTGAAGGCACTCACTGAAGCGTGTAGAGCTGCTGCAGATAAAGTCGCTAACAGTTACACAGATTCAAATTGTGCATGGGGAATATCCCATGATTATTGCCCTATCTGAAGAAGCAGAACGTTTCTTACATCAGCCGGTAAGCCCATTAAAAATGCAGAGCTGGTGAAACAATTAGTGGAGGCATTGACGTTATCAGTCCAGGTTGGCATCGTCAAGGTAAAAAGCACACACGGACGGTGACTCTGTGGAGGAAAAGGGCAACAGAAGGACGGACGAGGCTGCTAAAGTAGCAGCAAGGCGGCCTAGGGAGCAGTGGACGGTGGCAGGGAGTCAGCGTATTCCAGCCACACTGAGCCTAGATGTCCTGAAATCCCTCCAGCTGCCCAAACAGAGAAGGAACACTGGGAGAATGGGAGCTGAGCTGAACTCAGAAAGAGTATGGGAGAATCAGGATAAATCGTATATTCCAAGATCCCTGCTCCCAATCATGGCGCAAGCAACACAAGATGCCTTCTGGATCGCTCCTGGTTTCAGTTACGCAGCCGCAGAGCTCGTACAGTCATGCCTCATCTGTGCACAGCACAACCCAGGTAAAACAGTAAAAATCCCTAAGAAAGCGACAGGCCTCTCTACCCGTTTCAGAGACTGCTACATACAGCTACCCAAGGTAGGAGTGTGTGAAAAATGTCCTAGTATGTGTACACCTCTTCTCTGGTTGGCAGGAAGCCTATTTTGTAAAATGTGCAAATTCTAAAGCGACTGCAGACAAACTCATGAAAAAAAAACTGATCTGCAGGTATGGTGTCCTAGAAACCATAGACAGCGATAGGGACACACACTTCACAGGAGAAATAATGAGGGAAGTCATGCAGGTCCTGGGAGTACAGCAAGCATATCATGCACCATATAGACCACAAAGTAGTGGGAAAGTGATGAGACTAAACGGGACACTTAAACTGGAAAATCAAAGGCCACGGCAGACACAGGAAAGAGCGGGGTAGAGTGTTTGTCTCTTGCACTCTTTTCAGTCACACACACTCCAAATAGAAAGACAGGCTTGTGTCCTTTTGAAGTCCTGTTTAGTAGTTTGCCAGAGGCTGGTCTGTACTTCCCACAGGTGCTACAAATGCAACACGGTGCTATGACAGTCCATGTCCAGGCCTTACAGAAAAGACTTAATGTGGTGCATAAACATGTGTTTTCATCCATTCCAGATCCTAATGCCAGTGCAGACGTACATCAGCTGAATCCAGGTGATTGGTGGTCATACACAGACACGTGAGAAGGAGCCTAGATCCACGGTTTGACAGCCTGTTTTAAAGTCCGTTTTAAAGCTGACCACATTCACCTCAGGGAAACCTGAGGGAAAGCCCACCTGGATCCTTGCCAGTCACTGCAAAAAGATCTTTTCACCAGCAGAATGACGGTTCTCCTAATCACCTTGCTGGCAGTGGTAGGATGTTTGCACCTTACAGAGACACTGGATAGACAAACTTATTCAACATCTTGCTTTTCTTATAAAAGACGCGGAAGGACAAAAACTGCTGGACTGTTGGATCTGTGCACACAGCCCAGTATCTGCAAGGACTATGCTGTACTTAGCCTTACCCCAGGACCCAAGGAAGGTATTAACACCACACCGCATATACAATGAGACTTGGACTCAGATTTTCGTGGTTCCTTAAGGCTCTTAATGAGACTAATACAATATAGAGACTACTTTTTTTCCAGCCAATTGGCTTAGCGGCCTAGCGGGATGGATTATTTTCGGTGTTTTACAGACTTGTATGCAAATTTTGTTGCTTTACTTATTCTTTTATGTAGCCGTAAAAGCGCTAATATATATATTACCTAAGCTATGGAATAATGTATGTGTAGAAAAAAACCCTAAGGCTGAACCTTCTGTAGTGTATCATAGGCCCCGTATGGCCACTGCTGATGGGGAAGTTGAGTGTCCACACTGAGGTAGGAAGTCCCCTTGTGGGTACTAGACCCATGAGACAGTAGCTCCTTTATGGACATCAGCTGACCCCGTAGCAGAGGTTATACCATTTACAAAAGGGGGAAATTGATATAGAAGGGTTAATAGTTTGCCTTTAGCTACCTTGCCTTTAAGTGCCTTTTGCCTCTAAGTGTTAGAATTACTAGAATCTGTTGACTCAGTAGTCTGATGGTCTCCTCTTCAAGGAGACTGTACTTCTTATCATGTATGTTCTCAGTATGTTCCCAATAGTCAGTACAACATATTCTGGGTTATGGTAAATAAAGTATGACCCTGGGTGATGGTGGGGGGGCTACATGAGTTACATTGAAATGCATTATGTGTAAATGGTATAAAACATTGCTTCTTGCTCTATTACTTCAGATAAAAGTGACTTGCTCACAGGATATGTGTGAGGTGTCTTTTTGTCTCCAAGCGCGCTTGTAAAATGACGGGCTTAACTCCACAATTTGGTCTCACTGGTGATCTGTAAGCTGACATTTGGGTCAGAATGAAAAACAGCTATAACAGTATTACGGGTCCAAGTACTAAACTGCCTATTTTACTTAGTGTAATGGGTACCTTTTATTAAAGGATGACACCTTCTTAAACTAAATGTTATGCCCCGATAAAACAATAAGGCTATGTGCACACGTTGCGGAATAGGCTTAGCAATTTCTGGGGTGGATTCTGCCGCGATTTTTGTGCGTTTTTGCTGCGGTTTTCTTGCGGATTTGCTGCGTTTTTTACCCCTGCGGTTTTCTATAATAGAATGGGTACAAAAACGCTGCAGATTCACAAAAAAGAAGTGACATGCTACTTCTTTTAAACTGCAGCGTTTCCGCAGCGGATTTTCCGCAAAGTGTGCACAGCATTTTTTTTTCTCATTGATTTACATTGTACTGTAAATCAATTGCGGATCTGCAGCTTTTCTGCAAAAAACGCTGTGGATCCGCAGAGAATCCGCAACGTGTGCACATAGCCTAAAGCCTATTACTCACCTCCCGTGCCGCCACCGTTCCCGCGGTGTTGGCACTCACTTTCCCTAGGGCTGTGATGCAGTGTTGTAACACATGACACTGGCGCCCAACTTTGGACAAACAGAATGTGAAGAGGAAGTCCGGGCTACCACTGATCCTCGGCTACCTCTTCATGCTCAGGTTGTCCAAAGGTGGAGACAGTGACGCCAATGGTGATTGGGCACCGGCCTCACGTGTCACAACACCGGATCACAGCCCAGGGGAGAGTGAGTGCCGACACTGTGGGACCAGCGCCGGCATGGGAGGTGAGTATAGGCTTTATTATTTTATCGGGGCCTAACATTTGGTATAAGAAGGTCTTGTTCTAGTACTGGACAACCCCTTTAAGGAGAAGCTGTGAATTTAAGAACCTATATGATAAGGATGTGTACTTTCATCAAGGTCTTCACATAATAACCATAATGTACCCATTTTTTTTGTAAAGTTGGCCTATGTATAGGCTAAAGATCTCCAATACGCTGATAATTAAAGCCAGCTGATCAGAAAACTACCAGCATTAGTATAACTTTAACTAGAAAGACTTAAAGAGGACTTGTCTCTAGCTAAAAAGAAATTGAGTTAAACATCGAGTAAAATTCGTTGAGCTCCCCTGATTCTGCTGCTCTTTTACATTTTGCGCTGTATTATTGCATGGCAAAGATATTTACATTTGTTGCTTTTGGAGTGCAGTATCTGAAATCTCTGCTTGCAGACCAAATTTTCTCTAGAGTTGCGTGCTTTCACCCCACCATACCAAACACTGCCAATCACAGCGTCAGCAGCCACTTAGGCTTCTTTCACACTTGCGTCGTCTGGCAGCTGTCACAATGCGTCAGCGGGACATATTGACGGATGCATCAAAAATAGTGAAAAACGGATGCAACGCGTACAGTATTTCGACGGATCCGCTAGACGGTTTCGTCGAAAAAAACTGGATCCGTTGCATCCGTCTTGTCCGTTTTTACCATCCGTTTCATCCATTTTTTTTTGACGGATCCGTTTTAAGGGAAACCTATATATTGACTATTTTTACACCCCATCTTTGACAGGGTTTAGAGAAAGTGGCAGAGATGGAAGGAGTGCTTGGAAAGATTGCAACCATATGTTCTGATGTTATTTTTGAGACCAATAAGCTGGCAATAATAGTTCACAGGCGCACGCAAACACACACAGATTATGGATGGATGCTGGCTGGATTGTTATGAACTGGTGATTCAGAACCCCAATGGACCTGGTGGTTAAGAGCACACAAAGTGACCTGATAGTTACTAATAACATAGGACGAGCTCTGACCGCAATCCCTAATCTTATCACACCACACTAGAGGTAGCCGTGGAGCGCTCCTGACCAGACCTAGGCGCCTCGGGCACAGCCTGAGAAACTAGCTAGCCCTGAAGATAGAAAAATAAGGCTACCTTGCCTCAGAGAAATTCACCAAAGGAAAAGGCAGCCCCCCACATATAATGACTGTGAGTAAAGATGAAAATACAAACACAGAGATGAAATAGATTTTAGCAAAGTGAGGCCCGACTTACTGAATAGACCGAGTATAGGAAAGATAGCTTTGCGGTCAGCACAAAAACCTACAAACAACCACGCAGATGGCGCAAAAAGACCCTCCGCACCGACTAACGGTACGGAGGTGCTCCCTCTGCGTCCCAGAGCTTCCAGCAAGCAAGACAAACCAATATAGCAAGCTGGACAGAAAAAATAGCAAACAAAAGTAACACAAGCAGAACTTAGCTTATGCAGGGCAGACAGGCCACAAGAACGATCCAGGAGAGAGCAAGACCAATACTGGAACATTGACTGGAGGCCAGGAACAAAGAACTAGGTGGAGTTAAATAGAGCAGCACCTAACGACTTAACCTCGTCACCTGAGGAAGGAAACTCAGAAGCTGCAGCCCCACTCACATCCACCAGAGGAAGCTCATGGACAGAACCAGCCGAAGTACCACTCATGACCACAGGAGGGAGCTTGACCACAGAATTCACAACACTGGATGCTGGCAGGAGTCTTGCTGGCACATTTGGGGGTGACGCCCCAGGCCAGGTTTATATAGATTTGGGGCTGTCTGGCCAATTGGCTATTAAATCCTGATTCTGAGCACGCTCAGTGTAAAAAAATATATTCCAGCGCTGGATTCCGTCATATGATGTGTTACGACGGATCCTGCGTCCATAGGCTTCAATTCTAGCCAACGATGTATGCCGCAGGATCCGTCGCGACACGCTTTTCCGACGCAGACAAAAAACGTTCCATTGAACGTTTTTTTCCAGACGACGGTCCGCCAAATTCTGACGGATCCAGTACACGACGGACGAAACATGTGGCCATACGTCGCAATCCATCGCTAATACAAGTCAATGGGGAAAAAAACGCATCCTGCGGGCACATTTGCAGGATGCATTTTTTTCCCAAAACGACGCATTGCGACGGAGGCCAAACAATGCAAGTGTGTAAGTAGCCTGACTGCTACATTAGGTGCCGAGCTGTGATTGGCAGCATCTGGGAGGGAGATAAAATAAATATCTAAATACATGTCCAGTTGCACTACAAGCAGAGATTTCACATACTGCGTCCGAAAGCAACAAATATGATTATCTCTGCAATGGAGTGATATAATACAAAATGTAAAAAAGGGCCAGAATCATGGGAGCTCAGGGATTTTACAAGGAATGTAACTATATTTTTGAACAAGTGACAGGTCTTCATTAAAGGAAAGGTATCACCCAATATACCATGAACCGGGCATACCCAGGAGGGGCATGACTAAGCCGCTACTTGGTTTTCGATAGAGTTCCTGATGGTGGAGTTAGGCTTGTGCCGCCAGTAGCCACCAGGTACAACTCCTGGGCAGTCCCCAGTACAGCAACAGCTGACCTCAAGAGTCAGGATCGCAATCACAGGCACGGACTCAGAGTCACTACTGGACAGGATTCGGATACTGGTATAACAGATATTGGAGCTGGTACAGATTCTGGATCACCAAACAGGACAGGAACTAGTCCTGGTTAAGACAACACGGTTTCAGGAACAGGTTCTGGTTCAGACAACATGAGTTTCAGGAACAGGTTCTGGTTCAGAATGCACAGTTTTTCAGGGACCAGTTCAGGTTCAGACAACATGGGACTCAAGGACAGGGACCTGGCAACATACTAGTTGAACACACATCAAGTAGGGAAACTACAGGAGTTGCTCACGCACCCCCCTACGGGTGAGGGTGCCTTATATTTGATGCCTCCCAGCTACTGGATGGGAGCATTTCCAAAGTGCATGTGCTGTCCCTTTAACAGTCTGGGAGTGCCCACACACTAGACGCACCACCGGGTGACCTGCGCTGTGTGCGCAGGCCCAGACAAGCAGGAAGCCACAGCAGGGAACAGGGACACTGCCGTACAACCAATGAATATGTTGGCATCCCTATCAGGAGGATGTAGAGGGACCATGCAGGGACACTGGCATTGGTGTTACAAAAGATTCCCTTTCATATTTGTTATAATGCTTTTAACTTGTGATAAAATAAAGCAATGTTGTTCATATTCCTAATTTTAAAAAACTCATACTATTTGTGTATACAGCTCATCTGAAAACCTTATGTACGGTATATGTTTCCATGTTAAAAAACTTATCCTAGTGTCGTCTGATCCTGCAAGTCCTAGTACCTTCTCCCTATACCTACTTACTTCTTAAAGAGGTACTCTAAAGTTGTCTTCTGAGCAGCTCAGAGCTATGCAGTTTCCTTACTTCCTGGTTTCTGGCACGGTGAATACTTTTCCTTAAGTGACAGCTCTGGCAAGTAGTAGAGCTATACTATTATTAGACCTATAAAGCTCTGCACCATTTCTGCTGTGGCGCATTCAGCTATCAGTGGAATGTGAATAAGCACACAGCTCAGGACAGCGAGAGCTGTTATTAGGAGATCTGTTCTGGGAGAAGCCGATGCTGCAGGCTGGTGATTTTGCAAGATTTATAACAGCAGCTTGTTAGGAGCTGAGAGGGAGGTGAGTAGCTAATTGCTGTATTAAAATCAATGGGCTGGGATGTTAGGAGTTAACCCCTTTCCTGGAATGTAGCTACACTGCACACTCAGTCAGAGTCTTGGCTAAGCTCCATGGATACAAGCTGTACACTAGGAAAAATAAAAGCTCTCATATCAGGGGAATGACAGCAGATAGAATAAGCAAATCTTGCTTATTTTCAAACTAAAATTAAAGCAATTTAATAACTTGAGAATACCTCTTTAATGTTTACATTTAGCAGGTTAATACGAATGGGCAGGGTTTATTTTTTGTGGAAACACATAGGGCTGGATAGAAAAAAAATATACATACGGTAGCTTAATTAAAGGCTGCAATACCAGACACAGCTCACATACAATGGTAGTGCTATTTTTTTGTATATATTTGGCGGGTGGTGGGTGAAAACGCCAACAGACTTCTATCTCTTGATAATGTGGCCCTCTACACAAGGGGTTGTGTTGTTGTGCTAAATAATAAATTACAGAAAATAAATAATATGGATAGCAGTTATTGATCATATAAAACCATTCACAAGAAACAATTTCTTGGCATTATCTTTAATTATAAAAACTAATTCACTTTTCCCTTTTAACTCTTCTTTGATTTGATAAATCATTGATTTTCTTATCTAGTCTCCTCTGTAAATGAGCTTTCTTTGTTGGGTCTAGCGAGTGGTCTTTGTGGCCGCTTCCTGCGTAAAGCACGCCTTCCCGGCTGATTCTCAGTCGTGCATTTGCTTTTGCTTTATCGCCACAGCCATGAACCTAGAAGACATTAACACACGTAAAATTAGCAAAATTTATAATGGAGTCTACTTGATCAAAAGTAACATCTGGAAAACTTAATTCATCAGAAGAAACGGCGATAAACTAAAAAGGAAAAATGCTCCCCCCCCCCAAAGAAAGATAGTGACTTGGTGGTGCATATCATTTGATCGGAGAGCTTTATGATGATGTCCTCCTCTACTCTTGGAAACATTTTTGGTCTATTTTGATCTCGGGAACTTTTTTCCCACTTCAGCAATATTAATATGGTGGACAACAAGCAGATGTGATGAATTGGGTGCCATCTGCACTGCGCAGAGACCCTGGCATGGGGCTCAAGTATTAACCCCTTTACCCCCAAGGGTGGTTTGCACGTTAATGACCGGGCCAATTTTTACAATTCTGACCACTGTCCCTTTATGAGGTTATAACTCTGGAACGCTTCAATGGATCCTGGTGATTCTGACAATGTTTTCTCGTGACATATTGTACTTCATGACAATGGTAAAAATTCTTTGATAGTACCTGCGTTTATTTGTGAAAAAAAACGGAAATTTGGCGAAAATTATGAAAATTTCGCAATTTTCCAACTTTGAATTTTTATGCAATTAAATCACAGAGATACGTATAATGTATAATAATAATAAAATACGTCACACAAAATACTTAATAAGTAACATTTCCCACATGTCTACTTTACATCAGCACCATTTTGGAACCAAAATTTTTTTTTGTTAGGGAGTTATAAGGGTTAAAAGTTGACCAGCAATTTCTCATTTCTACAACACCATTTTATTTTAGGGACCACATCTCATTTGAAGTCATTTTGAGGGGTCTATATGATAGAGAATACCCAAGTGTGACACCATTCTAAAAACTACACCCCTCAAGGTGCTCAAAACCATATTCAAGAAGTTTATTAACCCTTCTGGTGCTTCACAGGAATTTTTTGAATGTTTAAATAAAAATGAACATTTAACTTTTTTTCACAAAAAATTTAATTCAGCTCCAATTTGTTTTATTTTACCAAGGGTAACAGGAGAAAATGGACCCCAAACATTGTTGTACAATTTGTCCTGAGTATGCCAATACCCCACATGTGGGGGTAAACCACTGTTTGGGCGCATGGCAGAGCTCGGAAGCGAAGGAGTGCCATTTGACTTTTCAATGCAAAATTGACTGGAATTGAGATGGGACGCCATGTTGCGTTTGAAGAGCCACTGATGTGCCTAAACATTGAAACCCCCCACAAGTGACACCATTTTGGAAAGTAGACCCCCTAAGGAACTTATCTAGAGGTGTGGTGAGCACTTTGACCCACCAAGTGCTTCACAGAAGTTTATAATGTAGAACCGTAAAAATAAAAAATCATATTTTTTCACAAAAATTATCTTTTCTCCCCCAATTTTTTATTTTCCCAAGGGTAAGAGAAGAAATTGGACCCCAGAAGTTGTTGTACAATTTGTCCTGAGTACGCTGATACCCCATATGTGGGGGTAAACCACTGTTTGGGCGGATGGGAGAGCTCGGAAGGGAAGGAGCGCCGTTTGACTTTTCAAAGCAAAATTGACAGGAATTGAGATAGAACGCCATGTTGCGTTTGAAGAGCCACTGATGTGCCTAAACATTGAAACCCCCCACAAATGACACCATTTTGGAAAGTAGACCCCCTAAGGAACTTATCTAGAGGTGTGGTGAGCACTTTGACCCACCAAGTGCTTCACAGAAGTTTATAATGCAGAGCCGTAAAAATAAAACAAAATTTTTTTCCCACAAAAATTATTTTTTTAGCCCCCAGTTTTGTATTTTCCTGAGGGTAACAGGAGAAATTGGACTCCAAAATTTGTTGCCCAATTTGTCCTGAGTGCGATGATACACCATATGTGGGGGGAACCACTGTTTGGGCACATGGGAGGGCTCAGAAGGGAAGGAGTGCCATTTGAATGCAGACTTAGATGGAATGGTCTGCAGGTGTCACATTGCGTTTGCAGAGCCCCTAATGTACCTAAACAGTAGAAACCCCCCACAAGTGACACCATTTTGGAAAGTAGACCCCCTAAGGAACTTATCTAGATGTGTGCTGAGCGCTTTGACCCACCAAGGGCTTCACAGAAGTTTATAATGGAGAGCCGTAAAAATAAAACAAAAATTTTTTCACACAAAAATTATTTTTTAGCCCCCAGTTTTGTATTTTCCCGAGGGTAACAGGAGAAATTCGACCCCACAATTTGTTGTCCAATTTGTCCTGAGTGCGCTGATACCCCATATGTGGGGGGGAACCACTGTTTGGGCGCATGGGAGGGCTCGGAAGGGAAGGAGCTCCATTTGGAATGAGGACTTAGATGGAATGGTCTGCAGGTGTCACATTGCATTTGCAGAGCCCCTAATGTACCTAAACAGTAGAAACCTCCCACAAGTGACACCATATTGGAAACTAGACGCCCCAGGGAACTAATCTAGATGTGTTGTGAGAACTTTGAACCCCCAAGTGTTTCACTACAGTTTATAACGCAGAGCCGTGAAAATAAAAAAGCTTTTTTTTTTCCCACAAAAAATATATTTTAGCCCCGAGTTTTGTATTTTCCCTAGGGTAACAGGAGAAATTGGACCCCAAAAGTTGTTGTCCTATTTGTCCTGAGTACGCTGATACCCCATATGTTGGGGTAAACCCCTGTTTGGGCACACGGGAGAGCTCGGAAGGGAAGAAGCACTGTTTTACTTTTTCAACGCAGAATTGGCTGGAATTGAGATCGGACGCCATGTCGCGTTTGGAGAGCCCCTGATGTGCCTAAACAGTGGAAACCCCACAATTATAACTGAAACCCTAATCCAAACACATCCCTAACCCTAATCTCAACAGTAACCCTAACCACACCTCTAACCCAGACACACCCCTAACCCTAATCCCAACTGTAAATGTAATCTAAACCCTAACTGTAACTTTAGCCCCAACCCAAACTGTAGCCCTAGCCCTAACCCTAGCCCTAACCCTAGCCCTAACCCTAGCCCTAATGGGAAAATGGAAATAAATACATTTTTTTAATTTTTCCCTAACTAAGGGAGTGATGAAGGGGGGTTTGATTTACTTTTATAGCGGGTTTTTTAGCGGATTTTTATGATTGGCAGCCGTCACATACTGAAAGACCCTTTTTATTGCAAAAAATATTTTTTGCGTTACCACATTTTGAGAGCTATAATTTTTCTATATTTTGGTCCACAGAGTCATGTTAGGTCTTGTTTTTTGCGGGACGAGTTGACGTTTTTATTGGTAACATTTTCGGGCACGTGACATTTTTTGATCGCTTTTTATTCCGATTTTTGTGAGGCAGAATGACCAAAAACCAGCTATTCATGAATTTCTTTTGGGGGAGGCGTTTATACCGTTCCGCGTTTGGTAAAATTGATGAAGCAGTTTTATTCTTCGGGTCAGTACGATTACAGCGACACCTCATTTATATCATTTTTTTATGTTTTGGCGCTTTTATACGATAAAAACTATTTTATAGAAAAAATAATTATTTTGGCATCGCTTTATTCTCAGGACTATAACTTTTTTATTTTTTTGCTGATGATGCTGTATGGCGGCTCGTTTTTTGCGGGACAAGATGACGTTTTCAGCGGTACCATGGTTATCTATATCTGTCTTTATGATCGCGTGTTATTCCACTTTTTGCTCGGCGGTATGATAATAATGCGTTGTTTTTTGCCTCGTTTTTTTTTTTTTACGGTGTTTACTGAAGGGGTTAACTAGTGGGCCAGTTTTATAGGTTGGGCCGTTACGGACGCGGCGATACTAAATATGTGTACTTTTATTGTTTTTTTTTTATTTAGATAAAGAAATGTATTTATGGGAATAATATATATATTTTTTTTTCATAATTTTGGAATATTTTTTTTTATTTTTTTTTTACACATTTGAAAAATTTTTTTTTTTCCTTTTTTACTTTGTCCCAGGGGGGGACATCACAGATCGGTGATCTGACAGTTTGCACAGCACTCTGTCAGATCACTGATCTGACTAGCAGCGCTGCAGGCTTCACAGTGCCTGCTCTGAGCAGGCTCTGTGAAGCCACCTCCCTCCCTGCAGGACCCGCATCCACGGCCATCTTGGATCCGGAGCTGGAGGGAGCAAGGAGGGAGGTGAGACCCTCGCAGCAACGCGATCACATCGCGTTGCTGCGGGGGCTCAGGGAAGCCCGCAGGGGGCCCCCTCCCTGCGCGGTGCTTCCCTGCACCGCCGGCACATCGCGATCATCTTTGATCGCGGTGTGCCAGGGGTTAATGTGCCGGGGGCGGTCCGTGACCGTTCCTGGCACATAGTGCCGGATGTCAGCTGCGATAGGCAGCTGACATCCGGCCGCGATCGGTGGCGCTCCCCCCGTGAGCGCCGCCGATCGCGCTGGACGTACTATCCCGTCCATGGTCATAGGGGCCCACCCCACATGGACGGGATAGTACGTCCGATGTCAGAAAGGGGTTAAAGAATTTTTGTGACTTAAATATTGATAGCCTATCCTAAGAAAAAAGTTGATAAAAAGGCGCCATGATGCTCCTTCATTATTGTGAAGGCATAGCGGTTTTTATAGTAAAGAAATATATCTTGGTACCGTGTTAGCCAGTAGATAGAAAAATATTTAGAATTGAGTCCTCAGTGGTTGATACCTTTTAATTGCTAACTGAAAAGATGGTAACAAATTGCAAGCTTTCGAGACTACACAGGTCTCTTCATCAGGCAAAGACTAAAACAAATTCTGAAGAATCACATATTTATGCACAACATAGAGAAAAAAAAGGGGGGAAAAACATGGATAAGACAGGTGACATGAAGCAGAATTATCATGAGTGATAAACAGTTACGTCCATAAATATTGGGCCAGCTCTTAGATAAGGATTGTTTTATTGTCCTCTGATTGGGGTCTGGTTCTGTTGTGATGACCCCACATGGTCTGAAGGGCAAGTTCCTTAGTTGATGTAAAAAGACATGAATCCATGCTACACATTCATTCCTGCACTGAGAGTGTCATAGGTCGTCATCAGTTTATATTCCCAGACTCTTCTGTCTCTCTGGGATTTGAAGCTACCTTTCAACACAAGTAATTTCATGTCCATAATGTTATGATTTGGGAGACAGAAATGTATTGCCACAGGTAGATCCATTCTTTTTTCTCTTATTGTATGGCGATGAGAGTTCATCCTTGTTCTAAGCTTTTGCCCTTTCTCCCCCACATACAGACCCCCAGTTGGACATTTAGTACAAATAATTAGGTACACCACGTTAGAAGTGTCGCAGCTGAAAGTCCCTGGTATCTTGTAGTCCTGATGTGAATTGGGGATCTTTATCTTGTCCGTGGTCATTATAAAGGCCCCTTCACATTAAGCGACGCTGCAGCGATACCGACAACGATCCGGATCGCTGCAGCGTCGCTGTTTGGTCGCTGGAGAGCTGTCACACAGACCGCTCTCCAGCGACCAACGATGCCGGTAACCAGGGTAAACATCGGGTAACTAAGGCAGGGCCGCGCTTAGTAACCCGATGTTTACCCTGGTTACCATGCTAAAAGTAAAAAAAAACAAACACTAGATACTTACCTACAGCCGTCTGTCCTCCAGCGCTGCGCTCTGCTTCTCTGCACTCCTCCTGTACTGGCTGTGAGCCGGAAAGCAGAGCGGTGACGTCACCGCTCTGCTTTCCGGCTCACAGCCAGTACAGGAGGAGTTGCAGAGCACAGCACCGGGGACAGACAGCGGTAGGTAAGTATCTAGTGTTTTTTTTTTTTTTACTTTTAGCATGGTAACCAGGGTAAACATCGGGTTACTATGCGCGGCCCTGCGCTTAGTTACCCGATGTTTACCCTGGTTACCAGTGAAGACATCGCTGGATCGGTGTCACACACGCCGATCCAGCGATGTCAGCAGGAGTCCAGCGACGAAATAAAGTTCTGGACTTTATTCAGCGACCAACGATCTCCCAGCAGGGGCCTGATCGTTGGTCGCTGTCACACATAACGATTTCATTAACGATATCGTTGCTACGTCACAAATAGCAACGATATCGTTAACAATATCGTTATGTGTGAAGGTACCTTAAATGGACAGGTTTTACATTTTTTCTGATTGCAAGGAAAGGTACCTGCAGCTGTTGAAGAGGACAGGGAGCTTCTGACAATGATGCTTCTTAGATTTGGGGGCTGCCTAAAACACAGTAGTGGGGTCTGGAAAAATGGATTGTAATCGGACATCTTTTTGTAGTAAAGGTTGTAATTTCCGTGCAGCTCCCCTTAGCACCTCCAGATTTGGATTGTAGGTGACTACTAGAGGTACCCAGTTATTTTCTTCTTTAGCTTTGAAATGTAGGAGGTGATTCCTTGATATTCTGGTGGCTCTTGTAATCTGGTTTTCCATTATTCTTGGATGGTAGCCCCGATTCAAAAAGGTCTTTCTGAGGCGACCAAGCCTTCTAGCGGTTCTTATAAATGAGCAGATGTTACCGGTACCACAGCTGAGGTCCTTTAAAGTAAATGGCCCTAAGGTGCAGTACCAGTCACAGCTTTGCCAGCGCTGAAATTCAAGACTAAGGGTGCAATGATATTGAAGCCGGTAGAATCTCTAGCTGCTATGCAGGATGTTTTAGCCATGCTATTATCTAACTTTTTTACCAATATCTTGGACTTTGTATTTATCCACAAATAAAGAACATTTGTTTGCTTGTGAAGCCGGAGTTTTCATTTTCTGCACTGATGTTACTGCGTTCAGGCTAAGAAGTCTCATGAAGGACATCAGATGAGGGTGAGCTGGATTACTGTCCTCCTGTTTCATGGCGGTGAAGAGCAACAGCAACTTCATTCTGCTTATTGGCTGGGGTCTTACTGATAAATGATCTATGCTAAGGAATTGTCATCATCAATATTTACATTCCGAAAAGCCTCTCAAAGAAAAGACTAAATGATATTACTAGGTAAGAATCTTGATTGCAGACTCTCTTGTTTATAAGTGTATTTGTTATATACAGCTATGGCCGAAAGTGTTGGCACACTTGAAATTACTCCAGAATGTGAAGTATTTCTTCCAGAAAATTATTACAATTACACCCAGAATAATCCATCATATTCCAGATAGAACATGTTTCCACTGCTCCAGGGTCCAGAGGTGGTGTTTTTTACACTGCTTCTGATGCTTGGCATTGTGCTTGGTAATGTAAGGATTGCATGGAGCTGTTCATGATGGAAACAAACTCAGGTCATGAAGCTTCAGCTGTACAATTACACCCAGACTAATCCATCATATCCCAGTACAAGGGAGGGCAACAAAATTAATAAAGGGGATGGGGGAACTACAATACCCAGAGAGATTAGCGAAATTAGGATTATTTAGTCTAGAAAAAAGACGACTGAGGGGCGATCTAATAACCATGTATAAGTATATAAGGGGACAATACAAATATCTCGCTGAGGATCTGTTTATACCAAGGAAGGTGACGGGCACAAGGGGGCATTCTCTGCGTCTGGAGGAGAGAAGGTTTTTCCACCAACATAGAAGAGGATTCTTTACTGTTAGGGCAGTGAGAATCTGGAATTGCTTGCCTGAGGGGGTGGTGATGGCGAACTCAGTCGAGGGGTTCAAGAGAGGCCTGGATGTCATCCTGGAGCAGAACAATATTGTATCTTACAGTTATTAGGTTCTTTAGAAGGATGTAGATCTGGGGATTTATTCTGACGGAATATAGGCTGAACTGGATGGACAAATGTCTTTTTCCGGCCTTGCTATCTATGTTACTATTTTGTCACTCCACAGAACACTTTCCACTGCTCCAGAGACCAGACATGGTAGTTTTACACCACTTCTGATGCTTGGCATTGTGCTTGGTAATGTAAGGCTTGCATGGAGCTGCTCATGATGTAAACTCAGGTCATGAAGCTTCAGGTCTACAACTATACCCAGACTCATCCATCATATCCCAGATAGAGTGATTTGTCACTCCACAGAATATGTTTCCATTGCTCCAGAGACCAGAGGTGGTGGTTTTACACCACTTCTGATGCTTGGCATTGTGCTTGGTAATGTAAGGCTTGAATGGAGCTGTTCAAGATGGAAACTCATGCCATGAAGCTCCAGGTGCACAGTTTTTGTGCTAATGTTCATGCCACAGGAAATGTGGACTCTGCAGTTCTGGAGTCACTAGAGCATTGGTAGTTTGTCTACCCTCTGCTCCTCAGCACTCAGTGACCCCGCTCTGTCATTTTACATGATCTATGATTTGCTCCATGATGCAGACGTGATCTGAATTGTGATGAGACGATTATACCGGTTTCTCTTAATGACAATAATAATCCACTGAATGAGCCGGATATTACTCCATTACTATCAGTATATTAATCTGAAGTGTTATCACATTTCTTATTAAATAGACTTTTTTTTAAATAAAATAAAAATGTCCCAAAGAAAATTAATTGCTTTTCTGGGCAAAGATAAAGGTTGGGAAGCATGATTTGCATTAAAGAATAGAGAATATAAAAAGCTATTTCAGGCCGCCACTATATATCACAGCTATACAGTAGATGGAGTGCTGGTAGCGGATGAAGTTTTTAGAGTAAAACGGGCTACCATTTTACAATTTAGCATCATTTTGTCTATCAAAATCCAGCTTACTGAATAGCCTCACAAATATCTGCTGGACTACATCCTTGACTGAGCATGAGCCCTGCTCCATTCACTGTCTGTGGAGATAATGGAGGCATCACAGGGCTTTCAATGGAAACGTTGAAAAAAGCAGGACCACCACAAACTCCTCCTCATGGTGGCCAAGAATCGAGAGGGAACTGGGAGCTCAGGAACCCCATTCTGATGATTTCTGGAGGTTCCAGGGGTCTTGTGAATTCTTAATTAATATCCATCGGGGTAAACCGCTTTAAGAATGGATGGACAATCATTCTGAGTATTTGTCATACAGTGATGTGACCGGTGTAGAGATCCGTAGCCTATTTTGAGGGTGCCAGGAGTTGGACCCCTGCAGATCAGATACTGATGACTGCACATTCCCTTTATTTTGTCATCATTGCATGATATTATCACACTAGCTGCCATATACACTCATGATAATGCTATCAACAAAAGAACAAACTTGTCCAAAGGAGCTGTTTCTGATGGCTATTGGATTGGGTACACTGCTTGCTGTGAGTTCTGCTGCCTCTCTGCCGAGTTATCTGTGTGTCTGGACAGCTTCCAAAATTACTATTCTGCAGCTGTCGTTTGGTCTCGCACTGATCGTAATGTGTGACAGGATCAGACAAGGCTCATTCAATCTGTCTTTGTCCCTGTGTGTTACCCAGCAATGTTCTGATCTCATAACTCCCTTTCAGATAGCATCTGGAACACACAAGCAGGCCGAAGCCTAATCTAATGGGTGCCATGATGAATGGACCTCCCGAAGATAAGGCATTGTTCCTCAACTCTAGTCCTCTCTGCCCAACAGATCCTGTTCTCAGGATCTCCTTAGTATTGCACACGTGATGGAATTACCTCCTGGGCAATGCTAAGGAAATCCTTAAAACATGATCTGATGGTGGTTCTTGAGGACTGGAGTTGGTGAACGCAGACGTAAGGGGACATGGGCATAGATGGCTATAGCACTGCCCAATAGAGAGCTCACATGCTGCTTTATTCACACAGATTGAGGTGTTTTAATATTACTACATGTTTAGGAGTTTGCTTAGAAGTAATATATGTCCTTTATGACCTGCATAGCCACTACAGTAGAAGTAATGAGGTTGACCTGTAGTAGTAGACACCACTGAATGGTTAAAAGCACCGGGAATGCAGGACGCTAAGATATCTTAGAGCGCCTTTATCTTTGCCAGTTACGGTTTGGACCCCCATCATTTATAGATTGATGACCACCACCATTATTTCTTGGAAAACCAGTTTACTCCTACTACTTTTCCTTCCACAGTCTTCAGTCAGTCATGCAGATGCCTGTGCATCAAGAAACTATGGTGAAATCATGGCTTAGGCTATGAGAAGCCTTTGGGGAATAAAATTATTGGGGTCCTTTATCGCCCTCTAGGACCAGGACTTATCCCCACTGTCTCTTCTACTTTTCTCAGTTAGATAAGAAAGTTGAATAGCCATTCGGGGATGTCCGTTTTCTACAAAGTTGAGCTGTGTAAGGACTTCTCATGTAAGTAGTGACTGTCAGAGCCACAACTTAATGAGTGAGTGGCCCTACAACAAGGTTTTCAAAGGTTCTCCAACTTTTAAACTTTCCCCAGGGAATAAACACCCACTGAAATGGTTACTGAATTTAGACAAAAATGCAAGTACCATTTGGACCAATTAGACTTGTCTATGCAACATGCATGGACCCAGCATACTGGCAGAAGCCACAACTACATATTGATGCAAGTTTATGGTGTTGGCTTGTGTTGGGGTATTTTCTAACGTACACAACGTATCTCAGAGCATAGAAGTCTCTACGACAAGATGTGATGTTGCCATATGACAAGTCAATACAAAGGCAGCCGTAATGTGACAATACACATTAGATGACCATCAGCCAAACCTGGTGATTTTACAGGAACTGGACGATCATCTAATGTGCAGCACGGTAACCGTGAGACAGAAGTTGGAGGAAAGAAGGATCAGGCAGTTGGACTTTATCCAGTTTAATCCTTTGTTCTCCAATTAATAAGCCAATTGACTTGTCTGTTGGTGACATACTTTCCTCTCCCCACTGAGAACATATACACGCTCAACCTTGGCCAAAAAAGCATGTATGCTTATGAAGGGGGATATCAGGAGGAATAGCGGTTGACCAAACGCACTTGTTCAGCCGACATCTAGTTAAGATATATGGCCACTAAGATTGACTTCACACATCTGCAATTCAGGGTCAGTGTCCTCGATATCCGGACCAACGAGGGTCTCCTCACCCAAATGCAACAGACTCGTTATTGTCTATGAATCTGAGGAGTTCAGAACAGGAGATCTGCGCCTGTTCTGGACAATGTGGTCTACTAACAGACCGTATATTGCAGATGCATGAGGCCAGCCTTATTTAGAGAACTGTAATACAGTGGTCTACAATTCTTTAGAATGCTGGGAGTTCTAGTTCGTCAACAGCTCATACTGTGGTGACTGGCGACCAAAAAAATCAATGTACTATCAGCAAGGGAGCTGAATAAAACAGCAAAAAGATGACATAACGCCATACTCTAGATCAGTCTGTTATGGCTAATAACAGGGCACAACAGATAGGATTGAAGTGCTCAGCTAATGTGGGTACGCTGGCTTATACCGTGTCCCTTTATATGAAGAAGGTCAGCACCCCCGCTCCACTTCTTCACTCGTACTGTAGGATCTATCAACCTTTCTGCAGGATTATTACATCCACCACAATGATAATATCAGGAAAGAGGAACCACATTGCTATAATAAATGAATCACAGGGAAACCCAACTAAATGCTATTGGTTTACATGTTAATGCTGTATTAGTTGGTTTCTACTAAACATGGTCTAATTAGGGATCCCAAAGGACGGCACTAGGAACAGATGCGCTTTCCAAGCCTGCAGGCATCTATACAAGCCACATGAGTTGGCATCCATCACTCATCAGGGAACAGAGGCATACCGGGAAAATTAACTCCTTCTTGGCCAAGCTATGGTGCTGATCTGAGAGCTCACCAAGTGACAACACATGGCCATGCTTCTTATTGTTGTCCTCGGTTACCACTGATTTGCCGGAATATATCATTCCCATAACCACAAAGATGAATTCTTGTCTTTTAGACATATCACAAAACTTTTAGTTTTGGATTCTCACCATACAGAGGGAAAAATACGGTAAGTATTTGATGCACTTTTTCCACCCACAGAGAATGGAGAGGTCTGTAATTTTTATCATAGGTACAATTGAACTGTGAGACAGAATCTAAAAAAATCTAGAAAATCACATTGCATGATTTTTACATAATTATTTAGCATTTTATTGCATGAAATAAGTATTTGATACAATAGAGAAACAGAACTTAATATTTGCACAGAAACCTTTGTTTGCAATTAGAGGTCAGACGTTTCCTGGTCTGGAGACTGGCTAGGCCTCTACAGGACCTTGAAATGCTTCTTACGGAGCCTCTCTTTAGTTGATCTGGCTGCGTGTTTCAGGTCCTTGTCTTGCTGCAAGATCCAGCCACGACCCATCTTCAATGCTCTTATTGAGGGAAGGAGTTTGTTGGCCAAAATCTTGCGATACATGACCCCATCTATCCTCCCCTCAATACCGTGCAGTCATCCTGTCCCCATTGCAGAAAAGCACCAAAGTATGATGTTTCCCCCACCACGCTTGCAACGTTGTACTTAGGCTTGTACTCCTCCTTTTTCCTCTAACAAGGCGAGTGGAGTTGATACTAAAAAGATCTATTTTGGTCTCATCCGACCACATGGCTTTCTCCCATGCCTCCTATGGATCATCCAGATGGTCACTGGTGAACTTTAATCAGGCCTGTACATGTACTGGTGTGAGCAGGGGAGCTTTTCATGCCCTGCAGGATTTTAATCCATAATGGCGTAGTGTGTTACTAACAGTAATGCTTGAGACTGTGGTCCCAGCTCTCTTCAGGTCATTGATCAGGTCCTCCCATGTAGTTCTGGGCTAATTCCTGACCTTTGTTAGAATCCTCCTTACCCCACGAGGGGAGATCTTGCATGGAGCCCCAGACCGACGAACATTGACAGTCATATTGTGTTTTGTCCATTTTCTAATAATTGTGCCAGTAGTTGTTGCCTTCTCACCAACCTGCTTGCCTATTGTCCTGTAGTCCATTCCAGCCTTGTGCAGGTCTACAAATTCCCCCCTGGTGTCCTTAGACAGCTCTTTGGTCTTGGCCATGGTGCAGAGGTTGGAGTGTGACTGAGTGTGTGGACAGGTGTCTTTTATACAGGTAACAAGTTCAAACAGGTGCAATTAATATACGTAATAAGTGCAGCGTAGGAGGGCTTCTTACAGAAAAACTAGCAGGTCTGTAAGAGGCAGGATTCTTGCTCATTAGCAAGATAAAATATTTACCGTATATACTCGAGTATAAGCCGAGATTTTCAGCCCAAATTTTTGGGCTGAAAGTGCCCCTCTCGGCTTATACTCGAGTCACGGTAGCGGTGTGGTCGGCGGGTGAGGGGGAGAGGGCGCTGAGGCATACTTACCTAGTCCCAGCGATCCTGACGCTCCCCCTGCCGTCCCACGGGCTTCTGTGCTGCAGCTTCTTCCCCTCTTCAGCGGTCACGTGGGACCGCTCATTAGAGAAATGAATAGGCGGCTCCACCTCCCATAGGGGTGGAGCCGCCTATTCATTTCTCTAATCAGCGGTAACGGTGACCGCTGATAGAGAAAGAAGCTGCAGCACCGAAGACAGCTGTGACAGGCGGGGACAGCGCGAGGATCGCTGGGACTAGGTAAGTATGTCATATTCACCTGTCCACGTTCTAGCCGCCGGGCGCCGCTCCATCTTCCCGGCACCGCTCCATCTTCCCGGCGTCTCTCCGCTCTGACTGTTCAGGTCAGAGGGCGCGATGACGCATATAGTGTGCGCGGCGTCCTCTGCCTGATCAGTCAGAGCGGGGAGACGCCGGGACCGGACGCTGGGAGCTGCAATCAAGAGAGGTGAGCATGGCTTTTTTTTTTTTTTAATTGCAGCAGCAGTGGCCATGGCGCAGATTTATGTGGAGCATCTATGGGGATATGTGAACGCTGCAGAGCACTATATGGGGCACAGCCAAGGGGGAGATATGAACGCTGCAGAGCACTATATGGGGCACAGCCAAGGGGGAGATATGAACGCTGCAGAGCACTATATGGGGCACAGCCAAGGGGGAGATATGAACGCTGCAGAGCATATATGGGGCACAGCCAAGGGGGAGATATGAACGCTGCAGAGCACTGTATGGGGCACAGCCAAGGGGGAGATATGAACGCTGCAGAGCATATATGGGGCACAGCCAAGGGGGAGATATGAACGGTGCAGAGCACTGTATGGGGCACAGCCAAGGGGGAGATATGAACGGTGCAGAGCATATATGGGGCACAGCCAAGGGGGAGATATGAACGGTGCAGAGCATATATGGGGCACAGCCAAGGGGGAGATATGAACGGTGCAGAGCACTATATGGGGCACAGCTATGGGGAATATGAACGGTGCAGAGCATATATGGGGCACAGCTATGGGGAAATATGAACGGTGCAGAGCACTATATGGGGCATAGCCAAGGGGGAATATGAACGGTGCAGAGCACTATATGGCACAGCTATGGGGAAATAATGATCTATTTTTATTTTTGAAATTCACCGGTAAATGCTGCATTTCCACCCTAGGCTTATACTCGGGTCAATAGGTTTTCCCAGTTTTTTGTGGCAAAATTAGGGGGGTCGGCTTATACTCGGGTCAGCTTATACTCGAGTATATACAGTATTAATGCAATAACATGCAATTTAATTATGCAAGAATCATACAATGGGATTTTCTGATTTTTATTCTTGGATTCTGTCTCTCACAGTTGAAGTGCACCTACAATAAAAATTACAGATCTCTCCACTCTTTGTGGGTGGGAAAACTTGCAAAATCGGCAGTGTATCAAATACTTATTTCCCCGCTGTATGTTAAGGTGTAGGTTTGGCAGAATGGATAAGAGCCTGTAGGATGGATTGTGCCTATCATATCATCCCCAGTGCCTAGTTGAGGACCTTCAGACATATCAATACAAACCTGGGTAGCTACAGACAGTCTTAGCAATGATGAGAAAATTAACTTTGTTCGATTATTATTATTTGGCAAGGGCTCCGAGGACAGTCCGGGGAAGTTTTCCAGCTCCCCTATTCTAAAATCTTCTCTTCAGCCTTCAATGATGGGGCCACTGTTTTAGCAGGCACTGAAATCCTTCGCTTGCCCTGTGCGATCCATGTCAATGGGAGAGTAGTGTCTATACATGTACACGCTTCCATTGCCCGTCAGAACGGTAAAGCAATCAATCAGCGCTGAGCGACTGTGTTACATAGGGCTTAGTGACGAGAGCTGGAATACTACATTCTCCCTACACAAAACCTTTTAAGCTCCTTACTCCAGCTCTACATACTCAGCAGAATGCCGGCCGTCGGTGGAGACACGGGCATTTCTTGCATTAGTAAAATTGTGCTTTGTAAGCTAAATACTCCATATGTTAATAGGAGGCTCAATGCTGCAGATTCTCTTGCTCTACAGAGCAAAAACACAACATCATACAAAGCATAGATAGAAGACATGTTGGCCCGTTCTAATTAGACATGTAATATTAGAGCTGCAGCACTTAAACTTGTGAAGAAAAGTAACATGAAAGGCATACATTACAACAATGGCCATCCATGGAGGGGGCTCATCACAATGTTGCCTAAGACCAGGGGTCCCCAACTCCAGGCCTCGAGGGCCGCCAGTGCAGGTTTTCAGGATTTCTTTAGTATTGCATCGGTGGTAATGTGATCATCTGCACAGGTGATGATTCCAACCCTTGTGCAATACTAAGGAAATCCTGAAAACCTGCACTGTTGGCGGCCCTCGAGGCCTGGAGTTGGGGACCACTGGTCTAAGACCATGGCCATCAATAAACATCCTCCAAGCGGAACCTCTCCCAACCATCCAGGAGCAATGTGGTGATGGGCAATGCTGGAGACCAAGTTACAAGGCAAAAGTGATAACTAAGTGGCTCCAAGCATTGAAGTTTTCGGTACATAAGCAGGAACCTACACAATCCTCAAAACTGTGATAAATGTCAACCCTGAATAAGTAAGAATATGCTGTCATCAGCCAGGATTTCGGCCAGAAGCCGATATCCAGCTGTCAGGGCGAAGGGCAGAAGTCTGGAAAATAAGGGTCAACATTGTGAAAATGGAGTCTGCATGAAGTTCAAGTATGTCAATAAAAATATAAAAATGTACCAAATGCTTATATTGTACTTCAAGAAGCCCTGGCACTTTTATATTCATTAAATGGGTATGTGCATGTAATGTAGCGTGATTGTATTACTACAGTCACCTCCCGCTGCTCTCTCCGGTATCCGGCATGGTTCTGCTCCTCTTCTCAGTGCGATTAGTCGGCTCACTCTATTAGTAACTAGTCCAGAAGTCTCTGCTACAATGAAAGCCTTAGGACCCTCATACTGGCACTCCATAGGCTTACAATGTAAGTCACTTCTGGGTCCTGCAGAGCGCAGCATGACCCAGAGAGTCTGCAGAGCGTAGCATGACCTAGAGAGTCTGCAGAGCATAGCATGACCTAGAGAGTCTGCAGAGCGTAGCATGACCTAGAGTCTGTAATGCGTAGCATGACCTAGAGAGTCTGCAGAGCGTAGCATGACCTAGAGAGTCTGCAGAGCGTAGCATGACCTAGAGAGTCTGCAGAGCGTAGCATGACCTAGAGAGTCTGCAGAGCGTAGCATGACCTAGAGAGTCTGCAGAGCGTAGCATGACCTAGAGAGTCTGTAGAGCGTAGTATGACCTAGAGAGTCTGTAGAGCATAGCATGACCCAGAGAGTCTGCAGAGAGTAGCATGACCTAGAGTCTGCAGAGCGTAGCATGACCCAGAGAGTCTGCACAGCATACCATGACCTAGAGAGTCTGCAGAGAGTAGCATGACCTAGAGAGTCTGCAGAGAATAGCATGACCTAGAGAGTCTGCAGAGCATAGCATGACCTAGAGAGTCTGCAGAGCATAGCATGACCTAGAGAGTCTGCAGAGCGTAGCATGACCTAGAGTCTGTAATGCGTAGCATGACCTAGGGAGTCTGCAAAGCGTAGCATGACCTAGAGAGTCTGCAGAGAGTAGCATGAACTAGAGAGTCTGCAGAGCGTATCATGACCTAGAGAGTCTGCAAAGCGTAGCATGACCTAGAGAGTCTGCAGAGCATAGCATGACCTAGAGAGTCTGCAGAGCGTAGCATGACCTAGAGTCTGTAATGCGTAGCATGACCTAGAGAGTCTGCAGAGCGTAGCATGACCTAGAGAGTCTGTAGAGCGTAGCATGACCTAGAGAGTCTGTAGAGCGTAGCATGACCCAGAGTCTGCAGAGAGTAGCATGACCTAGAGAGTCTGCAGAGAGTAGCATGACCCAGAGAGTCTGCAGAGCATAGCATGACCTAGAGAGTCTGCAGCTCATAGTCATTAATGAGTGCAGCCCATAGTCATTAATGAGTGCAGCCCATAGTCATTAATGAGTGCAGCCATAGCCATGAGTGCAGCCATAGTCATTAATGAGTGCAGCCGTAGTAATTAATGAGTGCAGCCATAGCCATGAGTGCAGCCATAGTCATTAATGAGTGCGGCCCATAGCCATTAATGAGTGCGGCCATAGCCATTAATGAGTGCAGCCATAGCCATTAATGAGTGCAGCCATAGCCATTAATGAGTGCAGCCATAGCCATTAATGAGTGCAGCCATAGTAATTAATGAGTGCAGCCATAGCCATGAGTGCAGCCATAGCCATTAATGAGTGCAGCCATAGTAATTAATGAGTGCAGCCCATAGCCATTAATGAGTGCAGCCATAGTCATTAATGAGTGCAGCCCATAGCCATTAATGAGTGCAGCACATAACCATTAATGAGTGCAGCCATAGTCATTAATGAGTGCAGCCCATAGTCATTAATGAGTGCAGCCATAACCATTAATGAGTGCAGCCATAGTCATTAATGAGTGCAGCCATAGTCATTAATGAGTGCAGCCATAGTTATTAATGAGTGCAGCCATAGCCATTAATGAGTGCGGCCCATAGTCATTAATGAGTGCAGCCCATAGCCATTAATGAGTGCAGCCATAGCCATTAATGAGTGCAGCCATAGCCATTAATGAGTGCAGCCATAGCCATTAATGAGTGCAGCCATAGCCATTAATGAGTGCAGCCATAGCCATTAATGAGTGCAGCCATAGCAATTAATGAGTGCAGCCATAGCCATGAGTGCAGCCATAGTCATTAATGAGTGCAGCCATAGTAATTAATGAGTGCAGCCATAGCCATGAGTGCAGCCATAGTCATTAATGAGTGCGGCCCATAGCCATTAATGAGTGCGGCCATAGCCATTAATGAGTGCAGCCATAGCCATTAATGAGTGCAGCCATAGCCATTAATGAGTGCAGCCATAGCCATTAATGAGTGCAGCCATAGTAATTAATGAGTGCAGCCATAGCCATGAGTGCAGCCATAGCCATTAATGAGTGCAGCCATAGTCATTAATGAGTGCAGCCCATAGCCATTAATGAGTGCAGCACATAACCATTAATGAGTGCAGCCATAGTCATTAATGAGTGCAGCCCATAGTCATTAATGAGTGCAGCCATAACCATTAATGAGTGCAGCCATAGTCATTAATGAGTGCAGCCATAGTCATTAATGAGTGCAGCCATAGCCATTAATGAGTGCGGCCCATAGTCATTAATGAGTGCAGCCCATAGCCATTAATGAGTGCAGCCATAGCCATTAATGAGTGCAGCCATAGTCATTAATGAGTGCAGCCCATAGTCATTAATGAGTGCAGCCATAGTCATTAATGAGTGCAGCCCATAGCCATTAATGAGTGCAGCACATAACCATTAATGAGTGCAGCCATAGTCATTAATGAGTGCAGCCCATAGTCATTAATGAGTGCAGCCATAGCCATTAATGAGTGCAGCCATAGTCATTAATGAGTGCAGCCATAGTCATTAATGAGTGCAGCCATAGCCATTAATGAGTGCAGCCATAGCCATTAATGAGTGCGGCCCATAGTCATTAATGAGTGCAGCCCATAGTCATTAATGAGTGCAGCCATAACCATTAATGAGTGCAGCCATAGTCATTAATGAGTGCAGCCATAGTCATTAATGAGTGCAGCCATAGCCATTAATGAGTGCGGCCCATAGTCATTAATGAGTGCAGCCCATAGCCATTAATGAGTGCAGCCATAGCCATTAATGAGTGCAGCCATAGCCATTAATGAGTGCAGCCATAGCCATTAATGAGTGCAGCCATAGCCATTAATGAGTGCAGCCATAGCCATTAATGAGTGCAGCCATAGTCATTAATGAGTGCAGCCCATAATCATTAATGAGTGCAGCCCATAGTCATTAATGAGTGCAGCCCATAGCCATTAATGAGTGCAGCCCATAGCCATGAGTGCAGCCATAGCCATTAATGAGTGCGGCCATAGCCATTAATGAGTGCAGCCCATAGCCATGAGTGCAGCCATAGCCATTAATGAGTGCAGCCATAGCCATGAGTGCAGCCATAGTCATTAATGAGTGCAGCCCATAGCCATGAGTGCAGCCATAGCCATTAATGAGTGCAGCCATAGCCATGAGTGCAGCCATAGTCATTAATGAGTGCAGCCCATAGTCATTAATGAGTGCAGCCATAGCCATTAATGAGTGCAGCCATAGTCATTAATGAGTGCAGCCATAGCCATTAATGAGTGCAGCCCATAGTCATTAATGAGTGCAGCCATAGTCATTAATGAGTGCAGCCCATAGTCATTAATTGGTGCAGCCATAGTCATTAATGAGTGCAGCCATAGCCATTAATTAGAGCAGCCATAGTCATTAATGAGTGCAGCTATAGTCATTAATGAGTGCAGCCCATAGTCATTAATGAGTGCAGCCATAGCCATTAATGAGTGCAGCCATAGCCATTAATGAGTGCAGCCCATAGTCATTAATGAGTGCAGCCATAGCCATTAATGAGTGCAGCCATAGTCATTAATGAGTGCAGCCATAGCCATTAATGATTGCAGCCATAGTCATTAATGAGTGCAGCCATAGCCATTAATGAGTGCAGCCATAGCCATTAATGAGTGCAGCCATAGTCATTAATGAGTGCAGCCATAGTCATTAATGAGTGCAGCCCATAGCCATTAATGAGTGCAGCCATAGCCATTAATGAGTGCAGCCATAGTCATTAATGAGTGCAGCCCATAGTCATTAATGAGTGCAGCCCATAGCCATTAATGAGTGCAGCCATAGCCATTAATGAGTGCAGCCATAGCCATTAATGAGTGCAGCCATAGCCATTAATGAGTGCAGCCCATAGTCATTAATGAGTGCAGCCATAGCCATTAATGAGTGCAGCCATAGCCATTAATGAGTGCAGCCATAGCCATTAATGAGTGCAGCCCATAGTCATTAATGAGTGCAGCCCATAGTCATTAATGAGTGCAGCCCATAGTCATTAATGAGTGCAGCCATAGCCATTAATTAGTGCAGCCATAGCCATTAATGAGTGCAGCCATAGTCATTAATGAGTGCAGCCATAGTCATTAATGAGTGCAGCCATAGCCATTAATGAGTGCAGCCATAGTCATTAATGAGTGCAGCCATAGCCATTAATGATTGCAGCCATAGTCATTAATGAGTGCAGCCATAGCCATTAATGAGTGCAGCCATAGTCATTAATGAGTGCAGCCCATAGCCATTAATGAGTGCAGCCATAGCCATTAATGAGTGCAGCCCATAGTCATTAATGAGTGCAGCCATAGCCATTAATGAGTGCCGCCATAGTCATTAATGAGTGCAGCCATAGCCATTAATGAGTGCAGCCATAGCCATTAATGATTGCAGCCATAGTCATTAATGAGTGCAGCCATAGCCATTAATGATTGCAGCCATAGTCATTAATGAGTGCAGCCATAGCCATGAGTGCAGCCATAGCCATTAATGAGTGCAGCCATAGCCATTAATGAGTGCAGCCATAGTCATTAATGATTGCAGCCATAGCCATGAGTGCAGCCATAGCCATTAATGAGTGCAGCCATAGCCATTAATGAGTGCAGCCATAGCCATTAATGAGTGCAGCCATAGTCATTAATGATTGCAGCCATAGCCATGAGTGCAGCCATAGCCATTAATGAGTGCAGCCATAGCCATTAATGAGTGCAGCCATAGCCATTAATGATTGCAGCCATAGTCATTAATGATTGCAGCCATAGCCATGAGTGCAGCCATAGCCATTAATGAGTGCAGCCATAGCCATTAATGAGTGCAGCCATAGCCATTAATGAGTGCAGCCATAGCCATGAGTGCAGCCATAGTCATTAATGATTGCAGCCATAGCCATGAGTGCAGCCATAGCCATTAATGAGTGCAGCCATAGCCATTAATGAGTGCAGCCATAGTCATTAATGAGTGCAGCCCATAGCCATTAATGAGTGCAGCCATAGCCATTAATGAGTGCAGCCATAGCCATTAATGAGTGCAGCCCATAGTCATTAATGAGTGCAGCCAGCCATAGCCATTAATGAGTGCCGCCATAGTCATTAATGAGTGCAGCCATAGCCATTAATGATTGCAGCCATAGTCATTAATGAGTGCAGCCATAGCCATTAATGAGTGCAGCCATAGCCATTAATGAGTGCAGCCCATAGTCATTAATGAGTGCAGCCATAGCCATGAGTGCAGCCATAGCCATTAATGAGTGCAGCCATAGCCATTAATGATTGCAGCCATAGTCATTAATGAGTGCAGCCATAGCCATGAGTGCAGCCATAGTCATTAATGATTGCAGCCATAGTCATTAATGAGTGCAGCCATAGCCATGAGTGCAGCCATAGTCATTAATGATTGCAGCCATAGCCATTAATGAGTGCAGCCATAGCCATTAATGATTGCAGCCATAGTCATTAATGAGTGCAGCCATAGCCATTAATGAGTGCAGCCATAGCCATTAATGAGTGCAGCCATAGCCATTAATGAGTGCAGCCATAGTCATTAATGAGTGCAGCCATAGCCATTAATGAGTGCAGCCATAGCCATTAATGAGTGCAGCCATAGCCATTAATGAGTGCAGCCATAGCCATTAATGATTGCAGCCATAGCCATTAATGAGTGCAGCCATAGCCATTAATGAGTGCAGCCCTTTGGTCCATAAGACGCTCTATTGTACGTGAATACAGGACACGGGTTATTTGAGATTTCACACCTGCTAAGTAAATGGTTACTTGTAGGGAAAACCCTGTAAGATAACTTCGGACGCTTTATTGACCAAGAATGATGTAAACTCTTAGACTTAAATTGTTAGTGGCGACTGGGAACATCAGCGAGATCTATTCCACAGGCCCCACTTTAGGCCCCCATTAGGCCCCTGACGGACGGCTCTATGGCTAATGTACTGCAGGGGGGCTGCACATACATAACACTGATTACCTCTGGGATATGGTGACTGAGGCAGTAGCGCTTACTGCAATGTATGCAGAAATCTCCCACTGTTACAACGCTGGACTTGCATTTCACAAAACCACAAGTGTTGTCAGCTTTTACTGCAGCTGCAATCAGCGCATCGAAGTCGTCCGCGCCCGAGTTCTCCGCATCTGGTCTTAGATCATTTTTACCTGGAAGAAAAAAAACAGAAGCGTATACGAAGAGAAAAAGGAAATGATAATAGAAAGCTAACAACGAGTGGACCACTGCCAAGGGAGAACCAGTAGGTCATCCTCACTGCCCCATATCTGGCCTTATGAAGCTTCTGCTTCCCCATTTAAAGGGGTTGTTCACTAGTGGACTAACTTTCCTTAATGCGAAGGTCCCCTCATATAAAGTCACCTCCCGGGACTGGCGTTGTCCCATTGATGGTAACACTGTGTTTTTCAGCGCTCATGTGCCATTGTTATGCTATGTGAGCGCTGCAGCCCATCAGTGGCCAGTGACTGCCTGCAGCGTTCACAGTTGTGCTAGATATCGTTCTGTCTGATGGAACTCTGTAGACCATGACTGGAGCAGTGAGGACTGGGAGATCCAGCGCCAACATTGCTGGAACAGTTTTTGGGAAATGAGTAGATGTTATATTTTATAGGAGGGAGTAAAGCCATCATGGAGGGCTTGTTCTGTAGCTGAAAACCCCTAAAGGATACTTGACCTGGGGATACATAGGATGAAAGCATAAAACTACCAAAAGTTGTCCCTGTTGGATATGCGTCGGTGATGACCGGCCCCTTTTATTGGCTGAGCGGGAATTTCAGACTATTACCAAAAATTAGAGCTCACCAGTGACAGGATTGGGGAAGATGAGCATTACTTTTTTTTTATTTTTTAGTGTAAGCTCTTTAAGAAAATATTTGTATTTCCTGGAAATCCTTTTATCTGAGCCCCAGGAGTCACATGGCATAAGGGTAACCAAGGATAGTCTGCGTTTTATTACTTTTTTCACTGATACACAAACCTAACAGGAAAAGGCCGACCCCGCTAAATGAGCACTTTACTAAACCCATAGACTCCCTTTTAGGTGACGGAAGTTACAGTGAAATTGCCCATTTCTATATTAGCAGGATGAATGTCCCTTACTTTTGGAATCCATTTTCTTCTTTTCCGTCACCTCTTTCTTCCTTTTTTCTCCAAGCTTTGCTTTCTCCCGCTGAATCCTTTCTGTGTGTAAGCTCTTCAGGTCGGCATTGCCGGAGGAGACGCTGCGGATGACCTCAGTCTGCTTTACTGTTGGTTCCACTGTCTGCGATTGTGAATGTTCCTGAATGTTGAAGCCATTTGTTCTCCGAGAGTCGGGAGCCGCTGAAATTGCTTTGGTTTTGGTGACGGAAATACATCTATTCTGGCCGTCTCCGCTGCTTACATGCTGCAGCCCGTGTTCTTCAGCGATCTGGTGGACCAGTAATCGATCATGAGAAGTTAGCGCTGAAGGGAACGTTAACTGAGTCTTATTAATATCTTCCATAAACTCTAGAATGGTCTTCCTTAGACTGTCCTCGTTAGACGTTCCCTCAGATTGCACATCTAAGTTCATATTCTTCTTCTTCTTCCCAGTGGAGTCGGACATTTTTGCCTTGCCATTCCCTTTGGGATGGCTCTCGGCAGGGTTACTGGGTTTTTGGTTCCCCGTTTTTGGAGTGGCAGGCTTCTTTGACTTAGTTGCACATCCCATTTTAACATTTGCTTCTACCTTAGAGGAACCTTCACCGTCATGGGAATACTTCTCCGGGATGATATCATCAAGGTACTCGAAGGCAGTCCGGACTTCTCCATGTTCAGTGAAGTAAGTCACCAAATCCTTGAGGAACTGGTTGTTCTGGACAGTGTGAGAATCACAAATGACAGCCACGTGACGGCGGGCGCGGGTAACGGCTACATTTATTCTTCTTTCTTCAGCCAAAAATCCTACGTCACCTGAATAGAAGAAAAGTCACTTGTAAAATGAAAAGTGGAAGAATAAGATTGTCCACCCAAATACGAAAAAAATCCTGAAAGCAGCTTGTGCATCTATAAAGTAAGATAAAGTCACCTAAATATTGCCATTCCAGATCTGACGCTTCCCAAGCCTCTCTCTGCGCTTACACAGTTGGCCACAAGCCGTCGAGTCATATGAACATACGACCGCTGCAGACAATCAGTGTGGGATCGACAGTGTGAGTATGACTTCTTTTTCATTTACACTTGTTTTCAGATTATTTTATGGCTGGACAACTCCTAAAAAAAGTTCTACCTGTTATTCAGAACGCTAATTTACTGTGTGAATAACAAAAACCAACCGGCAGGTCCGAGTCAGATCCGATTTACACGCCAGTATTTTGGCTTATTCACATGTTCAGTATTTGTAAGCCAAAACCAGGAGAGGAACAATCAGAGGAAAGTATAATAGAAACATATGCACCACTTCTGGATTTATCACCCACTCCTGGTTTTCTCTTACAAATACTACTACTTTATTATTGTTCCAATGATTCTAAAATTAAAAAAAATTAATTAAAATTGTTAAAGGTGTATCAGATTAGAAGAAAAAAAGGATTTATTTTTCCTGAAATCACGGCCATTCTGATTTTTCAGCTAGTATTTAGCCCCATCTAGGCTAGGATTACACAGTAACTCTGGTCGTGGCACCTGACACGTGGCTACAGTTCACTAGGAGTAGCTGCCACATTGCATTATAATAGAAGTGAATGGGTCCCCACTGCGACCCCAGGGGTACTGTGCCCGAGAAAGTCGCAAAAGGTCAGACTGTGCCGGCGGCACCCTTGCAAGCCCATTTATGTGCATTACACAGCAATGTAGCAGCAACAGCTAGCAAACTTTCGCCACGCGACAGGAGTAGTGGCCAAAATCGCAGTGTAGCCCCAAATTTATAAGACAATTTGCAAAGTGGCTTAATTTTTATATTAAACTAGCTGAAGAGCCCGGCGTTGCCTGGGCATAGTAAATATCTGTGGTTAGTTATAGCACGTCACTTCTCTTATTTTCCCATCACGCCTCTCATATTCCCCCTCACATCTCTCATTTTCTCCCTCACTCCTCTCATTCCCCCCTAACACTTGTCATTTCAACCTCACATCTGTCATTTTCTGATCACTCCACTATTTTTCCTCACTCCTCATTTTCACCTCATCACCTCAGTATATACATGTTTGTCATCTCCCTTATATATAGTATACATCTGTATGTCATCTCCTGTATATAGTATATACCTGTATGTCATCTCCCCTGTATATAGTATATACCTGCTGTATGTCATCTCCCCTATATATAGTATATACCTGAATGTCATCTCCTTCTATATATAGTATATACCTGTATGTCATCTCCTCCTGTATATATAGTATAAACCTGTGTCATCTCCCCTGTATATAGTATATATCTGTGTGTCATCTCCTCCTGTATATAGTATATACCTGCATGTCATCTTCTATATATAGCATATACCTGTATGTCATCTCCTCCTGTATATAGTATATACCTGTCGGTCATCTGCTCCTGTATATAGTATATACCTGTGTCATCTCCTCCTGTATATAGTATATACCTGTATGTCATCTCCTCCTGTATATATGTACCTGTATGTCATCTCCTCCTCTATATAGTATATACCTGTGTGTAATCTCTCCTGTATATAGTATATATCTGTGAGTCATCTCCCCTGTATATAGTATACTAGCTATTGAACCCGTTCTACGCCCGGGTGGCGAGCATTTATATTGGTATATGGTCTCCATCCTGGTATGTGCTGCTCCATCCTGCGCCCCCATCCTGTCATGTGCTGCTCCCATCCTGCGTCCCCGTTCTGTCATGTGCTGCTCCCATCCTGCGCCCCCGTTCTGTCATGTGCTGCTCCCATCCTGCGCCCCCGTTCTGTCATGTGCTGCTCCCATCCTGCGTCCCCGTTCTGTCATTTGCTGCTCCCATCCTGTCATTTGCTGCTCCCATCCTGCGTCCCCGTTCTGTCATTTGCTGCTGCCATCCTGTCATTTGCTGCTCCCATCCTGTCATTTGCTGCTGCCATCCTGCGCCCGTTCTGTCATGTGCTGCTGCCATCCTGCGCCCGTTCTGTCATGTGCTGCTGCCATCCTGCGCCCGTTCTGTCATGTGCTGCTCCCATCCTGCGCCCGTTCTGTCATGTGCTGCTGCCATCCTGCGCCCGTTCTGTCATGTGCTGCTGCCATCCTGCGCCCGTTCTGTCATGTGCTGCTGCCATCCTTCGCCCGTTCTGTCATGTGCTGCTGCCATCCTGCGCCCGTTCTGTCATGTGCTGCTGCCATCCTGCGCCCGTTCTGTCATGTGCTGCGGCCATCCTGCGCCCGTTCTGTCATGTGCTGCTGCCATCCTGCGCCCGTTCTGTCATGTGTTGCGGCCATCCTGCGCCCGTTCTGTCATGTGCTGCTGCCATCCTGCGCCCGTTCTGTCATGTGCTGCGGCCATCCTGCGCCCGTTCTGACATGTGCTGCTGCCATCCTGCGCCCGTTCTGTCATGTGCTGCTGCCATCCTGCGCCCGTTCTGTCATGTGCTGCTGCCATCCTGCGCCCGTTCTGTCATGTGCTGCTGCCATCCTGCGCCCATTCTGTCATGTGCTGCTGCCATCCTGCGCCCGTTCTGTCATGTGCTGCTCCCATCCTGCGCCCGTTCTGACATGTGCTGCTGCCATCCTGCGCCCGTTCTGTCATGTGCTGCTGCCATCCTGCGCCCGTTCTGTCATGTGCTGCTGCCATCCTGCGCCCGTTCTGTCATGTGCTGCTGCCATCCTGCGCCCGTTCTGTCATGTGCTGCTGCCATCCTGCGCCCGTTCTGTCATGTGCTGCTGCCATCCTGCGCCCGTTCTGTCATGTGCTGCGGCCATCCTGCGCCCGTTCTGTCATGTGCTGCTGCCATCCTGCGCCCGTTCTGTCATGTGCTGCTGCCATCCTGCGCCCGTTCTGTCATGTGCTGCTGCCATCCTGCGCCCGTTCTGTCATGTGCTGCTGCCATCCTGCGCCCGTTCTGTCATGTGCTGCGGCCATCCTGCACCCGTTCTGTCATGTGCTGCGGCCATCCTGCGCCCGTTCTGTCATGTGCTGCGGCCATCCTGCGCCCGTTCTGTCATGTGCTGCGGCCATCCTGCGCCCGTTCTGTCATGTGCTGCGGCCATCCTGCGCCCGTTCTGTCATGTGCTGCGGCCATCCTGCGCCCGTTCTGTCATGTGCTGCGGCCATCCTGCGCCCGTTCTGTCATGTGCTGCTGCCATCCTGCGCCACCATTGTATTATATGCCCCCCGCTCCAGTGTGTATGCCCCCGAATGTTGCTGCCATATAAAAAAAAATAAAAATACCATACTCACCTATCGTCCGGCTCCACTGCAGGTATGTCTTCAAGAAAATGGCGCCGGAAAGCGGGGACTGCGCAGGCGCCGATTCCGGCAGCAGGAATCGGCGCCTGCGCAGTCCGCGCTTTCCGGCGCCATTTTCTTGAAGACACACCTGCAGTGGAGCCGGAGTGTGTCTTCAAGAAAATGGCGCCGAAAGCGCGGACTGCGCAGGCGCCGATTCCAGCAGCAGGAATCGGCGCCTGCGCAGTCCGCACCCTCCGGAGCCGGGACCAGAGGAGCCGGGAGACGGAGCCGCAAGCAGCGCTGGAACCGGGAAAGGTGAGTATACTTACCCTCCCTCCTGGCGGTCCCTGACTCTCCGGTGGAGATGGCGGTATGCGTTCAGTGCTTACGCATACCGCGATCTCCCGGGAGCGTCGCTCTGTGAGGCCCAGACTGCGCCGGCGCTTGCGCAGTCTATAGAGGCTTCGGACAGAGTGACGCTCCCAGCGTTATATTATAGATACCTGTGTGTCATCTCCTCCTGTATTAGACCTCGTTCACACGTTATTTGCTCAGTATTTTTACCTCAGTATTTGTAAGCTAAATTGGCAGCCTGATAAATCCCCAGCCAACAGGAAGCCCTCCCCCTGGCAGTATATATTAGCTCACACATACACATAATAGACAGGTCATGTGACTGACAGCTGCCGTATTTCCTATATGGTACATTTGTTGTAGTTTGTCTGCTTATTAATCAGATTTTTATTTTTGAAGGATAATACCAGACTTGTGTGTGTTTTAGGGCGAGTTTCGTTTGTCAAGTTGTGTGTGTTGAGTTGCGTGTGGCAACATGCGTGTAGCAACTTTTTGTGTGTCGAGTTGCATGTGACAGGTTAGTGTAGAAAATTGTGTGCATCAAGTTTTGCGCATGGCGAGTTTTGCGCATGGCGAGTTTTGCGCGTGGCGAGTTTTATGTGTGGTGCCTTTTGAGTATGTGCAAGTTTTGTGTGAGGCAACTTTTGCATGTGTTGCAACTTTTGTGCATGTGGCAATTTTTCCGCGTGTGCAAGTTTTGCGTGTGGCGAGTTTTCCATGAGGTGAGTTTTGCACTTGTGGCGAGTTTTGCAAGAGCCTAGTTTTTGCATGTGGCGAGTTCTGCGCGTGGCGAGTTTTGAGCGGCGACTTTTGTGTTTCGACTTTTATGTGGCGAGGTTGGTGTATTTGTGGTGAAATGTGTGCAGAGGGTAATATGTGTTCAAGCACGTGGTAGTGTGTGGCGCATTTTGTGTGTGTGTTCATATCCCCGTGTGTGGTGAGTATCCCATGTCGGGGCCCCACCTTAGCAACTGTACGGTATTATACTCTTTGGCGCCATCGCTCTCACTCTTTAAGTCCCCCTTGCTCACATCTGGCAGCTGTCAATTTGCCTGCTACACTTTTCCTTTCATTTTTTCCCATTATGTAGATAGGGGCAAAATTGTTTGGTGAATTGGAAAGCGCGGGGTTAAAATTTCACCTCACAACATAGCCTATGACGCTCTCGGGGTCCAGACGTGTGACTGTGCAAAATTTTGTGGCTGTAGCTGCGACGGTGCAGATGCTAATCCCGGACATACAAACACACACACACACACACATTCAGCTTTATATATTAGACTAGCTATTGAACCCGTTCTACGCCCGGGTGGCGAGCATTTATATTGGTATATGGTCTCCATCCTGGTATGTGCTGCTCCATCCTGCGCCCCCATCCTGTCATGTGCTGCTCCCATCCTGCGCCCCCGTTCTGTCATGTGCTGCTCCCATCCTGCGCCCCCGTTCTGTCATGTGCTGCTCCCATCCTGCGTCCCCGTTCTGTCATGTGCTGCTCCCATCCTGCGCCTCCATTCTGTCATTTGCTGCTCCCATCCTGTCATTTGCTGCTCCCATCCTGCGCCCGTTCTGTCATTTGCTGCTCCCATCCTGCGCCCGTTCTGTCATTTGCTGCTCCCACCCTGCGTCCCCGTTCTGTCATTTGCTGCTGCCATCCTGCGCCCGTTCTGTCATGTGCTGCTGCCATCCTGCGCCCGTTCTGTCATGTGCTGCTGCCATCCTGCGCCCGTTCTGTCATGTGCTGCTGCCATCCTGCGCCCGTTCTGTCATGTGCTGCTGCCATCCTGCGCCCGTTCTGTCATGTGCTGCTCCCATCCTGCGCCCGTTCTGTCATGTGCTGCTGCCATCCTGCGCCCGTTCTGTCATGTGCTGCTGCCATCCTGCGCCCGTTCTGTCATGTGCTGCTGCCATCCTTCGCCCGTTCTGTCATGTGCTGCTGCCATCCTTCGCCCGTTCTGTCATGTGCTGCTGCCATCCTGCGCCCGTTCTGTCATGTGCTGCTGCCATCCTGCGCCCGTTCTGTCATGTGCTGCTGCCATCCTGCGCCCGTTCTGTCATGTGCTGCGGCCATCCTGCGCCCGTTCTGTCATGTGCTGCTGCCATCCTGCGCCCATTCTGTCATGTGTTGCGGCCATCCTGCGCCCGTTCTGTCATATGCTGCTGTCATCCTGCGCCCGTTCTGTCATGTGCTGCGGCCATCCTGCGCCCGTTCTGACATGTGCTGCTGCCATCCTGCGCCCGTTCTGTCATGTGCTGCTGCCATCCTGCGCCCGTTCTGACATGTGCTGCTGCCATCCTGCGCCCGTTCTGTCATGTGCTGCTGCCATCCTGCGCCCGTTCTGTCATGTGCTGCTCCCATCCTGCGCCCGTTCTGACATGTGCTGCTGCCATCCTGCGCCCGTTCTGTCATGTGCTGCTGCCATCCTGCGCCCGTTCTGTCATGTGCTGCTGCCATCCTGCGCCCGTTCTGTCATGTGCTGCTGCCATCCTGCGCCCGTTCTGTCATGTGCTGCTGCCATCCTGCGCCCGTTCTGTCATGTGCTGCGGCCATCCTGCGCCCGTTCTGTCATGTGCTGCTGCCATCCTGCGCCCGTTCTGTCATGTGCTGCTGCCATCCTGCGCCCGTTCTGTCATGTGCTGCTGCCATCCTGCGCCCGTTCTGTCATGTGCTGCTGCCATCCTGCGCCCGTTCTGTCATGTGCTGCGGCCATCCTGCGCCCGTTCTGTCATGTGCTGCGGCCATCCTGCGCCCGTTCTGTCATGTGCTGCGGCCATCCTGCGCCACCATTGTATTATATGCCCCCCGCTCCAGTGTGTATGCCCCCGAATGCTGCTGCCATATAAAAAAAAATAAAAATACCATACTCACCTATCGTCCGGCTCCACTGCAGGTATGTCTTCAAGAAAATGGCGCCGGAAAGCGGGGACTGCGCAGGCGCCGATTCCGGCAGCAGGAATCGGCGCCTGCGCAGTCCGCGCTTTCCGGCGCCATTTTCTTGAAGACACACCTGCAGTGGAGCCGGAGTGTGTCTTCAAGAAAATGGCGCCGAAAGCGCGGACTGCGCAGGCGCCGATTCCGGCAGCAGGAATCGGCGCCTGCGCAGTCCGCGCCCTCCGGAGCCGGGACCAGAGGAGCCGGGAGACGGAGCCGCAAGCAGCGCTGGAACCGGGAAAGGTGAGTATACTTACCCTCCCTCCTGGCGGTCCCTGACTCTCCGGTGGAGATGGCGGTATGCGTTCAGTGCTTACGCATACCGCGATCTCCCGGGAGCGTCGCTCTGTGAGGCCCAGACTGCGCCGGCGCTTGCGCAGTCTATAGAGGCTTCGGACAGAGTGACGCTCCCAGCGTTATATTATAGATATGTAGAAGCAATTAAAAAAATATTCCAACTCATGGAAATGTGATCCATGGGACAGAACGTTGTTCGGATGAGTCTAGAAGTTTGTACACTACCAAAGTCCACTGATCGGCTGAGAAAAGACCACACAATGGGACGATACTTCCCACCATGCATTTTCCATGGGAGCATCTTTCTGCGTTTTGCTCCATTCTAGAAAATGCTCCTGATAATGATGAGGATATTTGCTGGACTGGAGTAAGACTGTTCCATATAAGACCGGCTTTGGCCAATTACTGACCTTTGGCGTTGGACCTGACAAAGGATAATATAACGGCTTCTTTCTCCCGTCCTTGAAAGCCATCCACAGATTTAATTTCTAGATCTGGATATCTCTGCCGGAGACACTGTCTGAGCAAATCCACCTGGAATCAAGACGCGAGAATAGAATATGTCAATTCATACAAGAAATAGAAAAAAGGAACCATCCTGGCTCTACAGTAGTCACACATTCATATCCCATGTTAGTAAGGTCCGATCTGACACATGGGAATACACGGGACATAAAGGTGCTGGCACTACAAGGGCACCGGCGGATAATCCTGCTCACCTGAAGATTATACGGTGCTATAACCGCAATATCGTGGGCTTTCACACCAGCGCTGATCAGAGCCTGAACGTGTAACTCCACCAGACGCACCTCACCTGGCAGGAACAAAAGCAACAATGAGAAGATCTGCACGCAAAGGAGACATCAGACGGCATGAACTCAGCTATATGTAGCGGAGAGAAAGGGCTAAAACAACTCACTGATATCATGTACGTGCAAAATGTTTTCAAGGAGAAATTCTCATTTCCTGAAAAATGTCATTTAATTAAAGCACAAAACACCGGTGGATCGCCAGAGCGGATATCAATGTTTCATCAGGAGAGTGTACGTTACACCTCATTATATTTTATTTATACGAGGCGCAGTTACCGGACCCCATACAGTTTATGGAAATAGGAATTGTCTACTACAATGTCCGGCCTGTGCCGACTATAACCGCAGGAGCGCTCTGACAAGGCAGAAACGCGTCTAGAGACATTTCTAATGCCTGTCCATCAGATTTCAGGCTGCCATAAAACAGCCAGAACAGAGCTTGAAATCTGAATTACTCTCACAGCTTAGTGGAGCATTTCACATATTTGTGTCGTATCAGAAAATTGCTGTTTCTGCTATTCCTTAAAAACTGGGAGCTGATGTGCAGCACCCGGGGGTGGCCATCAGGGTACGGAGCTGCGGTGCTCTGCTCCACACACCGGCAACACCGGCCGCCGGCAGAGGCTATCAGTGGGGTGCCAATACCCTATTAATGACCTATCTAAGGATAACAAATAAAGGTGCCCTTGTAGTGTTACAACATGAGAAAATGAAATATGAATACCATTACTGCTCTAGATAATAAAAAAAATAGGAGATACTTAGCACATAATTTGGCCAATTCATGCATGCCCGGCAGCCAACGACAAGGCGATCTCCGGTTTACTGGGAACCTACGTGTCTCGTGTGAATACCTTGAACAACTTTGTTAGTTATGTATAGAGATGGCTGCTCTTAGTTTGCACCTGTACACACCAGTTTTATGATTTGGAGGTAACAGTCAGTTTTTTGTTATTTGTATATTAGCTCTCTGACCGAGCACTCCGCCCTCCAGCACGTGGTGGTTTTAAAGGGAATCTGTCACCTCATTTTGGCCCTATAAACTGCGGCCACCGCTATCAGGGGCTTATCTACAGCATTCTGTAATGCATTATGTAATTATCCTGAAAGATGAGAAAGAGGTGGTCCCGCTGCGGTCCGGTCCGATGGGTGTCCAGCGCCTCCCATCGTCATAGCGTAAAGCACTACAGAGTGCAGCTTTATTTGTTTGTTGCATATGGAGGTGGCTGCTCCTAGTTCACCCTGTATTCTGATTTGGCAGTGCCATCTATCTAAGGATAAGGCCCCAATAGAAAGTGCTGGACGTCCCCTGTAACTAGCAATGAGGGAACGTGCTCAGATAAGTGGTCATCGCAGTATGCTTGGGTGCTAACCGAGTGTGTTCGGCATGCCCAAAAATTATTTCCGAGTCCCCGTAGCAGCATGTCTCACGGCTGTTCAACAGCCGCAACGCCTGCAGGGACAGAATAACAAACAGGAAATCTTCCCTGCACGTGTTGCGTCTGTGGAACATCCACAAGACATGGAGGCGCAGGGGCACGGACATATTTTTCGAAGATGCTCTGTTAGCACATGAGCATGCTCAGATATCACCTTATCCGGACACGTTCCCTCATCACTACCTGTAACGGATTCGCTCTGAGCACGATTCGCTTTCACACTGAATGCAGTTGTAGTCTTGAATTACATTTATTTTGCCATCTAATGTACTGAGAAATAAGACAAAAAACTACCTGTAGCTTCTTTATTTTTGCATTGATGGAGTAGTGAGGGTTTTATGCATGTAGAGCTGTAGATTTCATTGGAATCATATTGGGGTACAGTACATGTGCTTTTATATCTTTTTATAGATTTTTTTTTATAAAAAAGGTAATTCTGGTGTTTCTGTTCTTTACTGCTTTACCACATTTACAGTAGAAGTTAAATAATTTCAGATTTTCATAGATCAGACTTTGCCAAATCAGCGATACCAAATATGCTTATTTAGTGGTTTTAATGTTTTTAAACGTTTTTTTTTTAACTTTCCCTATTTTTTTATTCCCCAAAAAGGAGACATGAACCTCAGATCATTTGTTTAAAATTAAATATAATGATCTCCTACGAAGCCCAGTCAGATAATCGTTAAGCCAGGAGAATTGCCTAAGTTAAAGAGGACCTGTCACCAGGTGAAAAGTGTCCAGCATTTGCTCTTGTTTTATCCCTCCCCTTTTTTTTTTACTCCGCCATATAGTTCCAGAGATATGGCTCTTTTTATTTTGTGTTAAGGTTTATGATCTTCACGAGGGGGTGTGGCTCACGGGATCCTCGGGGGCGTGTCTTTAAACTGCTCCGCGCTACTACTTTGTGAGCCACACCCCCTGGAAAAGACTATAAACATTAGCGCTATATAAAATAGTCCATATCTCCGGAACCGTATGGCTGATTTACAATAATTACAACCCAACATACTCATGGGGTAAGTGGGAATAAAATAAGAGCAAACATTTTCCAGCTTTGACCTGGTGCGAGGTCCTCGTTAGAATCGACTGTCAGTGACTGACTGCAGTATTTAAGAATTAAGCAGCAGCCATCGGAGCGATCTTTGGTCGCTGCTGTTAGTGGCACATTTGGGGTTGTATAACATACCCAGAACCCGCTGATTGGAAGCTAAGCCTGCATATACCCGCACCCGACACCGAATGGGCACTTATGCAGAATGTTGGGAAGGAATTAATTCTTCATATTGTAATAATAATAGTATTAGTAAATGGTAACCTGCACGGTGTATAGCCATGTTAGGACATGAATCCTGTAATATTGCGCTAGGTTACATTACCTGGATTGCCCTTAGAGTGCTCATCTTCTACGTCTATCTCAAACAATCCGCAGTGGGCAGTATCGATAAGCAGTAACGGAATACTGGTCTCATCTGTCTCTGTCACTCCTTGTAGATCCCTAAAATAGGGGGCAGAAAACACATCCAGTAATCTAGTCACGGTATAATAATGGGAAGCCATCAGGTGATCCATGCAGCCAGACCAAAGGCCGACACTTATGCGTTACTGGAAATCATCATCTGGGAATAAGTCAGGAACGAGAAGATCTAGGGGGCTCCTCACCGGCTTCCCCAGCCCTGCTCACTTTGATGGACAGGTCTTTCCAAATACACACAGAAGAACGGCCGCCCATCAGTGTGGTGGAGCCGCCCAAGTGACCAGGTCCCTCATTTCAGGGGAATGTCTTCCTAATATATTGGGCCGCAAGTACAAAAGAAAATGAAATCTATGCCAGCTCCACGCAGATTCCAGCCATGATGTGCATCAGTTTTCTGCAGATTTGAGTACATTTGTTGCACTCTTTACCATTAAGCCCTGGAGCAAAGGTTCAAAAAGTCAGATTTTGAGGGGTACAAATGCCCCCTCCACCAAAATTTGCACATTTTTGAGTCCAGAAAATTGCAATAGATGGAACGATACTTTCCCTCCTGTTTTCACTGCAGAATATTAGAGTAAAACATACAATTCGGTCATGGAGTCTGCCCCTGTATAATGCTGCTCGTGGGTGGGATCTTGCAGGTTCCCTTTGAGCATTATTCACACCTGAGAGCTCTTACACACAGCGTATTTCATATACTAATGCATTTGGTCCGTTTGTGTGACTAGTAGACTGGGGGTACAGGTGGCCCTTCACCACAGCCTGTCTCTGGCCTTCTATGTATTAGGTATACAGAATACACGAACTACATCTCCAGGAAAATAAATCTAAAAAGGCAAGAACGAGCGACCCAGTGACTGTATGACGGGCATAAATTAAAATGTGTAATTTACAGGGAATTGGTCTCCAGGTTTTTGCTGAGTAATCTGAGAACAGCTGATAGAGGCAGAGACCCTGATTCCAGTTATGTGTCAGTAACTAAGCTCTTTGTTGAAGTTTGGATAAAATCCCTGTTTTATTAGCTGCAGATCTATCAGTTTTCTGAATGCTGAGCCGTGTATCACCACTGATTGGCAGTTTTCTGTGTACACTGTGTATAGGCAGAAAGCTGCCAATCAGTGGTAGGGGAGGAGTTATACTACAGAGCTCATGAATATGAAGGACTACATGGTGTTAGATACTAGTCCTCTTGATAATCTCCTGCTGATAAAACACTGATTTTATTAAAAATAAAGCAAGGAGCCCAATAAGTGACACATCACTGGAATCATGTGTTGCAACGCAATGCACCAGAATGAGACACTTACAGAACAACATACTTCCCTACATTGCACACAAGTTATAGCGCGTGCTTCCCATGCTTTCTATATGGTTATAGCGAAGTGTGACGCTTCACTTACTTGAGTAAATGCTGAGAAACAGAAGAATGTGATTCCAGCTTCCCGCCGTACAGGGCATGTGATGCCCACTGCATTATACGGTCATGCATCCGATACTGCACCGTCAGCATTTTCACCACTCTGTCTCCATACATCTCTATCACACGTTCCATTAAACTCAGGGACAGACCCTTAGCTGCCGCCCTGCGCATTACAGAAGACAAGTGTAAGCCTTTACTATACATAGTCCATGAACATGGTGTGACATACAGTATATATATTAATCCAAAAAAGTAGCAGCACGGCCTAGTTGGGTGCAAAGCTCCTTCAAGGGTACCGGCCCATTTACTTATCTGTCGCACAAAAAATCCAAACAATGAGGCAGCACACCAAGTATGGCGAAAAGAAGAGTAAAGATCCTTTTTCACCCACTCGACCTTTGTTTCAGCTCTCTACATGGAGCCTTTCTCAAGGTTTGAAAAAGGCTCCATAGAGAGAACTGAAAAGAATTCACATCTGCTATATTGTGAATGCTAATATCCAGGTCTACTAAACTGAACCAAAGTATTACGGCCTCACCTGAAGATAAATGGACAGGATAAAGAAAAAAAAAAAGCAGACAACAACAACAACAACAACAACACAGGAAATAATACAAGAAATTATGAAAAATATACATCAATAAAACAGTACAGAAAGGGACACAAAACAGGGAAGGATCCCCTGATGTTATTCTGCCTTAATATCAAGCTTCTCCCCCTCCCTCTCACATTCCTATAAAATAACTAACTGCAGAAGGAGCCTCTCCCCACTGCTCACCCTGCAATAGTAAGTTAAGACCCAGCCCTTCAGTTAACCCTCATCGTGAATCATCTGCTAGTAAAAATGGACGAGTGATTGAAAGAGGATCTTTCACTTACTGAAAATTATTGAATTAAACACCTTGTAAAAATCCCTGAGCTCCCCAGATTCTGGCGCTCTTTTCCGTTTTGAGGTGTGTCACTCCATTGTAGAGATATTCACTTTGGTTTCTTCTGGAGCGCAGTATGTGAAATCTTTGCTTTGTAGTCCATTTAGAGTCTTCTCTTGGGGGGTAAGCTTTCGCCAATCACAGCTCAGCAAGGTCGGAGTCTTAGAGGCAGGTAGAACAGCTGTTGAGCTGTGACTGGCAGTTTTGGGAGACGCACGCCCCAAGAGAAGACTGTGAAGATACGCCCAGTTGAACTGCAAGCAGAAATTTCACATACTTTGCTCTAGAACAAACAAATGGGAAATATCTCTACCAGAGTGACTCACATGGAAAACAGTGGCAGAATCAGGAAAAAATAGGGATTTTTACAAGGTAACTGAGCAAGAGACAGGTCCTCTTTAAGTAATAATACAACGTAGCTTTGTTGCAGTAGCCAATTTTTTTTACAATAAAATTTATCGATTATTGAGAAAATAAATATTATTCTGGTCCTCTATATTCCATTTAAAGATGAAATCATACATGGCTGATGACAGGGAACAATACATTGATGCCAAAATGAGATAGACTTTAGTTTTAGTGTACTCTTACTAGAAACAACCATCTCTTCACATCCCGGAATATTGCGATAATTATTGGGTTTACATCAATGCAAGAACTGACAAAGCAGATGCAGTCTTCTTACTGGTGTGAGATAATGGTGGGTGGTAGCTGTTTGTGGTCACCGGCCAGGACACACTTTTTCGCCCTCAATAGCGCGATCCAGCAGCTTGCTTCTAACGCCTGAGCACACTCATCAATCACCACCAGGTCAAAATAATTATCAGGAAGCAGCTTCAGAGGGCCATCCAGGGAAGCACCTGTCGCGGGGAAGAAGTTGGAGCAGATCGATGAGCCTTCAACGCTGGAATTTCGCAATGAACAATTACTGGTAATTAGAATGGAAAATACAATTATTTTCCCAAACGAAATGGTGTGTGGCCCTGGAGACGAGCCACAATTCTGAGATAATTAGACAATCTGTTTACACAGAGTAGGTTCAGATTTACAGTGCGGACGCCAAACCAGGTCCAAAACCATGTGAAGGCGACATCAGTCATGGGTAATGACTTACCTGGAAAGTAGACAAAGGACTGCCTCATATTCAGTCCTTCTCATTAGCGCCATGAGTGATGCCAAACGTTCACCGGTACAGACTACAGTACTGAAAAAAGACGCAGTTATAGTCATTCCTACCTTGGCCCTCCAGCTCCTTCTGACCTGCCATGATTTATGGTCACTGAGACATTGCATAATGCACAGTGATAAAAAAAAACCATAAGAAACTAGAACAAAAAATAGGATCATTTCTCTATTTTGACATATTCTAGACTTTCTGATAATCTTACTAAAGTCTACTGAATTTGACAATCTAGCTACCCAAGAGTTAGAAGATTCGTCTAAGGTCCAAGATGGTGATGGAACATCAGTGACTGTGATGGCTGTGGAGTTGATTAGAGAAGTTGGACTTTTGATTGCCAAGAAGGTTCATAGACTTATTTCTGGTTGGAGACCAGGTGCTCAGGTTCCAAGAGAAGCACTTGTAACTGCAGCACTGGATCATACAAATGATAGAAGAGAAGTTTGAGGCTGATCTGTTGGATATTGGAACACTGTGTCCAGTTCTGGGCACATTTTTTAAAAAAAAGACATTGAAAAACTTGAGCAAGTTCAGAGAAGAGCTACCAGGATGGTGAGCGGACTGCAAAGTAGGTCCTACAAGGAACAGTTAAAAGATCTGGGAATGTTTAGCCTGCGAAAAAGAAGACTAAGAGGAGACTTAATAGCTGTCTACAAATATCTGAAGGGATGTCACAGTGTAAAGGATCATCATTATTCTCATTTACACATGGAAACACGGGAAGCAATGGAATGAGACAAAGGGAGAAGATACAGATTAGATATTAGAAAAAAACTTTTTGACAGTGAGGGTGATCAATGAGTGGAACAGGCGGCCACGAGGTGTGGCGAGTTCTCCTTCAATGGAAGTCTTCAAACAGAGGATGGACAGACATCTGTCTGAGAAAGGGGAATGACCCCTACATTGAGCAGGGGGTTGGACACGATGACCATGGATGTCCCTTCCAACTCTACCATTCTATGATTCTATTATATTACCAGAACACCATCTCTTCTAGGCTCCTGACTCGCCATAAAGATCACTCTGTAAGACCTGATGTAGAAGTTGTACTGAGACTAAAGGGTTATGGAAATCTGGAAGCTATCCATGTCATTAAGAAGTTAGGAGGAAGATTAACAAAGTCTTATTTGGATGAGGGTTTCTTATTAGACAAGAAAATTGGAGTAAACCAACCAAAACGTATTGAAAATGCCAAAATACTTATCGCAAATAAGGAAAGGAATGGACGTAGTTTAAATTGATGGGATAACTGCAGAATAATAGGTTTCTGATTTGTGCATTTTTTAATGACCACGAAGGATCACTGAAATACAAATACATATCAAAGTGTATATATAATCTGTATATGGTGGCGACGTTTTATGGATGATATTATTTTTATTTGGTCTGGTGGTTGTGATACTCTTAATCAGTTTTTAATGGATATAAATAAAAATCAATATTTTTTAAAGTTCACTTCTACCACCAGTACCACTGAAATACATTTTTTTAGATTTGAAAATTTTTATTGATGACTCCAAAATCCAAACACGTACTTTTATTAAACCCACTGATACGAACAGTTACATCCCCTTATATCATCTTCCCAGTTGGTTGCTCAATATTCCAAAGGGCCAGTTTACTAGGATTCATCGGAACTGTTCTAGGCCTCAAGACTTTGAAATAGAGGCACAAATACTAACAAAAACATTTTTGGGAAAAAGGATATGATAAAACAATGTTAGAAAAATCGAAAGAAACAGCTCTGGTGAAATCAAGACAGGAGCTCATCAATCCAGTTCCCAGATCTAAAGATACTATGGATTATATTCTCATAATAACAAAATACAACACTAATTCAAATATTCTCCGCAAAATAGTCAGCAAACACTGGCATATTTTGAAAAATGATAAAATACTGGGAGATGAGATCACTAACCAGCCCCGCTTTGTGTACAAAAAATCCCAAAATTTGGGAAATATGATCGTCCCCAATGTCCAGAAAAAAATCTTTTTTAACAAATTCTTTTAATTTTCCAAACTAAAGTTGAAAGGATTTTTTCCATGCCACAAATGTGGCATGTGTAAACAGACTACCATACAAAAACGCACGCATGTCAAAAAAGGAGACAGTATATTTAAAATTGAGGATTTTATTACATGTTCTACGACAGGGGTAATATACATCATAGAGTGCCCCTGTGGAAAATTGTATGTGGGGAGGACAAAACGGTCTTTAAAAACAAGGATCAGTGAACATATCCGTAACATCAAAAATAAATGTATGGGTCACCCACTCTCTCAGCATTTCACGGAACACCACGGTGGACTGGCAGGACAGATGAAAGTGTCAGGCATAGCTACGGTACATCGACACTGGAGAGGTGGGGATTAGATCAAAGCCATGTCGAGAATAGAGACTAAATGGATTTTCACTCTAGATGCTATCGCATCAAGAGGACTGAACATCGGTACGGAACTTTTTGGCTTCCAATAATCAGTTTGTACTGGGGGAGGCTATATAAGGACAACTAGTACGGGGTAGGGACCATCCCTGAGGAAGGAGACAGTTGTCTCCGAAACGCGTCGGTTGTTAGGTCCTTACCGCACTCCGTATTTACTCCTGGGCTTTGTCAGCGGTCACGTGATCGATTGCGTCACAAAGGTCCTGCGCACCATCCGAACTCACCGCTTACACCCCACGCGGTGTCGGCTTTGCAGGATCCCGCTTTCACCTGGAGGTTAGTTCATGGTGGCTGCTGCCGGCCGGAGCAGCCACTTGCTTGGATTTCCTACTTGTTTGCTTGGATTTTCATCTCTTTTTGGACTCATTTTGAATAACAGCAGCATCATTAAGATCTTTCAATCCTTAAAGGATTCATCATTGGAGGTAGGAACACGTGTATGTACACGGAGGAACTTAATCTGCCTATTCCTCCTCATGCCATTTGTGCTCATTGGGGGTGATACCCACTAGATTTTTACTGGGGCACTGCATTATTGTGGACATTTTGGTGTTTAAGACATTCCTATTAGCTATCATCCAGCGTGTACCCGTATATACTCAGGTATATGCTATTTTTATACATATGGAAGTGTGCTCCCCTTACTGGAACAATTATTTTTATATATCGGACACATTTTAAGTTCCAACAGGGGTGGGGCAGATAACAGCAAATTGAATTGGCAGTGCTTTATTTTCTTAAAATGTTTCCTGCTTTTAACTTAAGTTTGATTTATTTCACATTGTGTGCCCCCTATAAAGTAATAAAGGATTTTTGGGGGGTGGGGGGTGAGAGAGGGGGGCTTCAGCATTTAAACACTTTTCTTTTAATCTGATTTTCCCTATAACTGGGGCTGGTATATTAGCCCCAGTTACAGTGGAAATTAAACCCCCTTGCGCCATAACAGAGCTGGCTAGGTCTTCTACTATATACACAGTGTATGCTTAGTATACGGCAATCGTGAGCGCACAGACGGTAACAAAGTAACAAGCCATAACTGCCTTCTCTATGGGGAGTCTGGCTGTGTCTGTCAGCCGGCTCCCCACTCTCGCAGCTGCACGATGTCATGCAGATGTTCTACGCGGTGACATTTTAGAATGTCACTACAGAGTAGAGTTTAAAGTCTATATGCGTCCTTTGATATTTATATTAGTTGGATATAAGCTCAGCCCCCCCCCCCCCCCCCGAGTGCTGGACATAAAGTACAGAGAGATTTAAAAAAGGGTCTTCCCACAATGGAGTTATCCTATTTCTATATAATAAAGGATCCCCGAGGGCCTGACCATTAGCACCCCCAGAGATCCCCCAGTTCTTTGTAAAAGTGGGAGTAGCGATAGCTGTCAATCACTGATAGGACCGCCCACTGGAATGAAAAGCCCGAAGAGCAGAGGTTTATATGGTTAAAGCACAGATAATGCAGAATCTATGCTCACAAAACTATACATCAATCTACTCAGCTTCCCCCGCTCGATAACATGGTGCCTATATATTGCACTGCATTTTCACGATGACATGGTCCCTTTAAAGTGGGATTATAGGGGCACAGGAATGATGGAGGGGAGGCAACAGAAAAAGATGTCCCAGTAGTTTATAATGGGGGTAAGTGCAATAGTTAAAGGGGATATCCTGGACTTTAAAAAAAAAGGCATGCAGTTCCTACATGTCTGTTGTAACTGATGCCGATCACTGACCGCTCCTGCCAGAGATTCAGCTGCCTCCTGTTAACAGAGCAGCAATTTCTCTTTCTGTTGACAGGGCGGGACTAAGGCTGTCATGCTGATTGACAGCCGGATTCCCCCAATTAGGCAGCAGGGAGATGGCTATCAATCAGCATGACACCAGTAGTCCTAGTACTGTATATCATAATTGACTTGGCATTTATTCCTGGTCATGATGCAAGACTTGATAAATGGGAAGGCATTGGCTTACAGGGTAACCACCTGTTTAGGTTTACCTGGTGCGGTGGATCCTCCAAGTCCCAGGTCTGGGTGGGCACACAGACTCACGGCATTGGTGCATAAAACAGAAAGGCATGTGTGAAGGGAGAACTTGGCCAGCTCAGGAATCTTGGGAACAGCAGGATGGATGCAGAGGAACCCAGCAGGAATTGAAGTAAGCTAAAGCACGGTGTGCACCAAAGGTGAAGTACACCAAACAAAAGTCTTGAGTCTCAATCCTAAGACACAGGTGTGTGTCCTAATGGACCAAAAATAGGATTAGGGAGATGACGTCACTGAGCCACACTGGGCGACCTGCAAAACTCGACGTGGAGCACAACAGAGGGCAGTGGACTGAGATGAAGGAGGCAGAGCCCAGGATACTCGGGATAAGTGTGTAACACCACTTCTCGTAGGAGGTACTTTCTGAGATGATATTACAGATACAGTAGCACTAAAATAGAATATAATTGAAGTAAGCAATACTACACGGTAAGGGGTACAGCCTTGATTTAAAATTTAAGGGCCCACCCTAAGGCACCGCTAGGCCATCAATAATTGATTGGAAGGAATTTGACTTTTTAGGCCCCTACTGAACAGCATATTGAAGGCTCTCTTACTCTCCTGCAAGTTGCAGTACCAGGGACAGCAATCCGTATGGGTAAATTGGTGTTAACAATAGGACTACAGGACTGGTCACCTCCCCTAGAACTACCGAATGGAGTCATTTTGACTCCTGGCTTGTTTTCGCTTATTTTTAGAGTTTCCGGCTCCTGGTATTGTTGTTACTTTAATTTATAGAATGTATAAAATGCAAACTAGCAAGAATATTGTCAGGCTTTAGCGCATTTCTTGTAGCCATATTAGCAATTAGCAAAACTGCAGGCCGTATTCTACAGAAATGATGTAGTCCACTCGAGAGTTCACTGACGGATGACCTGTATATGTCCTGTGTATGTCAAGTATATTTGCAAAAATACTAATTATTCTAAGTCTAAGCCAACATTTATTGTAAACATACAAGAAAATGAAAACTAAAAGAAATAATAACATTTAGCGACAAAGACTAACAAGATATAGCATGGAGCCAAAATGACTCCCTTTGGTAATTAAAGGTAAATTTTGAAGAAAAAAAATGTACTCTTTTTCAAAAATTATTTATTGTCACAAAATCTTTTTTCGCATCCTAAATGAGTAAAAGTCACAGAGTCTCAAGCCGGAATTCGGAAAAATGTAGTCACAGAAGAGAAATAACAATTGCAAGGAGTCAAAATGACTCCATGGGTAGTTCTAGTGTTAAAGAGATGTCCCTGAGGTCATGGGTGGCACCGCCGAGGAACAGGCTACGTGTTCAAGATCAGCAAGACCACTTTAAAATATAAAAAGGAACACAGGCTTTGGACAGTAGAAGGCTGGAAAAGGGCATGAAGATTGGATGTCTAAACTTAGGGTGTTTGGATGAAAGCAGAACAAAAGTGAGATAAAAAAGGAATGAAAGGAGATTGCAGGACGTGCCATCCCGGATATCAAGCAGAGCTTTGTTCTCTGCGCAGCGTGCAAGGAACAATGAAGCCGAAAAGTTATCAGCTTATTTTAGAATGTGATCTTACCCTGGACTCTCAGCGTTCATCATACGGCAGGACAATATCCGATTAGGTTTCTAAACCATGCACACGCTACAGTGAAGAGACGGGGCCGGAGGACAGTGTTTGATAGCATGGCTGATGTAATGAGCAGATCCTACTGAGCTCCATGGGGAGGTCAGGTATATACGGTCACAGGCACAGCTCTGATGAGCGCAGAGGAAATTTTGTTTCAAAAACTGTCAGCTAGAACGTTAAATGTCTGCATGTAGTACATGGTACATATAGGAATGTCGTGTCAAGATTAAAGGGGCTGTCCACCTGCGTACTTAAATGCATGTATTCTACGCTAGGAATAATGTTTGTTAATGTATCTGATTACACACTTTGCACCGTTTGCCTTCTGTAGCCTCTGTGTTTCACTGTCTGTTTCTGGCTGCAGACTGAGCCAACTGAGAAACCGTCAGTCAGCCCGCTGTGAAGGTTAACAGTGCGTTTAATATCCAAACTGTCCCTTCAGAGAGAAAAGGGACTAGAACTCTATAGCGCCACCTGTTGGAAGCAGCGATTCTACAAGCCATTATTGGCCCTTTAACGAGCCTTGCAATATGACTTAGGTTTGTAACTCTTTTGTCTTATTTTCAGAGCTCCTTTAAGCTGATTTATAACCATGGATCACATTAATGTAGAATGTGCGTGAGAACGACCACTTCGATGAACAGATAAAGTACATTACATGAAATAACAAAGTGACGATCGCTAATAACATTAAAACCACCTGATCTTTTGCTGGACCCCATTGTGATCCACTGAGTCCCATGGACTTGACAATTACTCTGAAGGTGTCCGCTGCTATCTGGCACCAAGATGGCACCAGTAGGTCGTTTAAAGGTTTATAACAAGACTAGATGGTGGCCCAATTCTAACGCATCGGGTATTCTAGAATATGTATGTATGTATGTATATATATATAGCAGCCACATAGCATATAGCAGAGGCCACGTAACACAGACAGCCACGTAGTATATAGCACAGCCATGTAGTATATAGGAGCCACGTAGTATATAACACAGCCCACGTAGTATTTAACATTGCCCACGTATTATATAAAATAGCCCACGTAGTATATAACACAGCCCACGTAGTATATAACACTGCCACGTAGTATATAACACTGTCACATAGTATATAACACAGCCAACGTAGTATATAAAACTGCCCACGTAGTATACAACACTGCCCAAGTAGTATATGTCACGAGATTGTATGAAATATAATATGATTTTGGAGTTTGCCTGTCAGACCCATGCTGCGGCCTAAAAAAATCCTCCCTTCCCTCTGTGTTTCTGAGATGTGTGTTGCTCTGGCCATAAATTCCAGGCTAGGAGCAACTTACTCGTCCATCGGCAGATCTGTCCACCACTGTAAGCAGGAGCCTTCAAGTCCAACAGGGACAGAGTATGGATTTCTCTGGAACTGAGTGTCCCTACTAGCCTGAATTTACTATCTATAGAGAGCAAATCTTAATACAAGATGAATACTGGATGTGTTATGATTCTGACATGTTCTGGAGCGGAGATTCAGGCATTAGACAAACTTGTGTGAAATTTACTAAGACTGAAGAGAGAGGAGGGTCTGGGTAAACCAGCCCTGTTGGTGATGTCACGGGCTGCGGTTTATAAGTTTCTGCCAGGCCCCAGCAGTTAGTTTTACCTGAGGAGCCTGACTGCCAGTCCTGATGCATTGGGACATATGAAAACTAGCCTGGTTGCCTGCAATGCTCTGAACACATGTAAGTGTTGATTTCTCATGTAATCCCTGTTTTTTTTTATAATTGCCTTTGTACATATTTTCAATTGTCTCATATTGTAACATCTTTATATAACTTTTTATAAACACTGCCTTAAACCTTTGATGGAGTACAGTATTTAAATACTAGATTCGTTCTTCTGCTCTAAAACGTACCCTAAGTCTTCTGAAGGGAATAACGCTACTGTTTTGGGTTAGCTTCGGACCCGTTTAATCGAAGATGGTGGCAGCATACCTTTGTACTTGTTAGTTGGGAGTCATTGTAGTGACTGCGGCATTGATAATTATTGTTCCTGCCTGAGTGAGAGTATTTATATCGCCTCGCTGCAGCGTGCCCAATAGCCAGTACATAGCAGGCAGCCTTTCTGGAGACTAATTACCCCAGGTGCAGTACCTAGTCTGACCTGAGAGTAAGGAGGGCACCAGGGAGCTGCAAGTTTCAAGTGGACCTGTAAGCGAATATACATAAATCCCTGCAGTTCGTGGTATATTGAAGAGCAGTGGGATACCTAAAATAAGCCCCTGCTGTAAACTAAGAGGTCAATAGCCTTGTGTGTGCTTTTTCATCACATTGTTAGCAGTGGAGGGATAACTAAGATAAGCCCCCCTGCACATGTGATAGCCGTCTGTTGGCCTAAAGTCACCCTGATCCGTGACGTAGGGGTGACAGTCACGGTGTGAATCGTGACAAATTGGTGGCAAGGCGGTGGGATATCTTAGAGCATTAGTGATTTGGTTTGAGTGATCATTCCTCTCACTAAAAACTTGCAAAGTTCTTGCGAGGACACTGCGCATATAAGTTTGGAGAACGAACTCAGTGTTTATTAGTCCTGAGACAATTGTGTGTACTGGTAATTATCCCTTCCCTTTTTCTTTGTTTTTCTATCCTATCTTTTATTTGGCAACCATGGCTGCGAAAGGAGAAGCCTGGTACGCCCAGCAGAAGAAGGACACTCTTGCTGGGATATGCACGTACCATGGCCTGAACTCCCATGGCAAGTCCAAGGCTCAAATGGTCGCTGACCTGGTGCAATTTGAAGCAGACCAAGCCAGGCCACAGAGCTCAGAGGACGCAGAAGCCAGCACCAGCAGAGGTGGTGCTGCAGCAGAGGTTCAACCACTGAATGCCGGCCCTACTTGCAACCAGGGGAGCGCAGACCTCCGCCTGCAGCTGGCTCTGCAACAATGCTTCACAGATGACCTAGAAAGACTTCTGCAGCTGGTCCTGCAATTCGAAGAGGCTGACAGAGCCGTGAGCCCAGCAGCGCTCAGACACCGAAGCCCCGGCCCGATCACTTTCCTGTTATGGAAAAGGACGGGGACTTGGACACTTTTCTGCGGGCCTTTGAGAAAGCCTGCAGGCAGTACCAACTACCTACTCAAGAATGGGCACGATACCTGACCCCTGGGCTGAGAGGCAAAGCTCTGGAGGCGTTTGCTGCCCTCCCTCAAGAACAAGATGGTGACTGTCCCTATGCGCGCGATGCGGCCGCCACCTTCCGTTCCCAGCGATGCATTGCGAAATTACCCAGATGACTTAGCGGTCTCGCGAGACCGCTACGTCATCATCTCGCGAGACCGCAATGCATGGCCCGGAGCATCGCGATAAGCGGGAAAGGCGCCAGAAGGTGAGTATATAATGATTTTTTATTTTTTTTCTTATTTTTAACATTAGATATTTTTACTATTGATGCTGTATAGGCAGCATCAATAGTAAAAAGTTGGTCACACAGGGTTAATAGCAGCGTTATCGGACTGCATTACACCACGGCATAACGCGGTGTAACGCAGCCATTAACCCTGTGTGAGCACTGACTGGAGGGGAGTATGGAGGGGGCACTAACAGTGCCGGACTGTGCCCGTCGCTGATTGGTCGCGGCCTGCCGGCTGCGACCAATCAGCGACGTGGGATTTCCATGACAGACAAACAGACAGACGGAAGTGCCCCTTAGACCAGGGGTCCCCAACTCCAGTCCTCAAGGCCCACCAACATGTCATGTTTCCAGGATTTCCTTAATCTTGCCCAGGTAATAATTGCATCACCTGTGCAATGCAAAGGAAATCCTGAAAACATGACCTGTTGGTGGGCCTTGAGGACTGGAGTTGGGGACCCCTGCCTTAGACGATTATATATATAGATGGGATGGAAATGCCCTTTGTGGTGGTCGGGTCTGAGAATTGTCTGGATCATGCAGCAGGCACGATCAGGTGACGTCACTGTACCTGCTGCGCCGAGGCTGAGGGCTCCCTGTTCCATCATTGTAGTCAACGCTGTTTGAATCCTGAGGATACAGATTCCATTGAAATAAGGGGGTTAGTGCCGCTCCGCCCTGGGACCCCCCCCCCAGCTCAATAGCGCCATAATGGCCGCATTGGCTGCTATTATGTGGGGTACACCCTTGGCCAGAGTACTGGTGAAGGCCGCCATGTCTTCCATCTTGGCACTTGTACTAAAGCCAAGCCAAAGGAGAACTTGTTCCTCACTATGTATAAAACAAGCAATAAAGCAATTGCCAGCTTCAGTTCAGTTCCAGTCTTCTACAGGAACTAAAAAATACAGCTAAGAAATGTAAAAAACTTATCAGACATATTTCTATTGTCGAGATATTGATATATTCTGCATATCTCTGGTGTGCACTAAAATGTGGTATTACGATCTGGTAATGTGGATTCATTATCATCCCCTGTACGCCCGAAAATTGGGGTCAAAGCCGTATTTGCAACAAATATTGTGATGTTTTGATCAGTAGCGCTGACCCCTGCACGTTTTCAAAAAGAGCATAGGGCTTAGAAGAAAGGGTACATTGCATCTGAAGTCTGCAGCAGCCATGAGCCATGGTGCACAGACAGCCATGGAGGATGTGTAAGGGCCACACATATCGGCCGGTCCACACTAATGTATGAAGTGTCAATTTTCATACATTTCCCCTATAGCTCGTACTTTCTGATGTAATCTACCCACAGTGTGGTCACAAAATCAAATATTCTGGATTGTACAGTCAGAAATCTCACTCGTAAGGCAAGAAGGCTTCAGAAGTCCAAAGTAAAATGATAAAAGGGTCATCCGACTCCTTGAAAAGACAAATAGGCAATAAAAGTAAAATAATGAGAACACACTCAGCTCTTCAGGCCCCACAGATCCAGCGCAGACACTCTGACAGCCACTGGCGGTCTTAGTTTATAAGCTGACAGTGATGAAGCGTACAACCGGCGAAACAGCAGAGCATCTGCACTGGATCCATGGGGATAAAAGAGGCGAGTGCTGGTTTTCATTATTAAAGAGAACCGGCCTGCAGGATCTTGCAAAGTAAAATACACACATGGCCACACTGGCGCTGGGACACTGATTAAAGTGATACCAGTGGTGCAAAATATATCTGGCCTTTATGTGTAATCTTTGTGTGAAGTTTTCATTTAATTTCATTTAAAAAAACATGGTCTGCAACAAACTGGCGCCAGCGGTGCATGCGCAGTGGTATCTTTAAGTTATCCCCCTTGTTGTTACTCTGCGCATGCGCTGCCCACTGCCTTCACTGGCAAAAAGTTTCGAGCAGCAGCAATATATATACAGTTATGTCCATATATATTTGGACAGAGACAACATTTTTCTAATTTTGGTTATAGACATTACCACAATGAATTTTAAACAAAACAATTCAGATGCAGTTGAAGTTCAGACTTTCAGCTTTCATTTGCGGGTATCCACATTAAAATTGGATGAAGGGTTTAGGAGTTTCAGCTCCTTAACACGTGCCAAAAATTTTAAAATAAAATGTTCATTTTTAGTACTTGGTTGAAAACCCTTTGTTGGCAATGACTGCCTGAAGTCTTGAACTCATGGACATCACCAGACGCTGTGTTTCCTCCTTTTTGATGCTCTGCCAGGCCTTCACTGCGGTGGTTTTCAGTTGCTGTTTGTTTGTGGCCTTTCTGTCTGAAGTTTAGTCTTTAACAAGTGAAATGCTGCTCAATTGGGTTGAGATCAGGTGACTGACTTGGACATTCAAGAATATTCCACTTTTTTGCTTTAATAAACTCCTTGGTTGCTTTGGCTTTATGTTTTGGGTCATTGTCCATCTGTAGTATGAAACGACGACCAATCAGTTTGGCTGCATTTGGCTGGATCTGAGCACACAGTATGGCTCTGAATACCTCAGAATTCATTCAGCTGCTTCTGTCCTGTGTCACAGCATCAATAAACACTAGTGACCCAGTGCCACTGGCAGCCATGCATGCCCGCGCCATCACACTGCCTCCGCCATGTTTTACAGATGATGTGGTATGCTTTGGATCAAGAGCTGTACCACGCCTTCGCCATACTTTTCTCTTTCCATCATTCTGGTAGAGGTTGATCTTGGTTTCATCTGTCCAAAGAATGTTCTTCCAGAACTGTGCTGGATTTTTTAGATGTTTTTTAGCCTTTTTATTCTTGATGCTTATGAGTGGCTTGCACCGTGCAGTGAACCCTCTGTATTTACTTTCATGCAGTCTTCTCTTTATGGTAGATTTGGATATTGATACGCCGACCTCCTGGAGAGTGTTGTTCACTTGGTTGGCTGTTGTGAAGGGGTTTCTGTTCACCATGGAGATTATTCTGCGATCATCCACCACTGTTATCTTCGGTGGGCGCCCAGGTCTTTTTGCATTGATGAGTTCTCCAATACTTTCTTTCTTTCTCAGGATGTACAAAACTGTAGATTTTGCTACTCCTAATATTGTAGCAATTTCTCGGATGTTTTTTTTTCTGTTTTTGCAGCTTAAGGATGGCTTGTTTCACCTGCATGGAGAGCTCCTTTGACCGCATGTTTACTTCACAGCAAAACCTTCCAAATGCAAGCACCACACCTCAAATCACCTCCAGGCCTTTTATATGCTTAATTGAGAATGACATAACGAAGGGATTGCCCACACCTGTCCATGAAATAGCCTTGGAGTCAATTGTCCAATTACTTTTGGTCCCTTTAAAAACAGGGTGGCACATGTTAAGGAGCTGAAACTCCTAAACCCTTCATCCAATTTTAATGTGGATACCCTCAAATAAAAGCTGAAAGTCTGAACTTCAACTGCATCTGAATTGTTCCACCAAATTGTAGAGTTGGAGCCCATTTTGGTGGAGTCGGTGTCGTCGGAGGTTTGGCTTACCGACTCCACAGCCCTGGTTTTTATACATGAATGCCCTGATGTATAGATTCAAGTATCACTGACAATGGCATTTAAATAGCAGGGTTGTCTGCCTGTGCACCGATGACTTGCAATGGCAATCGAGGGGTAGCTGAACCAATTACTTTTCTTACAATGTTCAGAATTACACAGCAAAAATATAAAAAAGAAAACTTTAGCAGTTTATCAGCACTGTAATCCTGCAATAAAGGCTGTAAAAACACAACATAAAAAATGAGGGTTCTTTTTTTTTTTTTACACCATTTCACTGCACTTGGAATTTTTTCCCCCATAAAGTGCATGGCGTCATACAGAACTACAACACGACCTGCAAAAAAAACAAGCCCTCGTATGGCCACATGGGTGAAAGATAAAATAAATTATGGCTCTTGAAAGGGGAAAAAAAATAGTAAAATCAGAATACCACCCAATCATGAAGGAGATAATTAAAGTGGAGTTGCAACCGCCTTAAAAGGAAGCTATGATCAGAAAATGACTCATTGTTTACATCAGATTTTTGTGTTGCTAAATCTTGCAGTTCTCTCACTGGCCACTGGGGCATTTTTTAGATTCTAACTTCCTGTTGCTTCAGGAAACCACACATGTACATTAGCTGCAATGGTCCGACCGCGACCATTAAAGCATCCAAAAACTGCTGAGTTGTTTAAAACTGAGGCATGTCACTTCTTTCAGCGTTTCTGCAGCATCTTTTCACCCACAGCAAGCAATAAGTGCAAAACCGCAGGTATCAGGTTTAGGTTTTGCTTCTTTTTTATGCAAAAAACTCAGGAACAACAGGCACTAAACTCTAGTAGCATGCCAAGACTGAAAAATGCAGCAACAATGCAGTGAAAAAAAAACAGCAAAACCTACTTTTTGTAAGCAGCTACTTTGTTGCCAATAGAGCAAGTTTTTCCAGCAGAAAAAAAAGCAAAAACACTGCGTTTCAACATAGCCTAAGACCCCCACACCAATCATCAGAATGTCAAGGCTGCAGCTGGCCTCAATACTGCATGCCCTAAAGGAAATCTGTCACCAGGTTTTTATTACACCATCTGAGAGCAACATAATGTAGAGACAGGAATCCTGATTACAGCTGTGTGTCACTTACCGGGCTGCTTGCTGTTTTTTTCTGCTGCAGATCTAGCAGTTCTCTGAATGCTGAGCTCTGTATAACCCCGCCCACACCACTGATTGGCAGATTTCTACCTATGAACAGTGTCCAGCTGCCAATCAGTGGTGGGGGAGGGTCAACACAGTGCAGCAAGACTACATGGCACGAGACGCCAAGTCCTGTAGTGATAATCTCCTGCTGATAAAACATAAAAGGGAACCCATCACCCCTCAGGACGTGTATAACCTATTAATATGGGCATACAGGTGATAGATTTGTTACCCTAGTCCTACCTGTATGTCTCATACTAATGGTCTTGTTTTTGAAAAATCGTCTTTTATTTCTGTATGTTATTGAGTTATTCCAGGCTCTTTGGAATGCGGTGCCTGGAAGAAATCTGGGCCTCATGTCTTCATGTGCATACCACCCCCCTCCCATCAGCACCCCGGTGCCCCGTGATGCATAATGGTGTCCCCGGAATCCCGAGCCTGCGCCCTGCAATAGCGCGATTGTACAGTACCTATTGCGCCCTTCTATGGGCATTGGCTTAAGCGTTCTTCTGCGCAGACGCCGGCATGCGCGGTGCTAAGGTACTCTCCCCACTTCTTTCCTCACTGCAGTTAGGAACCATACAGTTTCTGATGCCCCTATCACCCATGTATGCATGGTTGGTAGAGCATCTTATCGCCTCACATGAGGTCACTGCAACGGAAGTAGCCGTGACTCGCCAGCGCCGTAGAACCCTGAAACCAATGCCCATAAAACGGCGGAATATTTACTGTACAATCGCGCTATTCCAGGGCATAGCTGTGGGCCGGCAGGAGGGGGGGGTGGTACGCAAATGAGGACAGGAGGCAGGGATTCCTTCCACGCATCGCACGCCCCGAAGCCTGGAAGAAATCATCAGCATACAGAAATAAAAGATGATTTTTGAAAAAGACCACTGATATGAGGTATACAGGTAGGACATTTCTATCGCCTGTATGTCCATATAAATAAGTCATAAACGTCCCCGGGGGGACAGATTCCCTTTAACTTTATTGAAACTACAACAAGCAGCCAAGTAGGTGACACATGATATCCCTACACCATGCTGCTCTCAGATTACATACACAAACTGCTGACAGATTCCCTTTACATTTGAGAACATCCTTGAAGATTTATTGCTAGCTTGTGCAATACAGTAAGGAATTGCTATTTATGCCATTGCCTTCTGGAGAGTGCATTTTGTAGCATAGTTTTAGATGACTCACAGAAGCACGCTCTATAGCCATGCTGCAGCATTAGCGGCATACTGTGTAAATCATAGGCCTTGATACCAGTGAGACGTCCTCGAGAAACAGCAGAAAATCTGATGAAGGCAGAACAGATGGTCCTCGGCCGCCGAGTCTCACTGACCTGTGGTGGTGGCCAGGATGACGTTGGCATTTTTCAATGTCTCCACCATGGCGGCCTCCTCCCGCTCCCTTAGCTCTTTTCTCAGGGCTCTGATCTCGCTTCTGAAGTTGCTCTTTTCATCTCGGTTCTGCAGTTTCTTCATTTTTGCCTTTTAAATAAAAGGATACAAACAAAAAAAATCATAAAATCAAATGATGAAAATGTCTTGTTCCGTTGGAGAATATGATGGTATATCAGTGCAGGAGCCACAGGCTCTTAACCCCTTAAGGACCACTGCAGGTACTTGCTCCCACTGCAGCATTTATTGGCTATTTTGCAGTTTGACAGTACATCCATTAAAGGGGGCTTGAGACCCCTCATAAACATTAAATAAGTTTTGACAAAATATTCGTTCTCCGAGACATCTCAGTACACAGGAACACAAGGCCAAGTGCCCATGTGATCTCCACAAGACAGTATCTGCCTCAGGTGGAAGCTCCTTTCTCTCCTCGTACCTCCTCTCAGGGCCTGTGCACGTTGCAGATTTGAGGCATTTCTGTTGCAATTTTTTCTGCACAGATCTCATGCACACATTGCTTATTTTCCCCTGCAGATTTATAGCTGCCATGTGTCGATTCTTTCAGTGTTTTTGCTGTAGATTTCACCCATACTTGTCAAGCAACGTGTAGGAAAGGCTAAGTGCAACGTGAAGGGATAAGGGAAAGGGAACCAAACACTAGGGAAGGAGGGAGTGGAGGCCCCTAGGCAGATCTAAAGTCACCCTCTGCCCTATCGTCCCTATATAGGTTATGCACCTATCGCCGAGCAGGATACCTAATCCCTGACTGACCTTGGCGATAAGCCTTGCACCAGGAATGAAAGGATGAGCGCTAGTCAATCCTCACTACCGCTAAAGACGGCTAGGATACACAAAACAAGGGAACACTTAGCTTGAGTAGACTCAGAGAGAAACACCAACATCCTCCAAACTCCAAAGAGTCCGATTGCCGACTGCTGCAGCTCCAAGCCTCAACAGGGAAATGCAAATAGAAATATCACACGCAACTCCCAACAGCAAGTTGGGAGTTATAGACACCCAGATCCAGGTGTGACCATTAGAGCTGGGGGAGGTGACCACTGGGTCCTAGAGTCAGAAGGACTAAGCAGAAGTCTGCAAAGCAGACTGCTGAGACCTTCTGCAGACAGATGCACTAAAACGGTCTGCAGCCTCTGATACATCTGTGACAATACTAATGAGTGGGAAATAATCTGCACCAAAAAAGCATGTTAAAAAAGCAGCAAAAATCTGCCTATTTTACGCAGTGTTTTTCCTGCCAAGTGATGCAGAAACGGTGCAGAAATGTCTGGATCAAATCCTTGACGTGTGCACACAGCCTTAAAAAGATTGGACATTGAGATTCAGCAGGCCGGATCACTCTCTTCCCCAACATCATCTGTCGGGGTAGAGTTGGCAGACCCCCATAAACATTAGACTGTTGGTCGATCCTGCTGATATCGGTGGGTTTGGTGGTCTTTAATGGCATTTGTATGGGACATTTTACACTTATTGGTCACCAGCCATACACCAGCTAAAAGTCGCTACAAGGAACACGCACCCCTATACTTAACAGCCAGTAATGGGCAAACGTGGAGCACATAGATTCATCTCATTTCCCTCTCCCCAGATACTCTCTTAATTTATTGCATTGGGCATTAAAGTGTCCCTAAAGGTGGCATTATTCCTCCTTCCATCCCCCTAGGGTGGCGCACAGATTCAGTAATGTATTTATGTGCTGGATGTAATCTAACTAATAAGGTAATAGATGGAGTTTAGACCTTTAAAGGGGCCCTGACCGCTCCAAAGTATCAAGCCCAGATATCATAAATGGCATCCCTGCCAATGGGAACCGCCAGGTGCTGAATTATCAAATATTCTGGGTTTACATTCATACAAAAATATAACATCTGATACAATAACTTTATTTTTTTTTTTAATTAAAGGAGTTGCCCAATCTAAAACAGGGACTCAGCTTTTACAAATATTTTACATTTACCAATATAAATTTATTTCCAAATACGGTAAATCGGAAATAAAATTCTAAAATAGGACCATCCTGACTAGATACACCTTGGCGCAGTGGGATGGCGTTCTTGCTTTCAAAATAGCGACAACGAAGCCCCTATTTACATGTACTATTACTTAGTGCAGGGCATTTGCCCATCTGTTTTTATCCAGGTTATGTTTGCTAACGGCCACAGTGTGATTGTGCTCCTACACATTGCACTTGTACCAAGATTGGCTCCAGCTCATTTCTTACATTTTACTTCGAAATGTCCACGGAGATCCCAATGACGGCCTCTGTTTTCAGACGTGTCAGCTCTACTTTCTCCATCTGTCCCGGGAGATTGTCATCTGCGCTCTGTGTGACGGGGGCTGTGTGACGGCTCAGCTAGATAAGCCAGTGCCCTTCTCCATCACAGCTGATCTGCAGACTGAGAAGGGGGCTGGCTTAGCTACCGGAATGAGCACCCAGCGCAGCTCTGATGATGTGCCAACCAGGGATCACCCATCAAAATAGAGGAGACACGTCCAATTGTCAGCCAAGTATCGGATCAAAATAGGCAATGCAAGTCTACGGGTCCGTGAACAAGTTGGGCCGCACTCGGATTTCCTGGATGGTTAGATAGACGGTGGAGAAACTTTTTTTTTTTTTTTTACTTATGAGACAAACTGATGAAACTCAGACCAAACTCTGAAAAAAACTTTGATGAAACTTTGATCAAAATCACTTGTGAAACTTGGGTCAGTTTTTCTTGTACGTGAAAAAAAAAACCTGGCGTGTGAATGAGGCCTTAAACTATGACAACAGAAAACTCCTTTCTAGAGTAACCATAGTTTTCTTTTCTTTCATGAATCAATATTACATGTGATAATAAGAATCTTTTTAATACATCTTATTAAAGGAATCTTCCTTTTTTCTCCTCCTTGTCTCCTGGACTTATCATTTATTCTCAAACTTCTCCATTAAAGGGAACCTGTCAGCAGGATTGTGCTCAGTAACCTACAGACAGTGTCAGGTCAGCGCCGTTATACTGATTACACCGATATCTGGTGATGGAATCTGTCTTGTGGTTGTTGTGTAATCTTTATTTTCAGTTTTGAGTTAATGATATGCCCGTGCTCCGGGACGGCCTGTGGGGGTCTTCATGTGTTGCTCCGATTAGGCATTCATAATGCAGACTGCTTACAGGTCACTGATCCCTCACTGACCTGCGCCTTAGTTTATATACTGAATATTATATATGTGGGGAAAAAAAAAGCTGCAGCATGATCGCATCTATAATATGCATTAAATTATTTTATTAGCTGGTATAAATAAAATTCATTACAAAAAAATTCTGTCTCAAATAGCATCTATCGGCGATCCAATAGACGCTACTGCACAGGGGCCGCCAGCGCCATCTAAGTGGAGACAATTTTTTTTTCCTAGCAAGTGACCTCTATCGGATCGCCGATTGACACTACTGCACAGGCACGGCTGGCGCCATTTTGAGACAGATTTTTTTTCTGAATTTATTTATACCAGCAAAAAAATAATTAATAGTATGTTATACATGCGATCATACTGCAGCGCAGGCGATGCCACCGACGCCTGCCGAAGTTGATTTGTTTTTTTCAATATATATAACATATATATATAATACCGGTATTCATTATGTAAACTAGTGGGAAGGTCAGTGAGGGATCAGTGACCTGTCAGAAGCCATACAGATGAATACCTAATCAGCACCACATGAAGCCCCAAAAGGCCGCCCCGGAGCACCAGCATCTGACAATAGAGATTAAACCACAACCGCAAGACAGATTTCACCACCAGGTATCACTGTAATCAGTATAACGGCGCCAACCTGACGCTGTCTGTAGGTTAACAATAGGAACGCAGGAGGGAGAGGGACAAAGGAGTTTACCACATTGGAAGTACGCCAGTAGGAATCAATCTGGAGTTCCTACTGAGGGAGCCGTTTCCACTGGTGATCAGAGGAAAATTGGAAGAAAAACGGAAAAAGATTTTGGAACAGCCATCCCGGGATTAATAGGTACGGTAAATTCTTTATTGGGAAGTAGTTAAAACATTAAAGGAGAGGCTTCATATCTGACGCGTTTCTGGTGTTTGGAACACCCTTAGTCATAGGCCAAGACTAAAGGTGTTCCAAACACCAGAAACGCGTCAGGTATGAAGCCTCTCCTTTAATGTTTTAACTACTTCCCAATAAAGAATTTACCTTGTAATCACGGGATGGCTGTGCCAAAATCTTTCTCCGTTTTTCTTCCAATTTGTCTGTAGCTTATTCAGTGAAGAGAGATTTTCCCATTACTGAGATAGGAAAGGATGATTAGCATTCACTCATAAAAATCTATGGAAAACTGTAAATCTTGCTGCAGAATGCCTGTGTCGGCCTCTAACTCCTTCTTCAAGATTCATAGAATTTTAAAAGCACCAACTGCCATCTCCTATCTCAGTAATGTGAACATCTGTGTTCCCTGAATACAGGTCTTACCCCTGAACTGAGAGTGAATGATCAGTCCGGGAGGAGAAAGAAGCAGATTTCTCTGAGAAGATAGATTACAAAGTTGCTTATTATCATGTGTATTATAGATTGATGAAATAAAAATGAATGACGCTTACTCTAAGGCTATATTCACATATTGCAGATTCCATCTGAATGCCAGCTGTAGAAATCCACGTTCTTGCTCCAGAAACAAAATCAGTTCCATTTATGTGGGTTAAGTTGCAAAAACGACTGCAACAAATCTGCTGCATGTGAATAAAGCCTAATGGGATGTCATTAGAGCAGACGGAAGAGAAGAAAATGAAACGATAGGACAAATGACACATCAGCTATAGCAATACTGTGATTAATAAGAGCAAACACACCATCGATAAACAAGAATGGGCGAAAGCAGGAAACTCCAGCAATGGCCCCGTAATAACAGAATAGGATAGTAAACATTATATATTTTCAGAAATATTAAAACAAGATTACTCGAAATAGTGAAAAGTGTGATAGAACTGGAGGCCGGGTGGCGACTTACTCAAGAACCTCGACTCAGTCAGGAACCTCGACTCAGTTAGGAACCTCCACTCACTCAAGAACCTCCACTCACTCAAGAACCTCCACTCACTCAAGAACCTCCACTCACTCAAGAACCTCCACTCACTCAAGAACCTCCACTCACTCAAGAACCTCCACTCACTCAAGAACCTCCACTCACTCAAGAACCTTGACTTACTCAAGAACCTCTTCATACACTTACAAAGGTCAGGTCAATATCTTTTCGGATGTCAGCCACGAGCTGTGCGTTATCACTCCGAGCCAAAACCGCGTCCAGGGAATGATGCTGCAAGGATTCCAGGAGTCTCGCCGGGTGACCGAGGCGCAAGATCTTCTCTTTATACACAGACAACCGCTCCACCAGGTTGTCCACAGCTACGTTAGATGGAGCGCAGCAAAGGACCTTGGAAAAGAAGAAGAAATGCCAAAGTTTGGCGTCATTTGTGCTGCAGTTTTCTGTAACAAATATGGCAAAACTGAACTGAAAAAAAAAAACAGCCCTGCGTGGACTCAATCATCCAATAACGCCGGATGATACCGCTCATGCTGCTTTATTCCTTGCATGCCACCATTTTTTAAAATATTTTTCAGTATATAAGAGACCTCAATCCCTGCAAAAACATTAAAAAAATCAATGTACTGTATATGTCAGCAACTCATTGGCGTATGTTCTCCGTGTAGAAAACAGAATCTATCATTTTGGCATAAGATGAACATCCCATTTTTAGGCATTATTAGTGTATAACATTAGAAATTAGCAAATGTAATATTTTGCATGCAATAGCGCAGTATACGTTTGGCTCTTTTTTCTCAACAAAGGCATAAATAAAATATAAGTGAAAGGGTTTGGCCAACCACAACAACTTATCATCTATTTGCAGGATAGGTTGCTGAGGATCCAACTTCTGAGACCCCCACCGATCTAAGAATGAGGCTGCAGAGATGGTTGCATGTGGGCACCAATACACTATGAATTGTCTGTCTCCATTAGTCCCATAGATAATAAATGGAGTGTGATTGCTTGACCATTCCTCCGTTTAAATGTGGGGACTTGATGGCCCCATCTTAGGGATTGTGTGGGTTTTAGCAGTACGAACCCCAATAATCAGAAATGTATCACCTATAGAATAGAAGGTAAGTTATGGTTGGCCAACCCCATAGTGAAAAAAAAAAAATATACTGTACATATAAAACCGATGAGGGACCATGTGGAATGGGTGACTAGTCAAAGAGGCCAGTCCTGGACTGCTTCTCCCCACCCTACCCCCATAAACTGATGGGTCTCTCTTCAGGAAGAGCAGGGTGGGGGACAGGCCTCTTGGACTAGTCACCAAAGCCGCATGGTCCCCAGCCGGCAACACTGCAGCTATTCAGAGCAAACCTTACCTGGCTGAAGAAATTGGGCCAGTGTCTGATTGCTGCTGCCCGTGGTCTGGTCAGTAAGTATTGGCTCTCAGGTTGACCTCTAAGTCACACTAACATTTCCTGGGGGCTGCAGCTTACATAGGACTACAGATCATGATAAGTCCTTGGTTAGCTGGATTGTGCCACTCTCTGAGAGATCAAGGGCTGCCTTTGAGGCCCAGACAATATATTAAAGCCATGCCGTCAACTAAAAGAGCACTTGCTCTTTAGTGAGAACATACAATTACCAGGCTAAGTCATCGCCTACGACCGAGGTTCCAACAAACAACATTTTTGAAATTTCTTCACCGCAGGTGTCCTAATGAAAAGTGCTAGAAATCAGAATGAAATTACCGAGCAGAGCTGTGGACAACCCAGAACGCAATGTCCTGATAACTGCAGCGACAGCGTTCTTCTCACCTTCAGTCCTTGCTTCACAGCTTGCAACATAATTTCCACCACTGTAGTTGTCTTGCCGGTACCAGGGGGTCCATGAATAATAGCAACTTCTCTCTGATTGAGGGAGAAAACAACAGCCTCCTTCTGTGAATTGTCCAAGCTTGGATTGAGAAATTCCACCGGTCCTGAAGGCACGAGACAAAAACGGAACACAAGACTGAAAATGAACCGTTTAGGCTTAATGTGTGAAGGTTTACGGCAGCAGCTGGAATATGGTAATACAGATTTTACCCAAGGAATTATAATTTTGAGAATGAATGATGTGTCCTCAAGGAGAACGAAGCAGATTTCTTTGCTAAGACATATTACAAATGTTCCTATTTTTCACCCTTTAAGGCTGGTTTCACATTTGCGTTTTTTGCCGCTGCGTTTGTACCCCATATACACTCATGCGTCGTGTTTTTCTATATTTAACATTAAAAACGCATGCGTTTTTTTTGTTCGCGTTTTGCCGCGTTTGACGACGCATGCGTCTTTTTGTCGCTTGCGGCTTGGCATGGAAATGCACCAAGTAGTAATTTTAGAGGCGTCTTTTTGCCGCCAGGAAACGCATGTGTTCGATTGCGCACAGTTTGTGTAAAAAAAAAGCATTGCTGTCTATGTAAACGCATGCGTTTTCAAGCACATGCGTTTGGTTGCGTTTTTGAACGCATGCGTTTCAATAGAGAAAAACAAGTCTAGACACTGATAAGCCACCCCCCACCATCAAGGTGATAAAGAGATCCTAACCCTAAGCCACCATCAAGGTGATATAGGGATCCAAACCCTAACTCTAACCCTAACCCTTACCCTAGCCCTAACCCTAACCCTAACGAGAAAATGGAAATAAATACATTTTTTTAATTTTTAAATTTTTCCCTAACTAAGGAGTTGATGAAGGGGGTTTGATTTCTATTTATAAGGGGTTTTCTAGTGGATTTTTATGATTGGCAGCCGTCACACACTGAAAGACGCTTTTTATTCCAAAAAATATTTTTTGCGTTACCACATTTTGAGAGCTATAATTTTTCCATATTTTGGTCCACAGAGTCATGTGAGGTCTTGTTTTTTGCTGGACGAGTTGACATTTTTATTGGTAACATTTTCGGGCACGTGACATTTTTGATTGCTTTTTATTCCGATTTTTGTGAAGCAGAATGAACAAAAACCAGCTTGTGAAATTTCTCATCATGCGTACCAAAAGCGCAAACGCAGGAAAAAACGCATACAAACGCGGCGTTTTTTTAACCGCATGCGACAACGCATAAGTCTAAAAAACGCAGCCTTTGTACACGTTTACATGCGTTTTTTTCACCACTTGCGGATGCGTTTTAAACGCTGCGGATTTAAACGCAAATGTGAAACCAGCCTTACAAGATAATCTTACCTGGTCTGATGCCATTAGGCTGAGAAGAGCAGAAGAGGACATCTATCAAGTCACTGGCAGGTCCACAGTGATACTGACTCAACGCAGTCAAAGCCCTGCAGCAAAACAAACGCTGGGAATAAAAAAGGATCCAATCTGCAAAAAGGTAAATGCCTGCTTGGAGCCATAATAAATATTATATTGGTGAATTGTATTATGATCAATGGAATGTGAATCACTGATAGATGTTCTTCATGGAATCAGATCTTCAAGGAATCATTCCGTTAAAGGGATTCTGTCAGGTCCCCCATGCCCTCCAAAGCCGAGCATTCACCTGTGTATGAGCAAATTCCCTGCCTACCCAGCCCTGTATAATGTGACAGAGTCAAAAGAAGGTATAAAAAAAAGCTTTTAGAATGTCTACTTTCCCTAAAGTAAGGAGGGCTTTGACTAGTCGATTGGGCGTTGTGGCCACTCATGCAAACCTAGCGCATGCACGCCGCTCATTCCGGTAGTGTCGCTGGCTCCCGGGTGTACGCTTCCCGGCTTCAGAGGTGTGCACTGCGCATGACCAGAAGCCATATTCTAAAGTTCTGAACATGCGCAGAGCACCTCCAAAGCCGGGAAGCGCACCCCTGGAGCCAGCGACACTACTGGAAAGAGCGGCGTGCATGCGCGAGATTTGCATGAGTGGTGATGACGCCACCTATGCAGTTTATGTTATCATGCCCACAGAGGTGTGGTAACATGAAAAGAGGGCTGACTAGTCTGGGGAACTAATGCCACATCAACTAGTCAAAGCCTCATTAGCATAGGAAAAGGGGATATGCTAAAAGGTGTTTTTATAACTTGTTTTCACTCAATGTTATGCAGGGCTGGTTAGGCAGGGAATTTGCTCATACATAGGTGAATGCTGCATTGGAGGGCATGGGGGAACCTGACAGGTTTCCTTTAAAGGGACCCTGTCAGCAGGATTGTACTCAGTAACCTACAGGCAATGTCAGGTCAGCGCCATTATACTGATTACAGTGATACCTGGTGATGGAATCCGTCTTGTGGTTGTTGTGTAATCTTTATTGTCAGCTTTCAGTTAATGATATGCCTGTGCTCCGGGGCGGCCTGTGGGGGGCTTCATGTGGTGCGGATTAGATATTCGCCAGTATGGCTCCTGACAGGTCACTGATCCCTCACTGACCTGCCCCCTAGTTTACATAATGAATACCTGTACATACTGCAAAAAAAAAAAAAAAAACCCTTCTGCAGGCAAGTGCCTGTGATGCACCATGGTTACCGTGCAGTTATTAAATGTGCTTTATGTTCTCTTGAGTTAAAAAAAAAAAAAGAAATTAAAATGGTGCCCGCTGCGCCTGTGCAGTAGCAGCCATCGCTGTATATAGAGATGATCCGAGAGCTGCTATTGCGCAGGCACCGGTGGCACCGTGTTGCTAGAGAAGAAAATAAATGGCGCTGCCTGCGCAGTAGCAGCTCTCGGCGATCACCTCTATATACACCAATAGCTGCTACTGCACAGGCGCTATTTTAAAATGTATTTTTTTTTATACTATCAGGATAACCACAAGCACATTTATTAACACAGTTACCATGGGATTATGCTGCAGCGCAGGGGACACGGCTGGCGCCTGCCTGCAGGTTTCAGTTTTTTTCCAGTATGTACATATAATATTCATCATGTAAACTAGGGGGCAGGTCCGTGAGGGATCAGTGACCTGTAGAAGTTATCAGTATGAATACCTAATCAGAGCACCACATGAAGCCCCCCATAGGCCGCCCCAGAGCACGAGCATATCATTAACTCAAAACTGAAAATACAGATTACGCAACAACCACAAGACGGATCCCATCACCAGGTATCATTGTAATCAGTATAAAGGCGCCGACCTGACACTGGAGGTTACTGTGCACAATCCTGCTGACAGGTTCCCTTTAACACTCCATTATTTAGAGCCTAAAAAAGCTTCCAGAAAAACCATTAAGAATCCCACTGTTCTTACTTTTTGATCCTTTTATAGGTGACATCATTGGCTAATTTCAGGAGCCTATAGCTGGCCTCGCTGCCCAGATTTAATGTTTCACTATTAGCTTCATCAAAGGCCACACTGATACTCTTCTGTGTAATGCCAGACACGATCCCTGTAGCGATGGCTTCTTTTGGGGCACTAGAGTCGTAGAGTCCAACAATATCGCCTGCAACCAAGATTGAAGAAGACATGGCTCCAATTATACTTTTTATATGCAAGGAATTTCTAACATGCTGACAGCATGACAGACTTTATTTTCCAGGACTTTAGCACAGATTACCTATCCTTAAATGGTTACTCTTAGGGCCCCGTCACACTGAGCGACGCTAAAGCGATCCCGACAACGATACGACCTGTCAGGGATCGTTGCTGCGTCGCTATGTGGTCGCTGGTGAGATGTCAAACAGTGAGATCTCCCCAACGACGCAGCAGCGATGCGGCGAACTGTAGCGACCTGTAGAACGATGTCGTTGTGACCCTGTCACATGGCAGCTATTATGACGATTCAGACCTCGATGAGGGACGTCCTGTGTGACGTTGTAGTCACACAGGCGTGCATTTGCGTTGCCTTTTCCGCGCCCATTCAGTTCCGATTGGTGGTCGCTACTGCGTTCTGATTGGTGGCGGCCTTGCCTTATGAGGTGACACAATAGCCCTTCCGTCCTTTGTTCCTGACCGCATGGTGGTTTGCAGATCGTTGTAGAGTTCTCCGGCCTGCGACTCCTCTTCGATTTATCTATTCTTCAATGGTTCTTCTGACACCTAGGATGGAAGCGCTACTATGTCGCCTTCTGTTGAAGGCATGACCGCGAATCACAATGCAGTAGCGACCACAAATCGGAGCGGAGGGGTGCGGAAAAGGCAATGCAAATGCACGCCTATGTGTCGGTGTCTGAGTCGTCAACGAGGTCGTTGGTAAGGTGTCAAACACAGCGATGTGTGCTACCCAGCGGGACCTCAACGAACAAAAAAAAGGTCCAAGCCATTCCGACACGAGCAGCGATCTCACAGCAGGGGCCTGATCGCTGGTACGTGTCAAACATAGCGAGATCGCTACTGAGGTCGCTGTTGCGTCACAAAACTTGTGACTCAGCAGCGATCTCGCTAGCGACCTCGCTTAGTGTGAAGGTTCCTTTAAGTTATCTGTTGATCAGTTCAAAACACTGCATTCTCCTTGGTTCCTGATTTCTGGCAGGGCGGGCTCTCCTCCTCCAGTGACAGCAGAGCTGAAATATTAGGGCTTATACTCATTTGTGAGAAAAACGGACAAATGCAATCCAATAAAAAAAAAACTCAGATTGCGCCCGGCCTAATGTTATTCTATGAGTCTCTGCTCAGCTGAGATTTTTTGCTCAGATCAGGCAGAGAAAAAAATTGCAGCATGCTGGGATTATCCTTATATCTCAGAAGAGGCTCGGCAATTCAAGTGAATGGGTGCAAGAAAAAAAAAATCATATAGCACTCGGACAATGAGATTGCTGTCCGATTTTTATACACCTACTACCTTGACAACCCGACATTTCATGTGCTGTGTACTGTAAAATCACAGCGTGACCCGACAGAACAGAATAGAAAGATATAAAGACATATATAATTACAGTAGTACAGTGCTTGTGTAGCTTAATGTACATGTATTTTATTACTAAATAAGTTATTTTTCAACAAAACTGGCATGGGATCCCCAGAAATGTTATTAACCAGCAGAGGGAAAGCGGACAGCTGGGGGCAGATGTTTAATATCAACTCACAGCTGTATACTTAGCCTTTACCGGCTATTAAAATGGGGGACCCCTCCAAACAAAATGAGGCAGGATCCCTCTATACGATAATTAATAACCAGAAAAGTCTAGGCAGACAGCTGTGGGTTGATATTAATAGCCTAGGATGGGGCCATGGATATTGTCCTCTCCCAGACTAAAAACATCAGCTCTCAGCTGCCCCAAAAATGCCCATCCACTTGCCCTGTTGCAATGGCAAGTGGGGTGACAGAATTGGGGTTGATGTCACCTTTGTATTGTCAGGTGACATCAAGCCCAGGTGTTAGTAATGGAGAGGTGTCTATAAGACACCCTATAGTCAAATTGCTAAAAAAATTAACACCCAGAATAAAGTTCTTTATTTGAACAAATGACACAGACTCCTTTTTTATTTTAAATTAACCAAAAACACATACTCACTTTACGTCCGATCCACTGAAGACAGTGTCCACTGTAAAAGAATTAAAATAATAAACAACCATATTCCTCACATGCCCGCTGATAAGATAATAATCCAATTGGCCAGCATCGGGTCTAGCTCTGCTACATCTAGATGGCAGGCTGCATTGTTGCATGATGCAACTATATAGCCTTCCATCCACCAGAGACATTCTAAAGTTGAGCGGAGTTCATATCCAATGAACTCCTTTGAACTCACTGACGTCACTGCGAGCATAAGAACATTCTCACACTCGCGATGCCATCAGAAAAGGCATCGGAGTTCAGAGGCAGTGAACTAAGCTCCACCCATTGATGTCAGTGCGAGCTTTGAACTCCGATGACCTTTCTGACGGCGCCGAAAGAGTGAAAACTTTCAGTTAATGAATTGGATATGAACTTCGCTCAATGTTAGCACAACACCGCAAGGCACTGAGCTGAACAAGCACACGCAGCTCAGTGTCTCTGCTGGATGGTATGCTGTATAGTAGCATTATGCAACAATGCAGCTTGCCGTCTAGATGTAGCAGATAGACTCGTTGAGGCCCAATTGGATTATTATTTTCTCAGCGGACAGATGAAGAATATGGCTGTTTATTATTTTAATTGTTTTACAGGGGACATTGGCTTCAGAGGATGGGGCGTAAGATGAGTATAAGTGTTTTTGGTTAATTTTAAAAATAATTTAAAGTCAACAAAGGAGTCTGTGTCATACAAATTAAGGACTTTATTGCAGGTGTTATTTTGTTCACAATTTGACTATGGGTTAGCAATGGTGGCATCTTATAGATGCCTCTCCATCACTAACCCCTGGGCTTGATGTCACCTGACTACACAATGGTGACATCAACCCCAATAATATCACCCCATTTGCCACTGCAGCAGGGCAAGTGGAAAGAGCGAGGCTAAGTGCCAGATTTGGTGCATCTTATGGCTGTGCGATTTCTGAGGCAGCTGAGAGCTCATGTTTTTAGTCTGGGACGGGTCCAATATCCATGGCCCCTTTCTATGCTATTAATATCAGCCCACAACTGTCTGCCTAGCCTTTGCTGGTTCTTAATTATAGGGAATCCCTACAACATTTTTGGGGGGAGTCCCCCATTTTAATAACTAGTAAAGGCCAAGTATACAGCTGTGAGCTGATATTAATAGCCTGGAAAGTTCCATGGGTATTACCCCCTTCCCAGGCTATAAATATCTGCCTCCAGCTGTCGACTTTCCCTTTGCTGGTTAATAAAATGGGACCCCACACCATTTTTTTTTCAGTAAATAATTTATTAAGAAAATACATATACAGTAATCTACACACCCAAAGCAATTATTATATATCTGACTCACATATTTATATCTATCTATATACCGTATAAAAAATAATATTTCCTTTGGGGTAGAACTATAAAGCTCAGCATAAGTTCTGTAACACATTCAGCTATCAGTGGTTTGTTTTGGAGTCTACACTGCTATAACTATATTTACACAAAAAGATAATAGGGCATTTGAGCAAGCATATGGCTCAGGAAAGCGAGAGCTGTGATGCTGGGTGCCAGGGATTGTGATTTTACATGACTGATAAAACAACTCAGTCAGGAGCTGGGAACTGGGCGGGGTGGGGTGAGAGATGAGCAGCTAAATTCTGCATAGAAATGAAAGAGCTGTTGAGAGCTGACATATGTTAAGCATTAACTAATCTCCCGAGATGTAATTAGTGAGCACTCTCGGCCAGGCGTGGCCAAGCTAAATGGATTTGAGCTGTACACTATGAAAGACAAAAGTTCTCACAGAAGGTGAATGTAAGCAGATAGAAAAAGCAAGTCACTTGTTTATTTTCATGTTATATAACTAACTAAAGAAATGTAATAACTTGTGAATACTCCTTTAACTACTTGCAGTCCATCCATAGACTTAATATTTATGGGCGGTCTGCAGATTACTCTGCAGTGACATTGAAAAATGTCACTGCAGAGTAAGCAGTTACACAAAATCGTGATGTTTCGGGAGTGCGAAGCTGGAAGTCAGTCACAGCCAGACACCCCACACATAAGGCAGAGATGGCATATTACCATGTCTGCTTACCTGATTGATGTAAAAGAGCTGAACAGGTGCTGTTTATATAGTATAAAAAGTGCATTCATCAAAATGGGGAGCAGGGTTCACAAATTTTTTGCAAACTCAAACACACTCTTTATTTTTGTTATTTTTGTCATTAACAGGTTTTGCTTCTTTGCAGCGTAAAAAGTCACAGGTTTTGCTGAAATGTTGCAAAAAGTGCACCAAAAATTCAGTGCTTCATAAAGTCACTTGAAGGAGGGTGGACTGGAAGAAATATGTGACAAATTTTCGAAGAGTTGCAAATAAATCAAGTGACAACATTTGGAAACCCTAAAGTCTGCCCAAAGTGACGAACTAAAAATCCCCAAAACAGACGACCACATAAAACTAACTTAAAAAAAGCGCAAATGAAAAGATAGATGAACATACCTCAGTGACATATTCATGTCCTAAATAGGGCTGTAAGTAACCCATCAAAAAATGCTAACAGTGCGTACCCACTCAAAAATCAGTATATAAACAAGAGCAATCAGGTACAATTCATAAATGTATTATTTATTAGAAGTCCAAAAAATAGACCAAATAACCACAAAAAATCTTCACAATGAGACATATACAGGGGAAAGACAGAAAAGAAAAATAAATTGCAACTGCCCGGCTATGCAAACATATTAATCATTCAAAGTGCTTGTGCAGTAATATATCACAATAATAGTAAGATAAGGTCCCCATTCTCATAAGAGATAAAAGGACCCCAATTTGGGTGTTAGACGACCCCTTTTACTTCTGCCTGCGGTAAGCCTCCTCTCTTTGTAAAAATCTGTTTGCGATGCAGCGAGTTTGAGATCTCTGGGGACCTTACTTTACTATTATTGTGATATATTACTGCACAAGCACTTTAAATGATTAATATGTTTGCATAGCCGGGCAGTTGCAATTTGTGGCCCCTTTATTTTTCTTTTCTGTCTTTCCCCTGTATATGTCTCATTTTGGTGATTTTTTTGTGGTGATTTGTGGTTACTTGGTCTATTTTTTGGACTTCTAATAATACATTTATGAACTGTACCTGATTGCTCTTGTTTCTCCTTGTTTATATGCAAATGAAAAAATGAATATGGCACAAACAAAGAAGAGGTGCAAAACACTAGAAAGAAAATACATAATTAAAAAAGCACCCACTGCACTTCGCACATGATTTTGTGTTTACAGCTTCCATGCGGACTTATGCATCTCCATGGCAACAAACGCCATGGCCATTCTCCCGTCCATCAGGGCCCAACATTTTGACATGCCTGCACTGAACTCCACTTGCATCAACACAGGTTGTTGGACTCCTTTGAAATGTGACTTGAGAGGATCAGAATAAAGGAATGGCAATAAAAAACCTGAACTCCGACCACAAATGTGAACAGAGCCGACCTGATTCAGTGTTGATTCTAAAATATCTATTTTTTATTTTTTTTAATTATGCACATCTGAAGCCGGGTACATAAAAGTGTTACCTGAGCCAAAGCGGTTAGTGGGTAGCACGGACTCGGCGCCATACTTCCATGGTGTAAAGCTGACGAGGAGGCGTCCGTACAGCCCCGTGCTTTGGTTTGCTACCTGCAGCTTCAGTAAGCACACTCCTTTCCTCTGTAATTCTTTTAGGGAGACGGACTCCTGCCAGACCCTACACAGGAGAGACAACACATGGTTAATGGCGATGAGTGGCAGCATGAGAGCAGATCTCGCCATTTGCTTACATCCTACTCAATATAGGAAAAGATGAGTAATTGTGGGTCTAATGTACATATCTGACAGTACAGAAGGCCTCCTACATGCGCTTAGCAGCTCCTTATATCAGCTGGAAAAGTCTGCAATAGCCATAGCAACAGCCTGTAATATCCCTAGCAGCCACCTGTAATATCCCTAGCAACAGCCTTTAATATCCCTAGCAACAGCCTTTAATATCCCTAGGAACAATCTGTAATGGCCCTAGCAAAAGCCTGCAATATCCCGAGCAACAGCCTGCAATATCCCGAGCAACAGCCTGCAATATCCCGAGCAACAGCCTGCAATATCCCGAGCAACAGCCTGCAATATCCCGAGCAACAGCCTGCAATATCCCGAGCAACAGCCTGTAATATCCCGAGCAACAGCCTGTAATATCCCGAGCAACAGCCTGTAATATCCCGAGCAACAACCTGTAATATCCCGAGCAACAGCCTGCAATATCCCGAGCAACAGCCTGCAATATCCCGAGCAACAGCCTGCAATATCCCGAGCAACAGCCTGCAATATCCCAAGCAACAGCCTGCAATATCCCGAGCAACAGCCTGCAATATCCCGAGCAACAGCCTGCAATATCCCGAGCAACAGCCTGCAATATCCCGAGCAACAGCCTGCAATATCCCGAGCAACAGCCTGCAATATCCCGAGCAACAGCCTGTAATATCCCGAGCAACAGCCTGTAATATCCCGAGCAACAGCCTGTAATATCCCGAGCAACAACCTGTAATATCCCGAGCAACAGCCTGCAATATCCCGAGCAACAGCCTGCAATATCCCGAGCAACAGCCTGCAATATCCCGAGCAACAGCCTGCAATATCCCAAGCAACAGCCTGCAATATCCCGAGCAACAGCCTGCAATATCCCGAGCAACAGCCTGCAATATCCCGAGCAACAGCCTGTAATATCCCGAGCAACAGCCTGTAATATCCCGAGCAACAGCCTGCAATATCCCGAGCAACAGCCTGTAATATCCTGTGCAACAGCCTGCAATATCCCGAGCAACAGCCTGCAATATCCCGAGCAACAGCCTGTAATATCCCGAGCAACAGCCTGTAATATCCCGAGCAACAGCCTGCAATATCCCGAGCAACAGCCTGCAATATCCCGAGCAACAGCCTGCAATATCCCGAGCAACAGCCTGTAATATCCCGAGCAACAGCCTGTAATATCCCGAGCAACAGCCTGTAATATCCCGATCAACAACCTGTAAAAGCCCGAACAACAAGCTGCAATAGCCCTAGCAACAGCCTGTAATAGCCCTAGCAAGCTAAATAGCCCTATGAACAGCCTGTAATAGCCCTAGCAACAGCCTGTAATATCCCTAGCAACAGTCTGTAATAGCCCTAGCAACAAGCTGAAATAGCCCTAGCAACAAGCTGAAATAGCCCTAGCAACAAGCTGAAATAAATGTAATAAGAGCTCACTGACACAAAAAGAGGACTTAAAAATCCTCCAAAAAATTGAAAAAAGTCACAGAGAAAAATGCAGAGATGTTTACCTGCTGAAGCCTCCAACCAAATGCACTGCAGGGTGCAGCGGACCCGATAAATGATGGCAAACACACAGGTGCAAAAAATACGGATGAAAAAAACACTTTCAATCCAGTGTTGGCTGTTTGGCATTAGTGTGCAAAAAGATAAGAGATAATAGTCTGTATGTGGCGTTGTTCACACAAACAATGCAAAGCATCTGGTTTACAGCCTATTACTCACGCACATATATGCGGGCCACACAGTGCTACAAAATGCATGCTGTGCGAACAGAGGCCAATAGTTTACAGAGCCATCTTGGTCCGACTGCACCCTGCAAGATAAAGTGCAAAAAAACCATATCAATGTATGTAAGGTATTGGTTTATATTGGGGCCACAATATGTAAGCTGGCAACCCACGTCAAGGGTCCTTACATTTTGCCAGTCCTAACGCTAAACATTGAATAAAAGCTCACCGACACAAAAAGAGGACTTAAAAATCCTCCAAAAAATTGAAAAAAGTCACAGATGATCTGCATAGCCTGTGTGAACAACGCCACATACAGACTATTCTCGCTATTATCCTTTTGTGCACTAAAATCCCAAGCAGCCAACACTGGATTGAAAGTGGTTGTTTCATCGGTATTTTTTGCACCTGTGTTTCTGCCATCATTAATCGGGTCAACTGCACCCTGCAGTGCATTTGGTTGGAGGCTTCAGCAGGTAATCATCTCTGCATTTTCTCTGTGACTTTTTTCAATAAATGTAATAACCCTTAGAACAACCAGTAATAGCCCTAGCAACAGCCTGCAATAGCTATAACAACAGTGTGTAATAGCCCTAGCAACAGCCTTAATAGACCTAGCAATAGCCTGTAATATCCTGAGCAACAGCCTGTAATAGCCCAAGCGGCAAGCTGAAATAGCCCTAGCAACAGCCTGTAATAGCCCTAGCAACAGCCTGTAATAGCCCTAGCAGCAGCCTGTAATAGCCATAACAACAGCCTGTAATAGCCCTAACAACAGCCTGTAATAGCCCTAACAACAGCCTGTAATAGCCCTAACAACAGCCTGTAATAGCCCTACAACAGCCTGTAATAGCCCTAACAACAGCCTGTAATAGCCCTACAACAGCCTGTAATAGCCCTAGCAATAGCCTGTAATAGCCATAACAACAGCCTGTAATAGCCATAACAACAGCCTGTAATAGCCATAACAACAGCCTGTAATAGCCCTAACAACAGCCTGTAATAGCCCTAACAACAGCCTGTAATAGCCCTAACAACAGCCTGTAATAGCCCTAACAACAGCCTGTAATAGCCATAACAACAGCCTGTAATAGCCCTACAACAGCCTGTAATAGCCCTAGCAATAGCCTGTAATAGCCCTAGCAATAGCCTGTAATAGCCCTAGCAATAGCCTGTAATAGCCCTAACAACAGCCTGTAATAGCCCTAACAATAGCCTGTAATAGCCATAACAACAGCCTGTAATAGCCCTACAACAGCCTGTAATAGCCATAACAACAGCCTGTGATAGCCATAACAACAGCCTGTGATAGCCCTAACAACAGCCTGTAATAGCCATAACAACAGCCTGTAATAGCCCTACAACAGCCTGTAATAGCCCTAGCAACAGCCTGTGATAGCCCTAGCAACAGCCTGTAATAGCCATAACAACAGCCTGTGATAGCCCTAACAACAGCCTGTAATAGCCATAACAACAGCCTGTAATAGCCCTACAACAGCCTGTAATAGCCATAACAACAGCCTGTAATAGCCCTACAACAGCCTGTAATAGCCCTACAACAGCCTGTAATAGCCATAACAACAGCCTGTGATAGCCCTAGCAACAGCCTGTAATAGCCATAACAACAGCCTGTGATAGCCCTAGCAACAGCCTGTAATAGCCATAACAACAGCCTGTAATAGCCCTACAACAGCCTGTAATAGCCATAACAACAGCCTGTGATAGCCCTAGCAACAGCCTGTAATAGCCATAACAACAGCCTGTAATAGCCATAACAACAGCCTGTAATAGCCATAACAACAGCCTGTAATAGCCCTACAACAGCCTGTAATAGCCATAACAACAGCCTGTAATAGCCATAACAACAGCCTGTAATAGCCCTACAACAGCCTGTAATAGCCATAACAACAGCCTGTAATAGCCCTACAACAGCCTGTAATAGCCGTAACAACAGCCTGTAATAGCCCTACAACAGCCTGTAATAGCCATAACAACAGCCTGTAATAGCCCTACAACAGCCTGTAATAGCCCTACAACAGCCTGTAATAGCCATAACAACAGCCTGTAATAGCCCTACAACAGCCTGTAATAGCCATAACAACAGCCTGTAATAGCCATAACAACAGCCTGTAATAGCCCTAGCAACAGTCTGTAATAGCCCAACAGCCTGTAATAGCCATAACAACAGCCTGTAATAGCCCTACAACAGCCTGTAATAGCCCTAACAACAGCCTGTAATAGCCATAACAACAGCCTGTAATAGCCATAACAACAGCCTGTAATAGCCATAACAACAGCCTGTAATAGCCCTAGCAACAGTCTGTAATAGCCCAACAGCCTGTAATAGCCATAACAACAGCCTGTAATAGCCCTACAACAGCCTGTAATAGCCCTAACAACAGCCTGTAATAGCCCTAACAACAGCCTGTAATAGCCATAACAACAGCCTGTAATAGCCCTACAACAGCCTGTAATAGCCCTAACAACAGCCTGTAATAGCCATAACAACAGCCTGTAATAGCCATAACAACAGCCTGTAATAGCCATAACAACAGCCTGTAATAGCCCTAACAACAGCCTGTAATAGCCCAACAGCCTGTAATAGCCATAACAACAGCCTGTAATAGCCCTACAACAGCCTGTAATAGCCCTAACAACAGCCTGTAATAGCCCTAACAACAGCCTGTAATAGCCCTACAACAGCCTGTAATAGCCCTACAACAGCCTGTAATAGCCCTACAACAGCCTGTAATAGCCCTAGCAACAAGCTGAAATATCCATAGCAACATCAGAAGAAACAAGCTACAATATCCCTAGAAACAGCCTGCAATATCCATAGCAACAAACTGCAGTGCTCCTATCCTCAGACTGCCTCACCCCAGCACCCTACTGACTGGAAGGTTCCTGTAGCAGGAGAGCTGTTATACACCAATAGCCGCCATTACAGACATTCCTCAGTGGAGATCTGCAGATCCCGTCCCTACATACAATTACTGGGAGCAGTCAGAGGAAATATCTGAGGAAAGTATGTGCGGATTAGGGTAAAACCAGGCCGCTCACAGCGCAGGATGCTCTGTACCTGGTCTCTTCTATTTCCGCCTCTCTTTCCTCTTGCAGAAGTTCCAGCTGATTTTTGACAAACTCCTCCATGACCTGAGCGCTATTCCCAGGAAGCGCAGACATGTGTATCAGCTGTCTGCCGGCGTCACCGTTCCCACTCCCCGCACTTCCTGTCTGAGCGGAACTAAGCGCGCAGTGCTTTTTTTCCGGGCGGGGACGTTTCTAGAGCGCACAGGCTGCCAGTGTACGGAATCGGTGACAGAGGGTGTACGGAAAGAGACACGTGATGGCGGCCGCCTGCTGCGGGCGGCTGGTGAGGAGTGTGGTGTCCGGGGGCTGTGTCCGGGCCTCTGCTGCAGGTAAGGGGCTGTGTCCGGGCTGTGAGGCAGAAAGGTGACATTCACAGAGGCCTGGGGTCACCAGACACATGCAGCTTCTCCTGATGGGAGGCTGGGCTGCTTTCTGCCGGCAATATCAGCGAGGTCTCCAGCTCCTGTCCTCCTGTGTGATGTACTACAACTCCCAGCATGCTGTGGGGTCCTATTGGTGGGTGTGGGAGCAGGTGTGGGCTCGGGGGGCTGCGCTGGTCCCGCCGTGTGGGTCAGGTGGCGGCTCCGGTCCTCCAGGTGGTCGGGACGGAGGGTGGGCACCGACTATAAACAGGACTTCTCGCTCTTGAATCTGGTGAATATATTTGGAAACCCAAACTCCAGGCTCGGTGCCGAAGAGGAGAAAAAACAGACGAACCGATATATAAAACTGACTTCAGGCACCGCTCCAAGCTTCTCTCTATTTTTGCACTGGAGTGGTGCTACCACACTAAGTTCTTTGCCTCCAGCATTATACTCTCCAGCCGCCATCTTCATCTGTTCCCAGCGCCGCCCCGGGCCCGTGCCGCCATCTTGTGACAAGCCAGGTATTGGTACTTCTTGCAGTGTGGACAGGGGCCAAGTCCTGCTGGAGAATGAAGTTTCCATCTCCATAGAGCTTGTCGGCAGAGGGAAGCATGAAGTGATCTAAAATCTCCTGGTAGACGGCTGCACTGACTTTGGTCTTGATAAGACACAGTGGACCTACACCAGCAGATGACATGGCTCCCCAAACCATCACTGATTGTGGAAACTTCACACTAGACCTCCAGCAGCTTGGACTGTGGCCTCTCCACTCTTCCTCCAGACTCTGGGACCTCGATTTACAAGGTCTGGTGTGAAGTTCCCTCTGCCGACAAGCTCTATGGAGAAGGAAATGTCATTCTACAGGAGGACTTGGCACCTGTCCACACTGCCAACAGTACCAATACCTGGTTTACAAACAACAGTATCACTGGGCTTGATTGGCAGCAAACTCACCTGACCATAGCCCTAGAGAATCTATGGAATATTGTCAAGAGGAAGATGAGACACCAGACCAAACAATGCAGACGAGCTGAAGGCTGCTATCAAAGCAACCTGGGCTTCCATAACCCCTCAGCAGTGCCACAGACTGATCGCCTCCATGCCACGCCACACTGATGCAGTAATTGATGCAAAAGGAGCCCGACCAAGTATTGAGTGCATTTACTGAATATACATTTCAGTAGGCCAACATTTCAGATTTTAAAATCATAAAATCATTTTTTCAAGTTCAAGCTGGTGTTATAAAGTACCGTATTCTAATTTACAGAGATACTGACTTTTGGGTTTTCATTGGCTGTAAGCCATAATCATCAACATTAACTGAAATAAACAAGTGAAATAGATCACTGTTTGTAATGACTCTATATAATATACGAGTTTCACTTTTTGTATTAAAGAACTGAAATACAGTAACTTTTTGATAATACTCTAATTTTATGAGAAGCACCTGTAGTCACTACAGCCCTTTTCTTCCATTACTAGTTACCATAAGTTCGGTTTATGTTTTATCTCAGACTTCATTTCATTTTCATCGTTTTTTCACTGTATGCCTGAATTCTGCCCTATGTATGGGACGGGATGAGGCTTGGGCTTTGTGTCATGAAAAGCATCTCCAAATTTCTGTGTATTTTCCAGCTTTTTGTTGTTTACCAGCAGAAACCCCTTCATATGTATATTTGGTCGTCCCCTGCGCGGTTCTCGGTAGCTCCTGGCTCAGAACATGAGTAATGCCCCCCTGTTAGATGAGAAGCGCCCACCCTCCACTGTGCTCTGACTTCTTACCTAGTGCTATTCTTGGACGGAGAGGATCCCTGAGTGACCCGTCCATGGACGTCTCCGAATCCCAGTAACTGTCTTCTTATGAAGTAATCCATGATCCTATCATGCTGATATACAGGATAAAACCGCGACATCAGCTCCAGATATAAATCCGGCAATGGCTTCTCTCCCACTTACGGACGAGGGGCTGTAGGCGCTGGTTGCAGCTTTATCATTCATCCATCCACGTGTTTGCAAAATCAGTGGCGCTCACCGCTCAGGATGCGGATTAGAATAACATGGCTTCCAGAATCGGTGCCGGTATTCCAGCCTAGCCTCACTGAATGAACCAGGGCTGATATCACACCCCATCCCCTCCTCTCCTCCACAGTACATTGTGTTAACCCCTTGTGTTGTCAATTTACTTCAATGGACTTGCCAGACCATATGGACCAAGGTGTGTTCTTTAGTGTTTTTGGCCTGGCTTATGATGCAATTTTTTGTTACGTAATTCCGAAAAGTTACCTGACACTTCTGTTATACCTTGGTATGTGTGTACATGAGGAATAACACTGCTTCTGGTTGTGATATGACCTGTATCCCGTATTTGGAGAAGTTTTGCTCTTATACTAAAAGTCTCAGCAGGTTCTCCCTGTGCCTTTCTCCTTATGATCCTCTCCAGCATCATCTACCTCCAACCCTTCAGCGCCACTCTCTAGATTTTTATGGGCATTGCAGACTTGTAGACAGCTTTGAGCCCTTTTTGAGAGTTACTGATCCATGCAGGAGTCAGTGACTGATATGTGTAATATATCCCTCATGTGCTCTATTAGTAGGCCTGACACACGCATGCCATCCATATGATCTTTGGGCCAAAAATGTCAAGTCCATGATCATCTCTGATCATCCAGTCTTATTGTTGCCATATTCTGGCTTCTAAGGGGCTTATACTGAAGATTGGTTGTAAGATTGCACTTTTTTCCTTGTTCCATGATCCTTCTTGATTTAATGAAAACCCATGTTCTCTTTCAGCGTCATTGCTCCGATCGTCCCTCCGGGGTATGAGTGCACAGAGTTCATCTCTGCCGTCTAGGTAAATGTCATCTCTTCATCTTTCAATCATTTTCTTGGAATTAACAATATCTGCTGCCGGAAGAACGATTTCAGTCTTATTAATATGGTAATGTGCACAGCAATAACACATGGAGGATGATTTCTATTGCTCTTCTTTTTGAAATGATGCTGCCACCTATCATATCTGGTTCATATGTGAGGGTCCCCCAACTTCACTGGTGTGTTTTACCATTCGTTATTTCAGGGGTTGTCCTCTACTCGGACTTCCCCCTTCTGAATCACTAGGTTCCCCCCAGTTAAATAATAACACTTAGGCCGGAGTCACACATGCGTGAAACACGTCCGTGTCTCGCATGTGAAAACCAAGCCCTGGCACCGGCACTCCAGAGCAGAGCGTGCAGCCGCATAGCAACACATTGAGCCGCACGCTCCGCTCCCAAGTGCCGGCGCCAGAGCTTGCTTTTCACATGCGAGACACGGACGTGTTTCTCGCATGTGTGACTCCAGCCTTATACTCAATTCTTGGGCCGGCAATGTTCTGAGGAAGAGATACTCGAAACGCGCGTCAAGGGGTTCATTGCAGCGGTCTGGACTCTGGGTAACTATGCACACCCATATCTAGAAAACATACTTTTTACTTCCTTGATTGACAATGTATTTAGAATTTATTCATTGCATTTCTTTCAATTGACCCAGTTCTGTCCTCTTGGATGTTTCCTTCAGTTGTTTGCTTGCACCTTGCACTTTTCCCTGGTTTATTTAAAAATACTTATTTTCATCTATTTATTCAGGGGCCATAATGCAAGCAACCATGTTTGCTGTATTTATATGATTCGTTTTCCTGCTCGGTGTTGGCTTTTTCTCTCTTGTTCTGTGTGATGTCCTCTCCCTTTTTAATTATTTTTTTAGATATTGTTCAATAAAATTTACATTTTTATTTACATTTATTGGAGGATCTTTTTTCTTTGTTTTTTTTTAAGTAGTAATAGATCCATGGGCCAAATAGCAGATGGTCACATTTTCTCCCGCAACAAAAAAATACCGGATTACGTACCGGTAATGCTCTTTTATTGAGCCCACGACAGCACCCACTAGAGAGAGGGGATCCGCCCCTAGGAACAGGAAACCTACAGAGAGATAAAAGGGGCGGCCCCCCCTCGCTCCTCAGTTGTTTTACAGAGAATAGGAGGAACCGCCGCCAAGTTTTAGTTAACAGGTTCAGGTATATACATATATATATACATATTTACAACCTCATATTATATCTTTCTAATATTTACACCTCACCAAACAAGCACCATGTGCAACTATATACAGAAAAGGGAGGGATGTGAACGGGTGCTGTCGTGGGCTCTATAAAAGAGCATTACCGGTACGTAATCCGGTATTTTCTATTCGCCACGACAGCACCCACTAGAGAGAATTGCAGAGACTATAGACTGGGTGGGTTTACTGAGTCAAGGACCGATACACCAAAAGTTAGATCAGAAGCAGAGGATAGATCTAATCTATAATGCTTATAGAAGGTATTTGGTGAAGACCAAGTTGCAGCCTTACATATAAGGTCTATTGGCACATTCGCCCTTTCTGCCCAGGAAGTCGACAAGGCTCTTGTAGAGTGCGCTCCGACATGCATTGGAGGATCTTTCCCTCCAGCTTTATACGCCAAGATTATGGCTTCTCTGATCCAGCGAGATAATGTGTTCTTTGTGACTCCGGCACCCTTGGTTTTACCCTGGAAAGACACAAAGAGAGCCCTACTCTTCCTCCAGTCCCTAGTTCTCTCTAAATAGGCTAGGACAGACCTTTTTACATCTAGGGTGTGAAGTCTTTCTTCTTCTGGAGTTGAGTGGTTCTCATAAAAGGTGGGTAACAAGATCTCCTGGGATCTATGAAAGGTAGAAGCCACCTTAGGGAGATAACAAGGATCTGTTTTTAAAAGTATCCTATCTGATGTTACCGTTAAAAAGGGAGGATCTATAGATAATGCATGGAGATCGCTCACTCTTCTGGCAGAGACTAACGCCACTAACAAAACCGTCTTCAAAGAAATATTCTTTAGTGAGGCTGTATGGAGAGGCTCAAAAGGTGATTGTGTTAATGCATTTAAAACTATCGAAAGATCCCACTGAGGAACCCGAGGAATGTTAATTGGTTTTGATCTTTCACAAGCGGATATAAACCGGGATATCCATTTATTTCCTGCAATGTTATGATTAAAAAGAGCTCCTAATGCTGAAACCTGCACCTTCAGAGTGCTCACGGAGAGCCCTAATTCCAGCCCTTTTTGTAGAAATTCTAACATTGCAAATATAGGAATCTCAGAGGAAAATTGTGTAGTATGAAATTGAAGGAATTTCCTCCAAATTCTAACATAAATCCTGGTAGTTGAAGGTTTTCTGCTCTTCATAAGAGTATCGATTAATCCATTAGAAAACCCCCTGAGATTTAGTAACTGCCTCTCAAACTCCAGGCAGTTAAGTTCATGCCCTTTGCCTGAGGATGGAGGAATGGACCTTGAGAGAGTAGGTCCTTGGACTGAGGCAGAATCCATGGATCTGACACTGACATCGCCCTCAGCCATGAGAACCATGGCCTCTTGGGCCAGAATGGGGCTATCAACAGAACTTTTGCGCCCTCCTCCCTTATTTTTCTTATTACTATAGGTAATAGATTCCATGGAGGGAAAGCATAGGCCAGATCGAATGTCCATGGCGTCTGGAGGGCATCGAGTATGTCTGGCTTGTCCTCCCTGTTTAGAGAGGCAAACATCTTGACTTGACGGTTGGCTCTTGTGGCAAACAAGTCTATTTGAGGAACACCCCATCGAGCTGTTATTGCTTTGAAAATTTTCCTGCTCAGCATCCATTCCCCTTGATGAAGAGTATGACGGCTCAGGAAATCGGCACGAAAGTTGTCTGTGCCTCTGATGTGTACTGCCGATAGTGATAGTAGATGATCTTCGGCTAACTCCATGATGTCTGATGCCACCTCCCTGAGTTTGTCCGACCTTGTACCTCCCTGATGGTTCAGATAAGCCACCGCAGTGGTGTTGTCGGAGAATACTCTTGTATGAGAGCCGCTGAGCTGGGGAAGAAAGTGGAGAAGGGAGTAATATACCGCCCTCAACTCCTTGACATTCGAGGAATTATTAAGATCTGAGCTGGACCAAAGATCCTGAATCCATTGATCCTGAAAATGAGCCCCCCAGCCTTCAGGACTAGCATCTGTGGTCACAACACTAGAAGGAATGATTACCCATAGAACCCCCTTTGAAAGATTATTCTGATCCAACCACCACCTAAGGGAGTGTAATACTTCCGATGTTAGGAAAACTGTTCTATCCAGACATCCTCTATTCTTAATGTCCTCCTCCAATACAAATTTTTGTAGCTGCCTAGTATGGAACTGTGCCCACTGTACCGCAGGAATGCACGATGTTAGAGAGCCTAGCAATGACATGACCTGTCTTAGTGACATACTACGTCTTTTTATTGCTGAGGACACCTTATCAACTATGGAGAATTTCTTATCCTCAGGCAGTTTACAAATCTGGTCGACCGAATCTAGAAGGAGCCCAAGGAATTTCTGACACGTTACAGGCTGAAGTCTAGATTTTTCCCAATTAACTAGCCAACCCAGGGATTGTAAGGATATCATTACTTCCCGTAATCTCTGCTCACACTGTAGGGGGCTCTTTCCTACAATCAGCAGGTCATCTAGATATGGGATGACCAAAGTATCCTTTATCCGTAAAAAAGACATTACTTCTGATAGTAACTTAGTAAAAATCCTTGGGGCCATAGATAACCCGAAGGGCATTGCTCTATATTGTAGATGACGAATTTGCCCCTCTATACAAACTGCTACCCGAAGAAATTGTTGGTGTGAATTATGAATGGGAATATGGTAGTAAGCATCTTTAAGATCCAATACTACCATGTAACAATTTGGAAATAGATTTTTTATAGCTGAACGAATGGATTCCATTTTGAATGTTTTAGGTTTTATAAAGGAATTCAGCTTCCTCAAATTGATTATAGTTCTGAAAGAGCCATCCGGCTTACTAATTAGAAACAAGGGAGAGTAAAAGCCTCTCCCTATCTGGGAAGATGGAACCTCTACTAGGACATGTTTGCGTAGGAGGGATTTAACCTCGGTTTCAAGTGCCTCTTGCTGAGGCTTGGATCTTAAGGTGGTAAGAAGGAAAGAATCCGGAGGAATTTTAATAAAGTCTAGTGTGAGGCCTGAGGATGTTAATTTAATAGCCCATTGATTAGTTGTTATTTCTTTCCATTGATGACTGAATTGTTTTAGTCTTCCACCCACCGGAGAAATATCACTGATGGAATTTATCGGTTGGCTTGAAGGGGCGTTTATTAAACAGATTTCCTTTTTGTTTGAAATCTTTATTATTCCACCTGTCTCTGTAGCCTCCCTTTCTTCCGAATGGTGGCTTCCTGAACGCCCTTCTGTAAGACGGAATAAAGGGATTAGGGAATCCTTTCTTCCTCTCGCCCGCCTTAGTGAGAATATCATCAAGGACTGTTCCAAACAGGTACTCACCCTGACAGGGTATGGAACATAATTTGGATCTTGACTGGGCATCCCCCTTCCAGTTTTTTAACCATAAAGCCCGCCGAGCCGTATTAGCGAGATTAGCTGTTCTGGCCGCCAGGCGGAGGGAATCAATTGAGGCATCTGATATAAAAGCCGCAGCACCTTTAATCAAAGGGATAGATGCCCTTAATTTTTCTCTGGATACGCCACTCTTAATCTTTTGATCCAGCTGATCCAGCCATACTAGCATTGATCTGCCAGTACATGTGGCTGAAATAGCCGGCTTGAATGCCGTGACACAGGCCTCCCACGATTTTTTAAGGAGTGCATCTGATTTCCGGTCCATAGGATCTGATAAGGAACCTGCATCCTCCACTGGTAAGGAGAAACGGCGAGATGTAGACGCAACTGCCGCATCGACTTTTGGTATCTTGGCCCAGGTATTCAAATCCTCATCATCAAAGGGGTAGCGTCTCTTACAGGATATTGGGACCAACCCCTTTTGACCTCTACTCCATTCTTTTTTAACGAGATCTTTTATGGCCTGATTTATTGGAAATACGTGGCCTTTCTTCTGAGAAAGACCAGCGAACATGACTTCTTGTGGTGTCTGGGGTTCTTTTGATTCAGACACCCCCATCGTATTTCTCACTGATTTTACTAGGTTGTTTATGCCCTCAGTTGGAAAACAGACGAAGTCCTCTTCCTCTGAGGAATTAGATTGCTGAGAAATATCAGTCGACCTCCCCACTCTCCGCTGATGTGTCAGCTCTAGGAGAGGATATGTTTCTCCTTCGTTTCTCCATATTTACTGAAGAAGTAGAACCACCTCCCAACGACTGGAGTTCTTCCCGAATTATGAGCCGTATCTCATTCATTTTAACAGATTCCTCCTGCCGTAAGGTGTTGTCTATACATGCCTGACACAGACTTTTAAGATAGGAGTCAGGCAGGGGTTCGGTACATATGGCACATTGTTTGTGCTTACTCTTCCCCGTCCTCTTTGCCTAGAAATAATATAAGCAAAGGAATCAATATAAGCTTCAGTGAAGCTATATACGCACTCACCCAGCGTAATATTTATACCGGCTGCGGAGATGTCTTAGCTTGGGGTGTGGAACGGGAGGATTTTCTTCCTGATTTATCAGTGGAGTCACTTATTTTAGAGTGTCCACTATTCCTTTTCCTGGCTTCACCACTAGGGACTAATGGCTCTTCCATAGGGTGCACCCTGACCTCCTCTTGGGACGACATAATGGCACACTGACTGCACTTACTGACTACACTTTATAGTGTAGTAATGTACACACCCCTTGCTTTGTCTTTTTTTTTTTTTTAACTTACAAATCCGGCGTTCAGAGTAATGGCACCGCATGGGGGAATCCAATATGGCGGTTCCCCCCGGAAATGATCTCCAACACCGTGCCCCGGAAGTTAATCTCCATTTCTGGGACGCCGACGCTACTGCGCATGCGCCCGCGTCCTGTATACCGGGAGACGCCGCTGCCTGCTGCATCCCACCATGTCACCTCTTACCTTGGAGGGACAGGAGGGCCTCGGATCGCGGAACCGTCACACCGCTGCTCAGATCGCACACCGGAGGACGTCCTCTATCACCGGCCGCACCAGGTACCCGCACTGTCGGCGTCTCCACAACGGTGTCCCAGCAGGGAGACCGTTGGATATCTTCAGGCTGTCTGTCAGCCGCACCAGATGAGGGGGGAGCCCGCAGGATCCTTCCCCCGACTGTCTACCTGCTCTGGAACCCCTGTCGCTCAGCAGAGTCGTACAGGCGGTAATCCAGGCAGGTCTTCGTCTTCCTAAATCCATAGAGTCTTCTCTGTGGGTCTCCATCTAGGAACAGGAAACCAACTGAGGAGCGAGGGGGGGCCGCCCCTTTTATCTCTCTGTAGGTTTCCTGTTCCTAGGGGCGGATCCCCTCTCTCTAGTGGGTGCTGTCGTGGCGAATAGAAAATATAGGATTGTATTAAAATCTGCCAGCTTTGCATAATAGTGTGCAGATGCTGATAGATCAGTGAAACCCTCAGCAGATAGCAGACTTTGCTTAGACATTGGGGACCCCGTACCCACATACACTACATGTAATGCCTCCGGTCTGAGCACTGACACTTTTTACAATGGAGCTGATCTTCCAACACAAGGTCACTCACTAAGTGTAGTAATCCATCATGGCATCCCACAGTGACCAGAAGGAGGAACTCTGGAGCAGGTAACTAAAAGGCGTATTCATGTCTCGGCTATTATGGCATCTATTGACCAGTGTCCTGACGCCCCCTGCTCCAGTGGAGAGCTGGATGAGAATTCTGACTTCTGCTTTGTTAGTTTTGTACCTGACATTATGTAATGTTTTTTATGCTTTTACTTGTGCAGCTTTTGTGCTAATGTAACTTATTTTCCAGCTATGTCCCTAAGACCTCCTTATCTGAACCACCTTGGCCCAAGATCGAGCTTCCAGATCCCATTAAAGAAGCAGAGGAACACCGAGGTGAGCTCCAGGAGCATCCACAGCAGATCATTGATTTAATTGCAGCAGAAGTGGCTGTTGTTTGTGGCCTGTTTTGTGCTGGTACTAAAGCTAGATCCAACCTCTGCCCATTGCAGACGTCACTGTTTCGCTGCACACATTGCGGCTTGCAGATCACTTCTTTGTAAGAATTGGAGATTAGTTTTTCTGATAGCGATCCTGCTAAGGGCAGATTTGCAGGTGACTGTATTGGCAGTATGTGATCAGTTCTCTCCTCCCTGCTCGAGGCTGTCATCTCTGCTGCAGAGCTGTGCCTGAATATAGCACAGCAGAGTTGAATATTGTCACATTACAAACGTTTGCAGTTGTCTTCTCAGTGATGCCCGCTCTGCTGTTCTGGCCTTCCCCCACAGTGGCTGCCTGTGAGATGGAAGCGGACTCGCTGAGAGGACACCTGCAGATATTTTTGTAATGAGACAAACTTCACTGCTGCTGTACTCTGGCATATAAGCAAACATAGAATAAAAAATGGGATCCAGATAAAAGAAAGCACATCCAAACTGTCTGGTTCCCTTTAACTGAAAGTGGACTGTTCTACTTAATGGACCTGTCACCAGTTTGAGCATGTTAAACTGGCCACGTCATGGAATAGTGGCTGTAGAACTGAACAGAACCCTTTTTTTTTTTTCTTTTTCTTTTCTCCATTGCAGAAATATTAGCTTGTAAAGTTTTTAGACTCTAATTTATGATGAACTCAATGGGGGTTTATCAGATATTCTTTAGGGGAGGTTGTACTTTCTTCTGCATTACATTGACAAATGATAAGCAAGAGTCACCAAGCAGAGGAAAAAAGGGAATACGCCTCCAGAAGGTCATGAGAAAATAGATGCCTTCTACCGTGAGACATAATGATAAACAGCTCTGATCTCTGCACCTAAAGTGTAGTATATAGCAGAGCTGAGTGTAATTATGAGCATCCCCAGCTTTCATCTCTTGGCAGTCAGTATGGGGGGAGGAGATACAGTAGAGCAAGGTGTCATTATAAACGCAGCTACAGTTCTCCTTTCACACCACCAGCAGCTCTGCACTACTGCAGGCTGACTGCTGGGAGATGAAAAATGGCGGTGTTTGTAATGACACATTGCTCTGCTGTACTCTACACAACCTGTGCAGAAGTTGGTGAGGGGAACAGATTATAACCAAAACTCGGCAAGCTAATCTCTCCAGAACTCATAGGAAACATTCAAACTTTTTTAACTTTTTTTAAAAGTTTTACTCAGTTCTACAGCAACTGTTCCAGAATAATATGCTCAAACCGGTGACATGTCCTTTTTTTTTAATAACATTGTCTTGGCTATGACACTTGTAAATAGATTTATACACAGCTGCAAAGAGTGAACAAGGCAGTAACACTGGAAATGACCATAGGACGTTACTTGGCCATTGTGACTCCCGTATTCCCTACATAATGTTGATCCCCACATGTTGTTATTTATAGAGGCCAGTAAGATGCTCATATAACGAGCGGCCCCATAATATCACAGATAGACGTGTACATCACCCGCCTCCTCTCCAGACCTCACCAGTGTTTATACTGCTCTAATGGGTCAAGGAAAGCTTAAAAGATCCTTGTTTTTAGCATATCTAACCCTGCCAATATTTTTCCGCTAATTAGCATGTTATGTCTGGCATTTTTATCATTCTTATCGTTCTTTTAGAGCTTGTTAAAAAAGTAAACAGCCTTATTGCCACGGGACAGTTTGGACGGCTCTTTGTCATCTTCCACTTTGCCAGTAAACAATGGAAAGTCACCAACGAAGACCTCATTTTAATTAACGGCCCTGTGCATGCGCAGTGCGGAGACAGAATCCGGCTGGAAAAGGTACTGCTCCTTGCACAGTATATATGGGATTAGATCCACATATCATTTGCGTAAAAAAATGACCGTCTCCAAATCAAATTTTTTGTTGCATGTTTATTTTTTATTGATTTTTGCACATGGTCTTTATTACAAAAAATGTCCCTTTCTGCAGATGCGTTTTCAGATTTGGGTCATTGGTGCATTTTAGGATTGACAATGATTTGTTTTTGCTTGTGGCTGACTTTTTGTATTAATTTCTATTGCTTTATATTACAGAATCACATAAAAAAAAAAAAATAACAATAATGTAAAGTTTTTTCCTGATGTCTGTAGTCATTTGTCTTCTCCAGCTGCCTGGCTATGTATTACTAGCTATTGAACCCGTTCTACACCCAAGTGTCGAGGATTTTTATTGGTACATTTATACAGTGTCTTCAATAAAATTCTGCCAGAGATCGCGGTACGAGCAAGTGCTGAATCTGGTGCCATTTTATTGAAGTAGTGTACTACAACATCAACATAGCAGTGCGCACACGCTGGTCATAGGGATAATGGCAACGGCCGGTGAGTGCTCACTGCTATGTTGACGTTGTAGAATTCTTCAATAAGATGCTGCCGGAGTCAGCGCATGCGCATCTCATGCTATCCGTCGCCATTTGTATGAAGACGCTGTCTGCGAATTCACATATATAGTGTCTTCAATAAAATGGCTCCGTAGATCGCTGGATGCGCATGTGCTGACTCGAGTGGCATTTTATTGAAAAATCCTACTACAGCGTCAGCATAGCAGTGAGCACGCGCTGGCCGTCACCATTATCCCTATGGCCGGCGCATGCGCACTGCTATGTAGACGGTGTAGTACAAATTTTACATAAAATGCTGCCGGAGTCAATGCGTGCACCTCCCGCGATATCAGAGCCAGATTGCTGAAGACACTGTCTGTGAATTTACATACACAATGTCTTCAATAAAATGGTGCTGTATACGCACACTGACTCTAAAGCCACACTGCGCAGGCGTCGCCTACCCCGGCTTCAGGCAGGACGGCTCATCCACTGTTATATACAGTGCCAGTATCTGGTTAGTAATCCAATTTATCTCTGTGATTATTACCATAACCGATGCTGGATGGGGGATGCAATCTATACACTGTGTGCAGAATTATTAGGCAAGTTGTATTCAAAGGATTATTTTTATTAATGATCAACAACTATGTTCTCAATCAACCCAAAAGGCTCATAAATATCAAAGCTTAATATTTTTGGAAGTTGGAGTGGTTTTTTTTTTTTTTAGATTTGGCTATCTTAGGAGGATATCTGTTTGTGCAGGTAACTATTACTGTGCAGAATTATTAGGCAACTTAATAAAAACCAAATATATTCCCATCTCACTTGTTTATTTTCACCAGGTAAACCAATATAACTGCACAAAATTTAGAAACATTTCTGACATGCAAGAACAAACCCCCCAAAAATTAGTGACCAATATAGCCACCTTTCTTTATGATGACACTCAGCAGCCTCCATCCATATATTCTGTCAGTTGCTTGATCTGTTTAAGATCAACATTGCATGCAGCAGCCACCACAGCCTCCAGACACTGTTCCGAGAGGTGGACTGTTTTCCGTCCCTGTAGATCTCACATTTTATGAGGGACCACAGGTTCTCTCTGGGGTTCAGATCAGGTGAACAAGAGGGCTATGTCATTATTTTTTCTTCTTTGAGACCTTTCCTGGCCAGCCACGCTGTGGAGTAGTTGGAGGCATGTGATGGAGCATTGTCCTGCATGAAAATCATGTTTTTCTGGAACGATACCGACTTCTTCCTGTACCACTGCTTGAAGAAGTTGTCTTCCAGAAACTGGCAGTAGGTCTGGGAGTTGAGCTTCACTCCATCCTCAACCCAAAAAGGTCCCACAAGTTCATCTTTGATGATACCAGCCCATACCAGTACCTCACCTCCACCTTGCTGGCGTCTGAGTCGGAGTGGAGCTCTCTGCCCTTTACTGATCCAGCCTCTGGCCCATCCATCTTGCCCATCAAGAGTCACTCTCATTTCATCAGTCCATAAAACCTTTCAAAAGTCAGTCTTAAGATATTTCTTGGCCCAGTCTTGACGTTTTATCTTATGTTTCTTGTTCAAACTTGGCCGTTTTTCAGCCTTCCTTACCTTGGCCATGTCTCTGAGTATCGCACACCTTGTGCTTTTAGTTACTCCAGTAACGTTGCAGCTCTGAAATATGGCAAAACTGGTGGCAAATGGCATCTTGGCAGCTTCACGCTTGATTTTCCTCAATTCATGGGCAGTTATTTTGTGCCTTTTTTGCCCAACACACTTCTTGCGACCCTGTTGGCTATTTGCCATGAAACGCTTGATTGTTCGGTGATCACCCTTCAAAAGTTTGGCAATTTCAACACTGCTGCATCCCTCTGCAAGACATCTCACAATTTTGGACTTTTCTGAGCCCGTCAAATCTCTCTTCTGACCCATTTTGCCAAAGGAAAGGAAGTTGCCTAATAATTAAGCACACCTTATATAGGGTTTTGATGTCATTAGACAACACCCCTCCTCATTACAGAGATGCACATCACCTGATTTACTTAATTGGTAGTTGGCTCTCGAGCCTGAACAGCTTGGAGTAGGACAACATGTATAAAAAGTATCATGTGATCAAAATGCAACTTGCCTAATAATTCTGCACACAGTGTAGTCTCCAGGAATGCTAAACTAAAAGCCTTATTACTATTCAAGGAGATCCTTCTGGATGTCTGGTTTATCTTCTCATTAGTTGATTTAAATCTATATTAATATATCACTTTGTGACATCTAATATCTTTGTCTATTTTTTCCTCTTATTTAGGTTTTGCTTGTCGGCAGTGATAATTTCACTTTGGTAGGAAAGCCTCTCCTTGGGTAAGTAGACGTTTGTATCCCCTAAGACAGATTTTTTTATTGTAGTGTCATTTTGTGTATAGAAAATATACATCAGCGGAAACTTTTTTTTTTTCTTTGCTTGCTGTAATATATCACTGTTCCATTAGTCCTTATTTCCCAGCAGACTGTTAGTTTAGCTCTGATCCTGTATTACATACAGAGAGGGGCTGTCGCCTCTCCGGACATGTCTGATATATTAGATCCTCGTATTCTCCTTCTGGAGAGCGGATTCTGGTGGGTGCAGAGGGTCCCCACCTCTGTTAATACAATAGAAAGAACTCCGCACTCGGTTATTACTTGTCAATGAATTGTTGTACCATCCAGAGATAGAGGATTTGATGTTTGCCATCTCGCGTGACCTTCATCAAACATCGGATTGGTGGTGTGTCGGTCTTAGTGCATGTGGCCTGTTAATTTTATCACTAAGGAATAATGGTGCTATATTTGGATAGTACAACAGCCCTATTAAGTGCTATGAGTTTCTTCTGGAAATATATTAATTGACAATTGGGTGTTATGATTGCTCTTTGACTGTTAATGGGCTATATCCCCCTCCCGCCAGCAATGCCTCTTCTGCTGATCAGTGGGTGTCCCCAGACTGCCAGTCACAGCTCATAGCCTGTCCTGGAAAACCCTTCTAATCCTCCTTTCCAGGACACACAATCTCTCCTTGGGGCTTTGCTGCCATTGACTGAAAGTCTTTTAGGTCAGACTTTGCTTTTTCATCCATCTTATTTCTGATCCTTCTAGATGCGCCCCAGTTTTGTCTTTTTCCCTCTTCTATCCACTAAGAACTACTTTGAGTGTTTACTCTTGGTTGCATTTTGCAAATCTGTCTTAACGAAATCCATCCCTTCATATTAGGGATTTTCTGGTACTATGATGCTACAATCCTATTTTTAGGAAGGTCCTTTTGATATCAGATTTATAAAGTTCCCATGCTTTCTCTGATCGAAGGGGCCTCTGCACCCGGGCGAGTGCAGCGTCGTCCTCGTTGTTCACAAGGTACCGCTCTGTATATTTTGCAGGGGCTGTGCTTGAATCGCAGCTCAGTCCCATTTACTTGAATAGTCCTGAGCTGCCTATACCAGACGATGAAGGGAATATCAATCAGCTGAGTGGTGGGGTGTTGGGAGGCGGACGCCTATCCTGAAGTGTAGTCCTGGAACACTTCCTACATTTACTGCCGTGCAGTAATACTGCTCGGACATGAGTAGGACGTGGTGTAGGAAATATTAGCTGCCTCCTATCTCTGATCACTGTTGTATATGATGATAGACGTTCCTGGTTGTGTTCTAGATTGTGTTCCAGCTTTGCTGAGCTTTCAGTGTCTATGAATCTCCCACAGGAAAGACTTGGTACGAGTTGAAGCAACAGTGATTGAAAAGACAGAGTCCTATCCCAAGATTAACATGAAGTTTTGGAGACGGCATCGATATCAGAAAAAGAAAAGTAAGTTGTTTCGTACATGACGAAAATGGGGTATACAGCACTCCTGGTTTAGTGACTCTGGTGCCTAATTAGGGTTCCAACCCGTAATCCGATAATGGCAATAAACCTGGCACTCGGGGTAGTTTGAGCGTATAACAGATCTATTTACATAGTAACATAACACTTTATTCTGTTTGTTACAAATGCTGACTAGTAATAATATTCTGAATCTTTGTAATCTACGTCATTACCTATTTTGCTTCCGTCTATCGTTGGCCCGATGCTGACAATGCTGGCTTGTCAGCCTACTTCATGCTGCCTTAGTAGCAGGTCTAGCTAGTATCCATGCTCGGTCAGCTTGTCTGCTCCTCTTCCCCAAGCTATTTGGCGTGAACAAGGCGACGGGGAGCAGAGGAGCTCATCCTCTGAGTATGGGTATCACCTAGATCTGCTCTTCAAACCAGCTGCACAGACAGAAGGAAGTGGACGGACAAACCAGGGCTTTCAGCTTTGCGTCAAAGCTAGAAGGAAGCAAAATAAAGTCATGACTTATTTTACAAAGATTCATAACTTAACAAACCCTGATCAATAATTAAGTTAAAAAAAAGTTTATTTTATAAAACAAGTGTAGATAGTTTTAAAGGCGCATTAGTTTCAGCAAACGTCCTGAAGGGTTTTTCCAAGACTTTTATCTCTGGCCTTTCCTTACTATTTTATTGTTACTATTAACGACATATTATAATAAAGTACATGGCTATTATTGCTAACAAGACAAATATCATTTATATTAAAGGTAATCGATCAGGTGTCTTGACCCCTAAACCGCCACTGTGTCTCTCCTCCACGCTATTTCTGCATTGTAACAATCCTTTTCATGTATCTTGCAATTTCTAGATGCTTTCAACATCGGGTTAGTCTGTGTGTGTTACGTAAATGTCTTGGGGCTAGTCCAGCGGATTTCCCTGGGCTAGTCCTGTCTCGCATCCTATGAGCACGCCCCTCTGTGCGGGAATTACTTATTTGTAAGGCGACGACGCTGTTGCCTCCATACAAATTGCCCACATGCGCACGCCGTTCTGGAAGGAAGCTGGGTCTGTGCCCCCCAGGATCATCAGCTCTCTGCAGATACCCATGGAAGCAGAATGTCCGCTGCATGTGCAGGATTTCACAGGAGCCATCGGTAACGTCACACCTAAAAATGGTGTAAATCGCGCACAGATGGGCCTGCTCACTAAATGGGAGGCAGAACAAGTCCAGCACAATCAATATCACACCAGACTACTCATGCTTAGTGCAAATAAAGGGTTAAACTTGGTATGTAGAAATCAGAGACCCAATTGGGGATGTTAAATTGCTGAGAAGTGGTGGTCGTAAAGAGGGGCTGGGGCAGCTCACTGGTCACCGTTGGTAGTACACCCTTATTTTAAGGATCTTGTACATATGAAGATGGGTACACAGGGTTCACAGGTCATAACTAGTGATGAGTGAATATACTCGTTACTCGAGATTTCCCGAGCATACTCGGGGGTCTTCTGAGTATTTCTTAGTGCTCGAAGATTTAGTTTTTCTTGCCGCAGCTGAATGTTTTACAGCTGTTAGCCAGCATAAGTATATGTGGGGGTTGCCTGGTTGCTAGGGAATCCCCACATGTACTTATGCTGGGTAACAGATGTAAATCATTCAGCTGCGGCAATAAAAACTAAATCTCCGAGCACTAAAAAATACTCGGAGGACCCCCGAGCATGCTCGAGAAATCTCGAGTAACGAGTATATTCGCTCATCACTAGTCATAACCTATGTATGGGGGTGTGTAACATAAGGTACGGGAACAGCACAAAATGACACTTATGGAGGGAGAGAGGGCCCGGCCGGCAATGGCATACACAATCTACGGTGGGTGAGGGTAAGAAGCTGCACTTATTCTGGGGTAATTTAGGGTTATTTTAGGTTGGGATATTTGTTGATCTGTATCTGTAGGTTACGCTTTAAAGGTTTCATCAGTGGGAGAGAGTTTGACTGGCTGGGGTAGTGCGTTCCAGAGCATGGGAGAAGCGCAGGAGAAATCCTGGAGATGGTCGAGTACTGAGCAGACAAGGAGAGGAGATATGGGGGTCTGGTGAGGAAGCCCCTCTGTACACTAGGTCTTCTCAGGGGCTGTACTTCAGCTCCTATTGAAGTGACCTGAGAACGGCCACTGCCCAGTGTATGGAGCGGTGTTGTGCCAACTCTTTAGACTTAACATCCGCCAGCTGATGCAGCTGCAAACAACTAACAGCCGCCAATCTGATATTGATGACCTAAGTATTGGAAAACTTCTGTAAAGGAAATGTCACTGAGACCCCAATTCCAGTGATGTGTCACTTACTGGGTTGATTAGTGTAATTTTGATAAAATCAGTTATCAGCAGGAGATTTTCACTAGAGGACTAGTAAACCTACTGCCAACTAGTCCTTCATATTCATGAGCGCTGTATAACTGCGCACCCACCACTGGCAGCTTTCTGCATACACAGTGCATAGGCAGAAAGCTGCCAATCAGTGGTGTGGCAGGGTTATAGATACCTTGACATTCAGAGAACTGCTAGATTTGCAGTAGATGAAACTTGATTTTACCAAAACTGCAGAAAAAAAAACCCGTAGGTGACACATCCTGGAATCAGAGTCTCTGCCCCTACATTATGCCTTTTTCAGATTTCATAGCAACAACCTGGCGACAGATTCCCTTTAATGTAACCTTTTAGATAAAAGGATATATGTTAATGGGAACTGCTTCGGTGTAACTGTAACCTTTTATTCTTTGTATTTCAGTAACCACCTTCAGACAGACAATCCTAAGGATCAATTCCATTGAAATTGCTCCTGCTTTATCTTGACTTTATATATTTTTTTAAAATAATTTTGTCATTAAAAATGGCTTTAAATCATACAAGTAGTCTGTTTCTTATTAGCTTCTTACTTATTTCTATTTAATTCTATTACTGTATCATCTCTTAAAGAGGACATTTCACCAAATTATGTAGAATAATAATAAAATAAAAAGCCCATAAAGGTTCCACATTTGCAGATCTCCAAGCCAATGTTTTTGGCAGACCTGGATAAGTGCGAGCCACATACAGCCCTTTGTGGTTCCAGTCCGGGCTACAAACACTGGTCCACAGGGCCACACCATGAGCCATCCGCCCCGCTTTCCAATTTCACCGCTATCTGCATCCTCAGGATGAAAATAACTGAATGTAATGGTGGCTGATACTGTATATAACGGGGCTGTGGTGAGCTCATAATGTATATTGTGGGGGTGCTCATACCGTATGGGGAGGATGTGTGGCCTCGTATACAGGGGGCAGTGGGGGCTCATACTGTATATTGGGAGCGATGGGGGCTCATACTACTAAAATGGATCTGCTAAAAAGTAACTGAAGTAAACAAACTTTGACTTCCAGTAACACCTTCCATTATTGGGGGAAAAAACAGTGTGGCGAAGCTCTAAATAACTCACAATTCAGCAATTCTGTTTTGGGTTTTGTTTTTATGGCTTCCATTGTGAAGTAGAAATGATCTAACAATATGATTCTCTAGCACAGCACTGTGACGGAGATGCCAAATAGTGTGAGTATTTACAGTGTTTACCGAGCAGATTAATGTGCAATTTTCAAATGTTTGAAGAAGCACTCAGTTCATTAAGTAGCGTAAGCCTGTTAATAAATTCAGCACCTCTTAGGGTACCGTCACACTATACGATTTACCTACGATCACGACCAGCGATATGACCTGGCCGTGATCGTAGGTAAATCGTAGTGTGGTCGCTGGGGAGCTGTCACACAGACAGCTCTCCAGCGACCAAAGATGCCGAGGTCCCTGGGTAACCAGGGTAAACATCGGGTAACTAAGCGCAGGACCGCGCTTAGTTACCCGATGTTTACCCTGGTTACAAGCGTTAAACTAAAAAAAAACAAACAGCACATACTTACATCTGGTGTCCGTCACGTCCCTTGCCGTCTGCTTCCCGCACTCAGTGACTGCTGGCCGTAAAGTGAAAGTGAAAGCACAGCCGCTGTGCTCTGCTTTCACTTTACGGCCGGCAGTCACAGTGCGGGAAGCAGACGGCAAGGGACGTGACGGACACCAGATGTAAGTATGTGCTGTTTTTTTTTTTTTTAGTTTAACGCTTGTAACCAGGGTAAACATCGGGTAACTAAGCGCGGTCCTGCGCTTAGTTACCCGATGTTTACCCTGGTTACAAGCGAACGCATCGCTGGATCGCATCGCTAGATCGGTGTCACACACACCGATCTAGCGATGACAGCGGGAGATCCAGCGATGAAAGAAAGTTCCATACGATCTGTTACGATGTATGATTCTCAGCAGGATCCCTGATTGCTGCTGCGTGTCAGACACAGCGATATCGTAACGATATTGCTGGAACGTCACGAATCGTACCGTCGTAGCGATCGAAATGGTATAGTGTGACGGTACCCTTACTCCAGAACACCTCCTCATTAAGGCTGGCGGACGGGTATAACACCAGTTTTACTTGGACCCAGAGAGCTTGGAAATAGTTTGCGGTTTCTACCAATTTTATAGAAGTTTTCCATTGTATGATCCTGCAAATTGAATGCGTCTTTCATAGCAGTTTTTACAAGGTTGGTGTTTTTATTTTGGAACACTTTGAAATGCGAACAATTCCTACAACCAGCATTCACAAAAAAAATACCCCACACCTTTCCAGTGTACCTTGTATTAAAATATAGCTTTTTTTTTTTTTTTTTTTTTTTTTTTTTACAAGTTCAGAGGGATTTTTAATTGTGTACAGCTCTTTGCCATGGCAATCGTCCATCCTGCAGTTTGGGAGTGGTCGGTTGCCTAGGCAAGGCGCTCACATCACTTGTAGGCTGTATACTTACCTGTAAGCGCTGCTGAAAACTGGAGGATTGCTTCGACCCTAAGCTTCTCCCATGCTGCGGTGGCAAAGCTGCCTCTGCTCGCAGCATGAGGGTCTGGGGTGTGACCGCATTCAGTTAGGACTAGCCATTGTGCTGGTCTGAACCCTCCATTTTCAGGAGGGCACTGCCCCCCTGTCAACAAGGAAGCGAGTAGGCCGAGGAGTCGTGTGCTCCTGCAGAAAGAACACGCAAGCACTGGGTCTACTGTTTTCATTCAGACACTGCCACTCTGGACCATGGGACATGATTGGATTTGCAATTTTGCCATTTTTTTTTTATTTCAATACAACGGAGCTACAATACCAAATATAACACATGGCCAAGAGTGATGCTGCTGTCGAATTCCCTAAATCCCTTTATAAAGGATCAGCCGTCACTTCTGTTTAAAAATGTTGCCCCTACTTGACAAACCATGACAAATGGGTCCAGGAGATGACAGAGAAATAAAATGAATACCTCCTCCCAGAATGTTGCTGCATCCCCCGCCGGTCTACTGATCCCAGCATCTGGCGGGGGCGGAGTCACGTGACCACTGCAGCCAATCTGCAACTGATGATCAACAGCATGCGCATTTTGGCCAAGACGCAAACATTTGCAGAATTTTTTGAGTATTCAACATTGACTAAACTTCTCACCCTGAGACCCAGGAATATCATGTTCAACGTCCTATTGTTTCTGTCCCTAAAAAGGTCATTTTGGAAAAAGACTTCTACCAAAGTTGAGGAAAAAGCTTAATTTCTCTAGAAGATCCAAAATATTTCTCCGTGACTTCTGGGCAATTAAAATGCCTGTTGTGGATACTGACAACATGGCTTCTGAACTAATGGGGGAGATTGCAGAAAACGCTTAATTTAATCTAATGGAACTTCTAATTAAATATAGGAAGAACAAACTGCAGGGGTTTGAGAACAAAAGCTAAAAATGACAGAAGGGATTTGACGTGCAGGAAGATGCACGTAGGCACTATAAATGTAGACCACGTTGTAAAGCAATTAAAAAATAAATGTAACATTGCAAAAAGCCAATCCGCAATAACACATGAGGTCCATTTCCTTAATCGGATCAGTCGGCTCCTACATTGCAGTTCATTACTGATTGTCAATGTTGGATAGGACATTAAGCAATCTGCCCCTTCAGTGTAGATCAGTTTTTATTTCATTGGTCACTGAACTTTCAGACGACTTGATCTCATTTTATAGCTATTGTGCTAAATATGCAATCTGCTTATGATTGTATTTAGAAATTGGAGTGATTCTTCTAGTGTTAGCCACCAGGTATCTCTTTCCTGTTTTGCCTGTTCAACGAAATCCATCTCAAATTGTAGAGACTGATGTTAAAAATGTGGATCTTTTGTTTTTATGCCACACCTTTCCTGTGTTTAAACCTGTTTATGCAGGCATAACGGAGAGGTGAGATTTCAGTATTGGGCAGAAGAACCATTAGACAATGGAAAGTGCAATACATGTTGGGAAAGAAGGTTCCAGCACTTAGTGCTGGCCGAATACTGATGAGGAAATGCCCACTGAGGAGTGGATTGAAGTTACGGTACTTATTTAAGAATTAGGACCATCCCTAATATCCCTATCGAGCTTCAGAAAGGATTTGTTTTATCCAAATCGTTGCCACGCCACAAGGCATTACAGTCCACTTTTTTTTTTTTGTACATCTTTTTGTGCTGTTTCCCTTTTTGTTTTATATATACAGTACAGACCAAAAGTTTGGACACACCTTCTCATTTAAAGATTTTTCTGTATTTTCATGACTGAAAATTGTACATTCACACTGAAGACATCAAAACTATGAATTAACACATGTGGAATTATATACTTAATTTCAGTTGTTTCACACTTTTTTGTTATGGCTTATATTCTAGGTTCTTCAAAGTAGCCACCTTTTGCTTTGATGACTGCTTTGCACACTCTTGGCATTCTCTTGATGAGCTTCAAGAGGTAGTCACCAGGAATGGTCTTACAACAATCTTGAAGGAGTTCCCAGAGATGCTTAGCACTTGTTGGCCCTTTTGCCTTCACTCTGCGGTCCATCTCACCCCAAACCATCTCGATTGGGTTCTGGTCTGGTGACTGTGGAGGCCAGGTCATCTGGTGTAGCACCCCATCACTCTGCTTCTTGGTCAGATAGCCCTTACACAGCCTGGAGGTGTGTTTGGGGTCATTGTCCTGTTGAAAAATAAATGATGGTCCAACTAAACACAAACCGGATAGAATAGCATGCCGCTGCAAGATGCTGTGGTAGCCATGCTGGTTCCGTATGCCTTCAATTTTAAATAAATCCCCAACAGTGTCACCAGCAAAGCACCCCCACACCATCACACCTCCTCCATGCTTCACGGTGGGAACCAGGCATGTAGAGTCCATCCGTTCACCTTTTCTGCGTCGCACAAAGACACGGTGGTTGGAACCAAAGATCTCAAATTTGGACTCATCAGACCAAAGCACAGATTTCCACTGGTCTAATGTCCATTCCTTGTGTTCTTTAGCCCAAACAAGTCTCTTGTGCTTGGTGCCTGTCCTTAGCAGTGGTTTCCTAGCAGCTATTTTACCATGAAGTCCTGCTGCACAAAGTCTCCTCTTAACAGTTGTTGTAGAGATGTGTCTGCTGCTAGAACTCTGTGGCATTGACCTGGTCTCTAATCTGAGCTGCTGTTAGCCTGCGATTTCTGAGGCTGGTGATTCGGATAAACTTATCCTCAGAAGCAGAGGTGACTCTTGGTCTTCCTTTCCTGGGGCGGTCCTCATGTGAGCCAGTTTCTTTGTAGCGCTTGATGGTTTTTGCCACTGCGCTTGGGGACATTTTCAAAGTTTGCCTAATTTTTCAGACTGACTGACCTTCATTTCTTAAAGTGATGATGGCCACTCGTTTTTCTTTACTTAGCTGCTTTTTTCTTGCCATAATACAAATTCTAAGGGTATGTGCACACGCTGCGGCTTTTGCAGCGGGTTCCCATGTGTTTACAGTATAATGTAAACCTATGGGAAACGAAATCCGCAGTGCACATGCTGCAGAAAAAAACACGCAGAAATGCAGCGGTTTACATTCCGCAGCATGTCAATTCTTTGTGCGGATTCCGCTGCGGGTTTACACTTGCTCCAATAGAAAACTGCAGGTGTAAACCCGCAGTGGAATCCGCAATAGAAACCGCGATAAATCCGCAGTAAAAACCGCAGCGGTTTTGCACTGCGGATTTTGCAAATCCGCTGCGGAAAAATCCGCAGCCCTCACAGACACGTGTGCACATACCCTAACAGTCTATTCAGTAGGACTATCAGCTGTGTATCCACCAGACTTCTGCATAACACAACTGATGGTCCCAACCCCATTTATAAGGCAAAAAATCCCACTTATTAATCCTGACAGGGCACACCTGTGAAGTGAAAACCATTTCCGGTGACTACCTCATGAAGCTCATCAAGAGTGTGCAAAGCAGTCATCAAAGCAAAAGGTGGCTACTTTGAAGAACCTAGAATATAAGACATATTTTCAGTTGTTTCACACTTTTTGTGAAGTATATAATTCCACATGTGTTATTACATAGTTTTGATGCCTTCAGTGTGAATGTACAATTTTCATAGTCATGAAAATACAGAAAAATCTTAAAATGAGAAGGTGTCCAAACTTTTGCTCTGTACTGTATATTATACACACTGCTCAAAAAAAGGGAACACTTAAACAACAGAATATAACTCCCAAGTAAATCAAACTGTCCACTTGGGAAGCAACACTGTTTGACAATCAATTTCATATGCTGTTGTGCAAATGGAATATACAACAGGTGGAAATTATTGGCAATTATCAAGACACACTCAATAAAGGAGTAGTTCTGCAGGTGGAGACCACATCTCAGTATCAATGCTTTCTGGCTGATGTTTTGGTCACTTTTGAATGTTGGTTGTGCTTTCACAGTCGTGGTAGCATGAGATGGACTCTACAACCCACAAAAGTGGCTCAGGTAGTACAGCTCATCCAGGATGGCACATCAATGCGAGCTGTGGCAAGAAGATTTGCTTTGTCAGCATAGTGTCCAGAGGCTGGAGGCGCAACCAGTAGACAGGCCAGTACACCAGGAGACGTGGAGGGGGGCCGTAGGAGGGCTACAAGCCAGCAGCAGGACCACTACCTCAGCCTTTGTGCAAGGAGGAACAGGAGGAGCACTGCCAGAGCCCTGCAAAATGACCTCCAGCAGGCCACAAATGTGCATGTGTCTGCACAAACCATTAGAAACAAACTCCATGAGGATGGTCTGAGTGCCCGACGTCCACAGATGGGGGTTGTGCTTACCGCCCAACACCGTGCAGGATGCTTGGCCTTTGCCACAGAACACCAGGATTGGCAAATTCGCCACTGGTGCCCTGTGCTCTTCACAGATGAAAGCAGGTTCCCACTGAGCACATGTGACAGACGTGACAGAGTCTGGAGACTCCTTTGAGAATGATCTGCTGCCTGCAACATCCTTCAGCATGACTGGTTTGGCAGTGGGTCAGTAATGGTGTGGGGTGGCATTTCTTTGGAGGGCCGCACAGCCCTCCATGTGCTCTCCAAATGTAGCCTGACTGCCATTAGGTACCGAGATGAGATCCTCAGACCCCTTGTGAGACCATATGTTGGTGCTGTTGGCCCTAGGTTCCTCCTAATGCAGGACAATGCCAAACCTCATGTGGCTGGAGTGTGTAAGCAGATCCTGCAAGATGAGACCTGAATCCTGCAGACCTGAATCCGATGGAACACATCTGGTACATCATGTCTTGCACCATCCACCAATGTCACGTTGCATCACAGACTGTCCAGGAGTTGGTGGATGCTTAATTCAAGGTCTGGGAGGAGATCCCTGAGGAGACCATCCGCCACCTCATCAGGAGCATGCCCAGGCATTGTAGAGAGGTCATACAGGCATGTGGAGGCAACACACACTACTGAGCATCATTTCCTTGTTTTGAGGCATTTCCACTGAAGTTGGACCAGCCTGTAATTTGATTTCCCACTTTGATTTTGAGTATTGTTACAAATCCAGGCCTCCATTGGTTAATACATTTGATTTCCATTGATTGTTTTTGTGGGCAGCACATTCAACTTTGTACAGAACAAAGTATTCAATGAGAATATTTCATTCATTCAGATCTAGGATGTGTTTTGAGTGTTTCCTTTATTTATTTTTTGTGCAGTGTGTGATTTATATATATATATATATATATATATATATATATATATATATATATATATATATATATATATATATATATATATATATATATATATATATATATATATTCCCAATCTCTGATCCCCCAGAGCACCATCAAATCCATTATCATGAAATGGAAAGAACATCGTACTACAACAAACCTTCCAAGAGAGGGTTGCCCACCAGAACTCTCAGCCTGGACAAGGATGGAATTAATCAGAGAGACAGCACAAAAACCCAAGATAGCCCTGAAGGAGCTGCAGAATTCCCAAGCAGAGACTGAATTATCTGTCCATACAAACACAATAAGCTGTACACTCCATAGAGGTGGCCTTTATGGAAGAGTGGGCAGAAAACAGCCTTTATGTACAAAATTGTAAGGCACATTTTGAGTTTGCCAAAAGACGTGGGAAACTCCCTAAATGTATGGAGGAACATGCTCTGGTCAGATGAGACCAAAATTGAACATTTTTGGCCACCAAGGTAAACGTTATGTGTGGAGCCAAATCAACACAGCTCATCACCTCAAGATCACCATCCCCACAGTGAAACGTGGTGGCAGAATCATGCTGCGGGGATTTTTTCTGCTGCAAGGACGGGGAAAATTGTCTGAGCTGAAAGGAAGATGAATGGTGCGAAATACAGGGATATTCTTGAGCAAAACCTGTTACAGTTTGTCAATGATTTGAGACTGCAATGGAAGTTCACCTTCCAACAAGGCAAATGACCAAACGCATACTGCTAAAGTAACACTCGAGTGGATTAAGGGGAAACGTAAATGTTTTGAAGTGGCCTAGTCAAAGCCCACACCTTAATCCAACTGAGAATCTGTGGTCAGACTTGAAGATTGTTGTTCACCAGAGGAAACCATCTAACTTGAAGGAGCTGGAGCAATTTTGCCTTAAGGAATGGGCAAAAATCCCAGTTGCAGGATGTGGAAAGCTCATAGAGACTTATCCAAAGTGACTTTCAGCTGCAATTGCTGCAAATGGAGGCTCTACAAAGTATTGACTTTAGTGGGGTGAATAGTTATGCACACTGAAGTTTTCAGTTATTTTGACCTATTTGTTGTTTGCTTCACAGAAAAAAAACATGTTCACAGTTGTAGGCATGCTCTTCACATGAACTGATGCAAACCCTCAAAAAAAATAGTGGAGTTCCAAATTGGGAGATGGCAAAACACAAAAAATTCCAAGGGGCTGAATACTTCTGCAAGCAATCATAACCTTAATAATATAAATGGCTCATTTCCTAAGCAGATAAACATGCTGAATAGAAAGGAAACCCAACAATATCATGGTATCTGCATCTTTTACTTACAACAGAGACCGTTTGCCAAAATTCTTGCAATTAATCCGAAAACTGGACAAGACACATTCTAAAACGTTGCTTCTCGGATAAAACAAGCAGATGGCAACCTACATCTACGGCACAAATACATGTTATGATCAGAGAGAGAAAGCTGCTGTTTAAAAGAAATTTGGATTGTTATGTAGTATCGGTATAATAAGTGCCCTCTGTGGATGATCTACTAGAAGTTACAATAGGTTACGATTGGAAATCTTGCAATGGAATTCATATTCATAGAATATCAATAGAAAAAGAAATCCGATTGTTTAGGAATTTCCAAGAAGCACATTGTGGGCACAAGTGGACCATGTCATTGCTTATGCTGAAAATGCTGAAAGAATTTTAAGTACTAAGAGAGGCGTGCTAAAAAACAGTTAAAGAAATAAGGAATCTACTGCTTGCAAAACGAGCAATGTGGCAGAAACAGTCTATAAATGTTACAAGATACTAAAGATGTACTTAAGTGTCGACTTTCATATATTTGCATTTAAAAGAATTTTTAATATTTTTGATACATTCTCTTTCCTTTGTCAATGTATATTCTATAGTGAATGGTTATTCTGATTAAGGTGTGATCACTTGATGAATGGCCTTCAAGGGGTTGTCCTGTCTGTAAAGATTCACCGGGATCGGTGGGTGTGTGACCTCAAGTATGTGATTTGCATACATGTGGCAACGTGCCGACTAGACGTGATCAGCCTCACTCAAAGCGAGTGCATTGGGCAAGGCCATGCGCAGTCTAGGTGGAATGTGGCCGGAAATATGCAAATCACATGCTTGCAGGCACATGACCGCCCGTCACAAGGGAATTCTAACGCATGACGCGTGGTGTTAGGATTCACAAGTCTGGAGTCACATAGTAACTGCAGACTTGGAGACTAAGGCCGGACAACCCATCATTTGCTGCATAGGTAGTCTTTACAGATCATCCTGTACTAGGGCTACAGCTTTATAAACCTCCAGTTTTGAAACAGTATTAGTAGGAATCTGCCAATATGAACTGGTTCCGCCAGCAGCTTAATATGTTTAGGGGCAATTACAATTTTTTTTGTTGGGGGAATTTATCGTATGATTTCGGAATGCCAATCCTTTAGTTCTCCTGGGCACATATCACTTCCAGAAATGTCTGCCAGTGACTTTCTCATACGGAACGCAGGAGCACCAGTGAATAGGAGATCTGGCTGAGAGGGCTTTTGGCCAAATGGTTGGTCGAGCCATTTAATTTGTATGGCGGGCATAAACTGTGATTGAGTTGAGTCCATCGGAGAAAGAGCCTCTTATTAAAACCACTTGAAGGTTATCACATCCAGTTGACAAGGGTTGAGATGAAGCAATCAGAATATCTCCATAAAAAGAAGGGTCAGAGCATCTCCAAAATCTCATATTTTGTGGGGTGTACCCAGTATGCAGTGTTTGGTATCTATCTGTCTGAGGATCGGTGACAGGGTCATCTGCGCTCAAGGCTCAGTCATTCATGTGGAGAGCAAAGCTTGTCTGATCCAATGCCAATAGACATGGAGTGCCTATGCTGAGCCATGTCCACTTTTAAAAGCACTTGTAATGGCTCCTTGAGCAAGTCTTAGCATTTATATGCAAGTTAGGCTTCGTTCACACTTCCGTTGGCAGGCGGCCGTCAGAATGCGTCGATGCGACGGATGTGTTAAAAATAGTGAAAAACGGATGTAACGCATTCAGTTTCCTGACAGATGCGTCGAATTAGGCGCTGCCTTAATTTGAATGTATAAAATTCAGGAGAGAGAGAGACACCTCTGACTAAAAAAATCCTTCCAGGCATGCTCAGAATACAAAAAACGGGATACGTCGCTGGATTCCTGTTTTTGATGGTCAGCGACGGATCCTGCGTCCATGGGCTTCTATTATAAAAAACGACAGGCAGCGCAGGACCCGTCGCTGTGCGATTTTTCCGTCGTGCAGAAAAAACATTCCTCTAAAGGTTTTCTTTGCCCGACGGACCACTATTTTCTGATGGATCCTGCGCCCATAGGCTTCTATTATAGCCAGCGACGGGCAGCACAGAACCCGTCGCTGTGCGATTTTCCAACGTGCAGAAAAAACATTCCTCTAAAGGTTTTCTCCGCCCGACGGACCACTGTTTTCCGACGGATCCAGTGCAAAACGGATGAAATGGAAGGCCATCCGTCACAATCCGTCACTAATACAAGTCTATGGGAAAAAACAGGATCCAGCAGAAAAGTTTGCTGGATCCTGTTTTTTCAAAAATCGACAGATTTCAGCGGGCGCTAAAAGACGGAAGTGTGAAAGAAGCCTTACCTTAAGGCTACTCTTACATTTGCGTTGGTACGGGGCCGTCGCAATGCGTCGGCCTGACGTACCGACGCACGTTGTGAAAATTGTGCACAACGTGGGCAGCGGATGCAGTTTTTCAATGCATCCGCTGCCCAGTCTATGTCCCGGGGCGGAGGGGGCGGAGTTCCGGCTGCACATGCACAGTCGGAAATGGTGGACACGACGTACAAAAAAACATTACATTGCACATTTTTTGTGACGATGGTCCGCCAAAACACAACGGATCCAGTGCACGACGGATGCGACGTGTGGCCGTCCGTCGCGATCCATCGGCAATACAAGCCTATGGGCAAAAAACGCATCCTGCGGGTACATTTGCAGGATCCGTTTTTTGTCCAAAACGACGGATTGCGACGGATGCCACACGACGCAAGTGTGAAAGTAGCCTAACACGCACCCCTGATCTCAATCTTGCTGTATACAAAATACAACCATTCATGGCAACGGTATGCGCTAATGCCAGTGGCCTCTTTTGTCAGGACCATGTGCACTAAATGCACCACCTTGAAAAAATGGGGGGAAAAAAAATCAGGAATTGTTTAAGGAACACGACAAAAAGTTGAAGATAAGACTGAGCCTCCAAATTCCTTCAGTCTCAATCCAATTGAGCATTTGTGGAATGTGCTGGAAAAAACAAGTCACATTTTTGGAGACCTCATCTTGCAACGTACAAAAGTTCACGAATCTGCTGCTAATCTCTTGGTGCTCGATAGACAGGAAACCTTTAATGTTTTTGTAATCTAATCAATCGTTCTAATCATTGAAGAGTTAGAGCTCTTTTAGTAGCACAAAAGGGACTTGCATAATGTGGTGGTTGATCAGTGTATAGAAAATCGGTGCCTCCATGAGACAGCTCCCTCTAGTCTCAGCCGTCATAGAGATCCAAAGTTCTGTAGTGGTTTTGCAGCATCATCATTAAAAGTCAGTACGTACGTTGAGCAAGAACAATAGTTTGGATCTTCCAAAATATTGCATAAAAATGGTGAAATAACACAGTCATTTTGAAATGGTAAGATCAATTCATACAGTGTTTATATACCTACATGATAATAGAAAAATGAAGATAATGAAAAACTCTTACATCAAACCCCTTGGAATATCTGTTTATCCCTGTTCCATCACTGCACACCGGTGACCATCTTGCTCCTTTTTCTGGCACTGGAGCAAAAGTGCTGTTGCACTTGGAGAAGCTGTACACTTTGAATCAAAATTCGGGAACATTTGGGTAACTCTGTATTTATGCATTGAAGCACCTGTCGCTCCACCACTACCTCTCTGCTGCTTCCTGCCAGTCTTGGGTCTTGGTTGCCTACAGTCTCTGATCTTGGTTATGAAATGTACAAGAAGAATCTTTCATCCCCCTTGGGTTAGGCCAAGATTTCTATCCAATAGTATGTTCTGTATCTCCACATACATCCAATCATAAAACCCTGAGATATTACATTAACTACTCTAAAAAGGATTATCTGGGACTATTTAATTTGTTTACTGTGGGCCTAAGATCCTATAGATAGGTAGTTTCTAGCTACCTGCCTGTTGTGCCTGGCTTCGATCTCTGCCTGCAATGTACAGTCACTGACCGCTTCTGCCACTGAACATGCGACTTCCAGTGACGTCATGCTGACTGAGCAGCTGCTTCTCTTCCGCTCTGCTCTGTTGGTGGGGTATGACTGCCGATGTCATACTTATTGACAGTCGGCTTCCCACTGTACCAACTGTGCAGAGTCGGCTATCAAGCAGCATGACGTCGGCAGTCACGCCCCATCAACAGCAGTACAGAAGAAGAAGAGCTGCTCTGTTGACTCGGTTGACGTGAAGCTGCAGAATTAAGGTCAGTGATCGCTCTGATCCAGAGCTGGCAGAACAGACAGGTAATAAGGAACTACCTGCCTGTTAGCCCAGTAGGGAAACAATTGTCCCAGAAAACCTCTTTAACCATGGGTGCAGTAGAGTAACACCACATCTCATTGTATTTTTAAGTGTAATTTTATGTGGTCATCACAGAGAGTGATGTGAAGCTTTACAGAGAAGAAATAGTTACATTTCTGTACTTTGATATAATCAAATGACGTATTTTAAGCTTTCTGCCTCATTAGCAGGCATGAGTAAAGCCGTGATTAAGACTTGATGACAGACTTAAAAACATCCGTGGGAAACAAGACCAAGAAACAGCAGGTAATTTTCATGACTAACCCCTGGCAGCTATAAAAGCTCCTATAGAAAATGCAGTTAGTTCTGTTGGACTTAGTATTTAGCATTAATCAAATAGACAGTATGTATATATGTGGGCCCTAAAGGTTTAATGGGAACAGCAAAAATAGCTAAGGCGTGGAGAGAAACTTGCCTTGTATATATCCTCAGGGTAAATATGGAAATAGCTATGGAGGATACCCACTAAATTAAAACATAACCTTTAATAAATATAAATAAAAATTCGGATCCTAACACAACACATATATAAACAAAACACACGTGCTCAGGTGAACTAGTGCTCGAGATAAAAAAAATTGGATCAGTCTTACCAATTTAAACAGACACATGGAGAAAATCCCTCAAGTTCCATGAGGGTGGTGGTTCCAAATGCTATGGGCCAAGGGTAGGGAAAGATACACTGCCACTGTAATGGGAACAGGTATAATCCTTCTAACCTGTCTGGACTGAAAATACCTTTCCAACTTTTCAGTTTTTTTAAAAACTGCCTTTTATCAACTCTGGTGCCAATTGCCAAATAGTGCCCAGTCCATTGGGTGAGTCCAGACCATGCAAGAGGACTTTTAAAACTTAATTGCCTCACTGCTAACACATCCGGCCTCTCTGCTGCTCGCTGCCCGCCATCCAGTCCTCAGAGCCTTCTCTACTTTGTCCTGTCATGAGTTGCATCTCCTGGCCCGTTCACTCTAGGCCAGAACTTCTGGATATGACCCAACCTCCGAGGTTATTGGCTGTCGTACATCGTGACACTGCGGATGTACAATGGGCATTAACCTCGGAGACCAGGACTTCCGGCCACGAGTGAACCAGATTTCGAGCAGTGCCAACTGGCATTTGGTCTGTCTCTTTCCACTGTTCCATTTTCAACCTGTTCACTCAGGCTTCAGAGATGACTGCATGGTGCATGGTTAAAACGAACCTGTCGGCAGTTTTGGCCGATATAAGCGGCCACTGCCTTTCAGGGCTTATCTACAGTATTCTATAATGCTGTAGATAAGCCTCAGATCCGACCTAAAAGATAAGAAAAAGAAGTTTTATAATACTCCCCCGGGGGCGGTCCGGTCTGATGGGTGTCGCAGGTCCGGCGCCTCCCATTTTCTTGCAATGCTGTCCTCCTGTTGCTTCATCACTCCCCGGCATCGCGTTGCTGCCCAGCCATACTTATCTGCCCTGTTGAGGGCAGAGCAAAGTACTGCATTGCGCAGGCACTGGACCTCTGACCTTTCCCAGCGCCTGCGCACTGCAGCACTTTACTCTGCCCTCAACAGGGCAGACAAAGTACGCATTCGCAGCAGCGTGATGCCGGGGAGCCATGAAGCAACAGGAGGACAGCATCGCAAGAAAATGGGAGGACCACCCCGGGTGAGTATAATAAAACTTATTTTTCTTATCTTTCAGGTCGGACCGAGAGTTTATCTACAGCATTATAGAATACTGTAGATAAGTGTTGTGAATTCTGCTCTTGGGTTCCCTCCAGTGGTGGTAGGTGGGAATGCAGTTGTCTCTGAGTCACAGTCCTGGCCAGGTGTATCTGCTAATTGCTATTCTGACTGGGATATTTAAGTGTGCAGGATTCATTAGCCCTTGCCAGTTGTCAATGTTTCTTTGGAAGTATTGGATCTCTGCCTGGCCTCACCTGCTTAGCTGCCAATTTCAGCAAAGATAAGTGTTTTGTTTTTTGTATATGTGGCACCCTGCTGTGTGCTTGTTTCAGTTTACTCCTGCTCTGTTTGTAGGATTCACTGGAGTTGCAGATATACGCTCCTACATCTTTACTTGGATGTAGGAAGTTTTTTGTCTATTCTGCTGTGGATTTTTTGAAGGGTTTTAATACTGACCGCACAGAACTCTGTCCTATCCTGTCCTATCTAGCTAGAGTGGCCTCCTGTGCTATATCCTGTTTTTTCTGCCTGTGTGTGTTTTTTCCTCTCCGACTCACCGCCAATATTTGTGGGGGGCTGTCTATCCTTTGGGGATTTTTTCTGAGGCAAGATAGTATTCCGATTTCCATCTTTAGGGGAATTTAGTCCTCCGGCTGTGACGAGGTGTCTAGGTGTGTTAGGTACACTCCACGGCTACTTCTAGTTGTGGTGTTAAGTTCAGGGTTGCGGTCAGTATAGTGGCCACTTTCTCCAGTGAAAGTTCTCATGCAGCTCCAAGGTCACCGGATCATAACAGATAAGCCCTGATAGGCAGTGGCCGCATATTAGAAGTAACTTTATTTGGTACAAATAATCCAATAATAGACATCTTGGTTATTCAGTGACCTTCATCTGTAGTGCGGATTGCTGTGGAAGGAACAGAGATATAACAATACTGTGGAATGGTAGTATGTGCTGCGGTTGAGTAAAGGAACCCTAAACTTGGCCACAGCACGCACTGCCATAGAGTTGTTAGATGTCAGTTTCTTCCACCAGGGTGGAACCCTGCATAAGGAATATATATATTCAGAGGGTACGGAAAGTATTCAGACCCCTTTAAATGTTTCGCTCTTTGTTTCATTGCAGCCATTTGGTAAATTCAAAAAAGTACATTTTTTTCTCATTAATGTACACTCTGCACCTCACCTTGATTAAAAAAAAACAAATGTAGAAATTTTTGAAAATTTATTAGAAAAACTGAAATATCACACGGTCATAAGTATTCAGCCCCTTTCCTCAGACACTCATATTTAAGTCACATGCTGTCCATTTCCTTGTGATCCTCCTTGAGACGGTTCTAGTCCTTCATTGGGGTCCAACTGTGTCTATATAAGATCTCACATGTCACAGTGTATGTCAGACCAAATGAGAATCATGAGGTCAAAGGAACTGGCCAAGGAGCTCAGAGACAGAATTGTGACAAGGCACAGATCTTGCCAAGGTTACAATGCTTTTTGTAGCCAGCCAAGAGTCTTTCAATTCTTGTTAGAGATTTTCATCCATTCTTCCTCGGAAAATTCTTCCAGTTCTGTGAGATTTCTCGGTCATCTTGCATGCACTGCTATTTTGAGGTCTAGTCACAGATTTTCAATGATGTTCAGATCAGGGGACTGTGAGGGCCATTATAAAACCTCCAGCTTGTACCTTTTGAGGCAGTCTATTGTGGATTTTGACGTGTTTAGAATCATTGTCCATTTGTAGAAGCCATCCTCTTTTCAACTTCAGGTTTTTTTTACAGATGGTGCTATGTTTGCATCAACGATTGCTTTGAATCCATTCTTCCCTCTACCCGTGAAATGTTCCCCGTGCCATTGGCTGCAACACAACCCCAAAGCATGATTGATCCACCCCAGTAGTGTAGCTACCGAGGGGGGCAGAGGGTACAGTCGCCCCGGCCCTGGAGCTACATTACCCTTAACTATATCGTCGTGCCCAGAGTGTTGATTTACTTAAGACTTACAGTATAGCAGGGAGACACAATCTCCCTGCACTACTGCTCTCCACTGTAAAGACTGCAAGTCGCTTTAAACCTGCAGTCTATCTCATGGTATGTATTTTTTCTGAGTTTTTTCTATGTTAGCTGTTTTTGATATTAGTGGTAGGACTCGCAATATTATGGGGACCCTTGGCGTTGGGTTGCGGGCTTACTTTATTTTGGCCAAAATATTAAACCAATACCCCATATAGTGTATGCATTTATCATATGCATGCAATTTTTTTTTTTTTTGCACTTTATCATATCCTTTTTTGCAGGATGTGGCCAGGCCTCTTTATGTTGGCTAGGTTTTTCTGGGGCGTCTGTCACTGTGTGCTGCATTTTTTTTAGTGCTGGGCAGCCCGCCTGTTAATACAAGGGGCGTCATCAATAGGTTGCATACAGACACTGTGCACCACACTTATCAGTGTGACTGGCGTCCTATGTGAGTCATATCAATGTGCATTTTTTTCTGCTAGGCAGCCAACCCCTGCAATGTTTGGTTGGGGTGGCTGTTTTTATCAAGTAGTTTGCACCTGTGCCGCCCCTAGCCTTTATCAGTAGAGGCCTGCTGCATCCTGCTTAGTGTGCATTTGTCATCAGACAGGGTTTTGGGAAGGCCGTATCTCATGGTATGTATTTTTTCTGCAGTCTACAGAACAGCAGGATGATGCAGCGCCTGGAGCGATGGCGCATGCGCAGGATGTCTAAGTCCCAGCACGGTGACATCATTGCGCTGCTTTGGGCAATGTGGCAGCTAATGTTAGGGCCATTATATAGTGTGGCAGCTAATATGGGGACCATTGTAATATTTGGGTCCTACTGTGGGACCATTATATAGTGTGGAAACTAATTTGGGGTCCATTTTACTGTTTGGTACTTCTGTGGGGCCATTACATAGTGTGGCAGCTAATGTGTTTGCCATTAAATAGGGAAGCAGCTAATGTGGGAGCCATTATACTGTGTATAACAGCTGTGCACACATTTTACTTTATATTGGGTAGCTGTGTGGGCATTATACTGTATTTGGATGAGCTGTTTGCCCATTATACTGTCTATAGTGGAGCTTCACATGTGGGGACTCAGAGGACATTATTACTATAGATGGAGGGACTCGGGATGTTATTAAATGTTAAGTGGGCACTTAACAAACATTATTGTTAAAGGGGCATTCAGAGTATTGTGACCATCGAAGGGGCACATAGGGAGCATTATTACGTTCTAGGGGCAAAATGTGGCCAGTGGCCACTATTATCTAGGGCATTTACACAGGGTATTAATATTTTGTAGGGGGCAATTTTACCATATAGAGGCAATTTACTGTGTAAGGGGCATAGTGGTGGGCATTAAGAGGAGCAATGTTATTGTACCACACAGCAGGTGCAATAATAGCGCAACATGGTAGGATGAGGAGTTTGTGCAGGTTGGGAATAGATGGTGACAGTGTTGGAAATGTGAGAAATGAACTATGTCTTTGCTGTAATCTCTGCAGACGAGTTCTGGCTGGAGAAGTTATCGTGTCTGTCTGGGGGGATTTGGATATTTTGCCCCCAGCAGTTCGCCCCGGGTACATTTACTTCACCTGTGGGAAGTTATACCATCCAGCTGCCATACCATCACCCCAGAGGACCCCTTTAAGCAGCGTCGGTACCTACTGACCGAATACCACAGGTGGCGTCAAGAACAAACTTTATTCTTAAACTCCCTTTAAAGACCTTTCTCTTTACTTGGGTGCCCAGGGCCACGGACCGGGTCGCAGCCATCGTAACGTCTCCTTCAAGAACCGGACCTGGTACCAATTACCCCACTGCCCTGGTGGGCGACTCAACTTGGCGTCACGAACAGGATGTACCCGGGGGCGAACTGCTGGGGCCGAAACATCCTATAACCCTATCTGGGCCAGATGGGAAAGACGGGAAAAAGAACAACTCCATCAGACAGAAGGCCAGCTTTAAGTCGCTATCTGTAACTGTACTGTAATCACTTGTATGGTCTGCCGCACTGGTACCACTATATAGTCACTGTATGGCCGTAATATCAGTTCTGGTCTTTGTATAGAGATGTATTTTGGTCATCTGTTGAAATTCCCCTATACGCATAACTGGGGTCTGCCACCATAGTTGTAATCAGGGTTACCTGGTTAGGGGCCCATTCAGAAGTTTTGCCCCACCTCCCAAGCTGAACCCCTAGCTAAGCATCTGATCCACCCCCCATGCTTAATGGCTAGCAAGATATTCTTTTCCTGAAATTCTGTACCCTTTTCTCTACAAACATACCTTTGATCATTGTGGCCAAAGAGTTGTATTTTGACCTCATCTGTCCACAGGACTTGTTTCCAAACTGCATCAGGCTTGTGTAGATGTTCTTCTGCATATTTCTGACGTTGAATTTTATAGTGAGGATACAGAGAGGCTTTCTTCTGATGACTCTTCCATGAACGCCATATTTGTGCAGGTGTCTCTGAAAAGTAGAACAATGTACCACAACTCCAGAGTCTGCTAAATTTTTCTGCAGGTCTTTTGCAGTGAAGCAGGGGTTCTTATTTGCTTCTCTCACAATCCTACGAGCAGTTCTCATTGAAATTTAGTTTTCTTTGCTATTCCTGATGACTTCATTAATAAATTGTTTGAATCATTGTTGAACCGCATGGATGCAGTCCTTCAAGCTCACGGAAGTCACACAAAATATTAAATATGACTCTATTAGCACCACAACTTCATTCACCAATGTTATGCAACATATATTTGTATTTTAAGTTAATTTGTTTGAATATAACATTATTACCTGTGGGCGACAAAACTTTTGTCTTGCCAAAATCTGACCATTCTGTGTCCATTAACTGATCCATATTTCTGCATTGATGCCAATTTATTTTCTTAACCTAAACCACATTTTGGAGGGTTTCAGCTTTCAAACGAACAATTTATACAACGAATGGACGAATTTAACGTCAGGTTAAAAGCTTTTATTTACATAACATGGATAAGTGACATAACTTCTGACAGGGAGTGTATCAAAGATGAATGTCGCTATTTGTCCCCTGCATTGTGTATATGGTTCACAAATAATGAATGATCCTATAGATAACATTAAAATTGCACTCCCTATTAAGCCTCACCCCTAAAGTACACCACAATGTTTCACTTTTTCTGATATTTTTGATGAGAAAGGTAACAAATGTAGTGGAAATGGTCATCATAGCTTGTTACCTGACCGATCAGAGTGTTAGGTGCTGCGATAGGGGGTCCTGTTACCATAGTTTCTAACTGATTCCTTTGCTTTGGGGGGTGTACCTTTGCCTTCTCTGCCTAAGGCACCAAAATAACTTGTCCCGACCCTGATCGTGATATTAATAAAAATTACCAAAATGCAGGTCTGTATATGAGAAGAATCTAACCAAAAGCAACATAGATGTTTATATATTTATTTCTGCATAAAAGTTGTTAATATTATGCAAATATAAAAAAGAAAGTTTGTAGATACAGTGACTTTCTGTAGAAAGGAGCAGATGATGATGATTCCGCTCCTCGGGCCTTGGTTTGCACTTGTGCCGATTTTGGACATCCAGGTCTGGATCACACATGACACAGAGGAGAAGAGCAGGAATGTGTGACGTGTGATCAGTGTAGTTGGAGTTTTCCTGGATTCCTACAGCATCAATCAACCATATGGCCTTCTGTCTGACTATGGGCAGGAAGGTGAAGGAGCAGCCGCTTCCTTCTGTCTGTCCATGGCCGAGTAGGTGAAGGAGCAGCCGCTTCCTTCTGTATGTACATGGCCACGTAGGATAAGGAGCAGCCGCTTCCTTCTGTATGTACATGGCCAAGTAGGAGAAGAAGCATCCGCTGCCTTCTTTGTGTCCATATCCGGTAGGTGAAGGAGCAGCCGCTGCCTTTTTTCTGTAAATATCCGGTAGGTGAAGGAGCAGCCGCTTCCTTCTGTATGTACATGGCCAAGTAGGAGAAGGAGCAGCCGCTGTCTTCTGTATGTACATGGCCAAGTAGGAGAAGGAGCATCCGCTTCCTTCTTTGTGTCCATATCCTGTAGGTGAAGGAGCAGCCGCTGCCTTCTTTCTGTAAATATCCGGTAGGTGAAGGAGCAGCCGCTTCCTTCTGTCTGTCCATATCCGGTAGGTGAAGGAGCAGCCGCTGCCTTCTGTCTGTCCATATCTAGTAGTCTTCTCTTTACCACCACATTGTAGATGAGTCTGGCTGAAAGAAGTCCTTCAATTTCAGCCTCTAATTACTTGATATGTTGCTCCAGAGGAAGGCGAAAAATAACCCTGAGGACTTGTTTTTGGATTATCCTCATATCAAGGGAAAAAAATTCCTTCCTGACCCCAAATATGTCGATCGGAATAAATCCCTGGATGTTTGGTGCTCAAATCTACGTGGATGTTATGTGGTGGAAGCTCGGTAGGTTTGTCACAGTCCGGTAAATGAGAAAGTCCAGTTTCGTTGTCTCATCCGATTAATGTAAATCTTCATTCCTTGATGTTACTGGAATGGGGCTGATTGTTATCAGCCTAATACTCCTGCTGTAAGAAGAGAAATGTACACGTCTGAGAATCAGCTCCTCACATTCAGTATATACAGTATACTGGGGGGATATAACAATAAGGGGTATAGTGGGTTAGTGTGTTACTGGGTAGTGACAACATTATGGATGTCTGTATGTGTTGTACTTACATAGTAATATGGGAATGGTGGCTCGGATCTGCCACACTCCACATCATTCCAGTCTATGGAGTGGAAGAACGGGTGGGATCTGATAGATGATTTTATGGCCAATCGGGCAGATGGAGTTTTGCAGAGAAGCTAAAAAATGAAAGAGACCATTAGTCATTATATCATACATTATTACTGATTAAGTCATTACACAATGTCTATGGACTGTCCACATCTTATCTTCTATGTATTCTTGTAATCCCTCATCATCCTTATCCATCTGATCTTACTCACCCCTTTTATGATGGCCATGGTATTAATACACATCCCTGGTGGAAAATAAGGTATGTCTTCATACAAAGACTGGTGGTATTCGTCCAGTGTGCCTCTGCTGTAAAATGGATAGTTCCCTACACTCATCATATACAGGATGACACCGAAGGAAAAGGAGTCTGCCAGATGGTTGTATCCTTCATCGTCCATTATCTGTGGGAACATGAGATTGGAGAGAAGCTGAATATACCGGGAAGGGGAATTACACACAGAGACTACGAGGACCGGTCTGTGATTAGATGTAAGCAGGATACATTGGGATCAGATTATCCCTCAGTCCTACTATCGGCACCAATCACACTGAGATGTTCCTTACCTCAGGAGCTATGTAACCCAAAGTGCCAACAATGTATTTCACTATATCACCCTCAGACACATTAATGGCTGATAGGCCAAAGTCTGAGATTTTGATGTGTCCGGTGTCTTGGATGAGGATGTTCTCTGGCTTCAGGTCACTGCAGGGAGAAGGAGCAGACACTGATTGTGAGGATAATTCATGACAAGAACTTTCTACAATAGATATGTAAGGAGACAACAGAGAGTCACAGGTGACAGATTTATAGATTTGAAATGATTACCTATGTATGACGCCGTGTTCATGCAGATATTGGAGTCCGCACACCATCTCTGCCGCAAAGAGTCTGTGGAGTAGAAAGTAAAGGGTGGATGAGTGGTTACATACACAATCATACAGAGAACATGAGGAGATCACACACGTGTCCTCTGCACGACCTTATTTGCTCTTGTTGTCATTGTCCATTGCTCTAGGACTACAATGTGCGGGCAGCGGATTATTAAGATTCAGTATAAGACATTTACCTTATTGTCTTTGAGTTAAACAGCATCGAATCTTTCATGTGGTGAAGCAGGTCTCCTCCGGCCATATAGTCCATGGCTATTGCATACTCCGTCGGTGTCTCCATAAACGCCCGCATGGACATTAGGTAGGGGCTCCCGTCAGCCATTCTCAGGACTTCTAGCTCTGTGGAGATGATGTCCTCACAAGAACTCTTGTCCATAAACTTCACGGCCAGCAGTCCTTCACTGACCGGATCTGAAGCCAAGCTGACCTGGAGAAAAATCACAACAGATCAGACCAAACTCCCATCTATTACTGTGTAATATGTCACTAGTTTATCCCAAGTATCATTACATATGAACATCCTGTAATGAATAAGTACATCCCTCCTGTGTATCTGTGCAGGATACATTGAGGAACACGGACAAATATAAATTGACACTTACTTTTCCATAGCTTCCTTTTCCAAGATCTTCCCAGAACTCGAGACTGTAAAGGTCCATAGGTGGGTCTGTGTAGACCAGTTCTCTTTGTGGAGAAATCTGTACACTGGCATCACCAAGGCCTTGTGGCGGCATGTCTGATGTGTCGTGGGGTGTCTTATCCATTCCATCTGCAGAGATAATACAAGATTTATTAACCCTTAGTGAACACATAATGGAAATGTTTGTCATGTTGTGCAGCAAATGCATGGAGCGGGCTCAGGAGCTGAGCATGCACCATGCCAGGTATATGCCTGCTGTATTACATAGCGGCCATCTGCCTATATCTGCAGCCACCAGAGCGTTCTCTGATTACTGCTGCTTAACCATTTCAATGCTGACAATGGTATTTAAATGAAGAGATTGCTGATTTGTGTGACCCAGCATGCAATTGGCCCCCAGGACATGACTGAAAGTAGACATTTGATTGAAATGACTACCTGGGCCTTCTGAAAGCCTCTGCCTTTTCCTCCTGTTAAGACCAGCCTGGCTTAATTTCATATTAATTTAGCTATATACAGTTCTATCACGATATATAGTGCAAGTGATTTTTTGACAAGTTTGATATATAAAAATATAACATTAATTAACCCAAGTAGTAAACGCTGAAATAAGAAAAAGAAATTGAAACACCGGAATTGTGATTTTTTTTTTTTTAAAGGCGCTGTACCCACCTAAAAAATTACAATGAAAAGATATCACAAAAGCTACAACTCGACCCACAAAAAAAAGCCTTCAACAGCTCCATCCAGCTATCAAAATCAAAAAGATACAATATCTCACAATATGGGGACACAAACCATTTTTTTTGCCAATTTTATAAAATTCCTAATTTTCCTTCACCACTTAAGTAAAAAGAAACCCTCCGCATGTTCAGCATTACCGCAGTCGTAACAGACGTGGAGAAACATTTGTGAGGTCGTTTTTACCATTCAATGATCACAGTAAAAAAACAATGGAAGAATCACTTTATTTCCCACAATTTTACCACACTTTGAATCTTTTCCCCCATTTTCCAGAACATTTAATGATAAAATAAATAGTGTTCAAACCTACAGCTCGGTTCACTAAAAATCAAGTCCACATACAGATACATTGGCAGAAAAACTAAACAAGAGCTAGTTATGGGTTTTATAAGGAGTAAGGACAAAAGGGACAGTTACCAGGTCAAAAAGGGTTAACAAATATAGCTCCAGAGCATATAATACAGGTTTAGACAGAATTATGTAAATTAGCAGGAAATGTCTAATATTTGAACTCTCATTTATCAAAACTGTTCTATAGCAAAACGTGCCTGTTGCCCATAGCAACGAATCACAGCACAGATTCCATTTCTTAACATTCTATGGAACAATGAAAGCCGCATAGTGATTGGTTGCTAAGGACGACAAGGACAGTTTTTCTGCACTTTTGATAATTGTGGCAGTACATAATATTCTGAGTATAATCCCCCTCACCCCAGTCTTATTATACAGAGCAGTTTCCATCTTACCTGGTTCCTCTTTATCCAGTGGTGTATTTGGTGGAGAATCACTCAGCTGTTTGTTCTCTGGGATGGAGATGTTCTCAGCTGGTGTCCTGTTGCTCCGTAATGCATCATTCCCATTTATAATAGGTTTGGCATAGATGGGACGTGTGCTACATTGGACAACCCAGTCTCTGCTGTTCCTGATCCTCTTCTGGGATGCCGCTCTTTGTAGGTTTGGTGTCTCCAGACGTTCAGATCTGGAGGATGTGACATGTCTCGGTGTTTCCTGGAGAACCTCGTCCAGCTCTAACTCTGCGTTGATGTTTCTCCGCTTATTGAGGATGGCATCTTTGTTCCTCCTCCGTATTTCAGGGACCAGATCTCCAATTTTTTTCAAGGAGATAAGAATGGCCCTCTGAAGCTCAGCGGAGGCTGCAGAGTGAGACTCCATGAGGTTCTCCATATTCCTTTTCTTTGTAAGGATCTCATGTCTTTTGGTCTTTCTCATGTTTTCCAGAGATTGACGTTTGGACGCCATTTCTGAGGCGTCAGTGTCCATGTCTGGTATTTTAGAGTCCTTTCGCCCTAAAGCGAACAATAGTACCTGCTCTTCATTAATTCCTCTCCTCTCTCTCAGAACCCGATCTCTTTGGGCTCTTCTTCTCTCTTTATCCATTTTAAAATAAAAATGTTTGCTTCGTTTGTGACGAAAAACAAAAGGGGCTACCTCACCCTTGGGAGTCTGTAAGGCAGTGATTCCCTTAGTCTGTAACACTGGAATATAGAATGTGATGATGTCATCACATCAATTGTGACATCAGTTTTATTCTGATGTCACCGTGAGAGAGATGATAGAGATAGATAGATGATAGATAGATGATAGATAGATAGATAGATAGATAGATAGATAGATGATAGATAGATAGATGATAGATAGATAGATAGATAGATATGATAGCAAATTTGAAGGATGCAGGACCAAACTTTTGCGGATGTATACATGTACATATATACACTCTGTGCACAATTTGTATTTTTAATGATTAATTTTATTATTGAACATCTACAGTGCTGCTGGTTAGTTCTGAAGGTTATTAAACCTGAACCCTGAATAATTGCGAAAATAAAAGTGATGTTGTGTTTTCCTTAGGCCTTGTTCACATGTTCAGTATTTGGTCAGTAATTTACATCAGTATTTGTAATCAGAAAAATGTATGGAGAATATGTCTCTGTGTATAATTATTTAGCAACCATTATTGTGCTAAATTATTATGTAATGTAAATTTACCCAGCTCAGTTTATTTTCCTTTGTTACAGGGAGAATAATAATCAAGCAGCTCAAATGTTCTGATATTTTAGAAAATATAAGTGCCCAATATAGCCGTTCTGCTGTTCACTAACAGTCATAAGCAGCCCAATTTTTTGGGTAACACCAACCACAGCCCCCCAGACCCCAGCATTGGATCCATTGATACATAATGTTTTAGAGGTTCACAATTGTATTCAGGTCTGGGCAGGAGCGGACACAGACCACCTGGTTTGGACGTGGTAGTGCCCCCTTACCTCTTGGAATCATGTGTGGCTGCATAAGTTGCACCAGGTCTGCATCTGGGTCTGGGGATCATGGACTCATCAATGCCGTCATCATCCAGTAACTGCCTACCAAGTCTGGTCACATGAGGTCGAGTATTGTCCTGCACTAGGAGGAACCCTGGGTCCGCTGCACCATGGTACGGTCTGACAATGCCCCTAAGGATTTCATCCTGGTTCCTAAAAGCCAGAGGTCTATCTAGAGGATGACAAGCGGGGAATCTGCCCCAGGTGGTGCTGGCAGGGGAGCGCAGTCAGGCAGCCTAATGTGCTGGTCCGATGTGTCTCTCTTGGTGGCTGCATTTTGCCGTCCCTCGAACTGGGAGTTGACCATTGTCTGAGAATGTGCAGGATGCCGGCTCCCTGTGGTGAATTGTTCTCACGTCAGAAAGATGCAAGTACAATTGAAGCTCTGAAAGACGGATCAGAACGACATCAGCAGCATGAGCAGATCATGTGATTGCTGCTGACGTCACTCGCCAGCATGCAGAAGCGTGTGAAGAGCACTCGTGGGAAGTGCTCCTGTGGAGCTGAAGACATAGAAGATTAGGTTTAATGGGTAGATGTAGTGTGGGGATAAGAGTATTTAACATTTAGGGGTATTTAGTGTGTATGGAGATTTAGGATGGGGGTATTTAGTGTGGGGAGATTTAGGATGGGGGTATTTAGTGTGGGCAGACTTAGGATGGGGGTATTTAGTTGTGGAGAGATTTAGAATGGGGGTATTTAGCGTGAGGAGATTTGGGATGGGGGTATTTAGTGTGTATGGAGATTTAGGCTGGGGGTATTTAGTGTGGGGAGATTTAGAATGGGGGTACTTAGTATGTTGGCAGATTTAGGATGGGGGTATTTAGTGTGGGGAGATTTAGAATGGGGGTACTTAGTATGTTGGCAGATTTAGGATGGGGGTATTTAGTGTGTATGGAGATTTAGAATGGAGGTATTTAGTGTGAGGAGATTTAGGATGGGGGTATTTAGTGTGGGCAAAATTAGGATGGGGATATTTAGTTGTGGAGAGATTTAGAATGGGGGTATTTAGTGTAAGGAGATTTGGGATGGGGGTATTTAGTGTGTGGGAGAGATTTAGGTAAGGGTATTAGTGTGTGAGAGAGATTTAGGATGTAGGTATTTGTCAAGGAGGTGGAGTGTGATGAAGAGGCACAGTATTGAGACTGGTCCCTATAGGGGGACACAAAGTGAAAGGACAGTTTGAAAAAGGGGCCCCATATGGAAAGGATAGGGCAGTGTGGAGGGCATGTACCATAAGGGGGACACGGTGGGTCATATTTTGTGCAGGGAATATAGTGAAATAATTTACTCAGGGTTACAGCATAGGGCAGATTTTTTTTATTCAGGAACATTATATTGACACTGCTATCTTTAAGGGCAGCGTGTGGGGCTGTGCCACACAAGACCAGAGAAAATAAAAGTCTGTAAAGATGAGCTGTGGCTGTGAAATGTCATCATGGCTTCTGGACAAGATTAAGAAAAGAGAATGACTCTAATCAGAGACAATGTCGTCTATCAGGTACCTGGATGTAAGTGTTTTTTTGTGATACTGACTAATTCTCATATTTTTTTAATGTTAGGAGCATTAAGGGGGTTGTCCAATTTTGTGATGAGTCTGCAGTCATTCTATGTGAGTGCAGACTGAAACATAATGACATTGGTGGGTGATAAACAACAGGACGTCATTTCAGTCCTAATGCATAATGATAAGCGAACCTTTCAAGGTTTGGTTCGGTTCAGATCGACGAATGTCCCGATGTTTGCTGAACGTTTCAACAAACATACCTAAACCCCATTGACTTCAATGTGAGGCAAAACCAAACGAATAGACAACACCATCAGGGGAACAAAAAGCTGCCAAAACAAATAAAATTAGGGGTAGACACCAGGAAACTTGGCATCAATTGACCTATCAATTGCACTGTAAAAAAAAATACTGTATATACTCGAGTATAAGCCGACCCGAGTATAAGCCGACCCCACTAATTTTGCCACAAAAAACTGGGAAAACTTAATGACTCGAGTATAAGCCCAGGGTGGAAAATGCAGCAGCTACCGGTAAATGTCAAAAGTAAAAATAGATACCAATAAAAGTAAAATTAATTGAGACATCAGTAGGTTAAGTGTTTTTGAATATCCTTATTGAATCAGGAGCCCCATATAATGCTCCATAAAGTTTGATGGGCTCCATTAGATGCTCCATACTAAAATATGCCCCATATAATCCTGCATAAAGGGTAATAAGGGCCCCATAAGATGCTCCATAGACACATTTGCCCAATATAATGCTGCACAAACGTTATGGCCCCATAAGATGATCCATACAGTCACTTGCCCATTATAGTGCTGCACAAACGTTATGGCCCCATAAGATGATCCATACAGTCACTTGCCCATTATAGTGCTGCACAATCGTTATGGCCCCATAAGATGATCCATACAGTCACTTGCCCCTTATTGTGCTGCACAAACGTTATGGCCCCATAAGATGCTCCATACAGACACTTGCCCCATTATAGTGCTGCACAAACGTTATGGCCCCATAAGATGATCCATACAGTCACTTGCCCCTTATAGTGCTGCACAATCGTTATGGCCCCATAAGATGATCCATACAGTCACTTGCCCCTTATAGTGCTGCACAATCGTTATGGCCCCATAAGATGATCTATACAGTCACTTGCCCCTTATAGTGCTGCACAAACGTTATGGCCCCATAAGATGATCCATACAGTCACTTGCCCCATATGCTGTGGCTGCGATAAAAAAAATCACATACTCACCTCTCCGTCGCTCAGGACCCTGGCACTTTCACCTGCTCCTCGTTCGGGTGCGGCTCCGTCTAACACGTTCAGCAGAGGGCGCGCACTAACCACGTCACCGCGCCCTCTGACCTGAGCGTCACAGCCAGAGGACGCTGAAGACGGAGCTGCACAAGAACGAGGAGAGGTAAATATCGCGCAGTGCAGCGCTCCCCTCCCCATATACTTACCTGCTCCTGGCGCAGTGCAGTCCCTGCTTCTCCCGGTGCTGCATATTCTTCCTGTACTGAGCGGTCACCGTTACCGCTTATTACAGTAATGAATATGCGGCTCCACCCCTATGGGAGGTGGAGCCGCATATTCATTACTGTAATGAGCGGTACCATGTGACCGCTCACTACAGGAAGAATATGCAGCGCTGGAAGAAGCAGGGACGTGCAGGGACCGCACCAGGAGTAGGTGAGTATAATTAGATAGCCTCTGCTCCCCCTCCCCTGCCGACCCCTGCGTATGACTCGAGTATAAGCCGAGAGGGGGGCTTTCAGCCCCAAAATCTCGGATTATACTCGAGTATATACGGTAATTATTATAAAAAATCGACATGGTGCCCCTGTATTTTTAATAACCAGTCAGATAAACCTGACAGCTGGGGGCTGATATTTTCAGACTGGTAGGCTGCCAAGTAAATTGCCCCCCCAGCCTAAAAATAGCAGCCTGCAGCCACCCCAGAAAAAGTTCATCCATTAAATGTGCCAATTCTGATGTTTGCCCAGCTCTTCCCTCTTGCCCTGTGGTGGTGGCAAGTAGGGTTCATATCCATGACCCCTTACCGGCCTGAGAATACCAGCGCCCAGCTGTTAGCTTTAACTTGGCTGGTTGTCAAAAATAGGGGGGACCCCATGCCATTTAAAAAAAAAAAAATTTATTTAAGTTATTAAAAAATACACCGCTGGAGCCCTTTATTCTTTATAACCAGCCTTGATGAAGCTGACTGCTGAGAGTTGCAGCCCGCAGCTGTCAGTTTTGCCTGGCTGGCTATCAAAAATACAGGGAAACCCATGTAATATTTGTAGGGGGTCCCCCATTTTTACAACCAAGGAACTTTTATGAATATTGTCTCTCTCCAGAATATTAACATCAGCCCCCAAGGTAACCTTTACTGTCTTCAGTTGTTCGGAAAATTCAGTAACCTTAAAATGTCCCTCAAAGTTTCATATGAGGTTTCCAAGCCTCATAGCTGCCAGTAGATCTGGTGACTTTGTACTCTTGTAACCTGAAAAGTTACCTCAGTTCAAGCCAATGGGTCTCACATGTAGCTCCAGTGCCGGACTGTTAAATGCCAGAGTGCAGAGTGCTGGACTCACCGCAGTTAATCATTACGGCACTAGTAATTGCAAAGCAAGAGAAACGAGTGACATGAACTCAAGTGACCTTAATGTTCTTGTTGACAACCAAAAGAATAATTTAAAAATAATGCATGGGGGTCCCCCATAATTTTCATAATCAGCTGAGCGAAAGCCACCGGCTGGGGGCTGATGTTAATATTCTGGGAAAATATTGAAAATGCTTATTAAAACATTTATTTAATCAGGACTCTTTACCAGATGTGATACTCTTAAAGAAAAATGTCATGATATTTTCATAAAAAATGTAGTGGTTTATTGGATTGTCCACAAAAAAAACACATTGCAGCAAAACATAAAATAGGTGAAGTAGTTACAAAGAGATTGTCTATTTGAGATTCTGAATGGTAAATGGTGTCTCTTTGTCATGGAGTAGAAGTCATCATGGCTACCAGCTGTTCATTTCTTCTGTAAGTCTGAAGTCTGTAGAGAGTGAAGGAGCAGGCAGGAGGTGACAGCCCCCACCCTTCTGTGAATTTCGGTTATATGTCCCATAGAACACGTGTTCTCCCTATATGGTGTTAACTTACTCTGAGCTACATATACAGAAATAGCTTTTGTAATGTCAGCGAAAGGCAATGTGCTCAGTACATAATTGAGAGTAAGAATAAGTCAAAACTTAATAATTAATATTTAACAATTCCCCTTTTGAGGGTGACAAACATTGATTGAAACTCTCAAAGTAAATATATTAATAATAAGATCTTTTTTCTTCTTTTCTTCTTCTTTGGCAAAATAATTTAATGTTAATAATAATAATAATATTGTTATACGTACTCAATAACATAATGATATGTAAATTCATGTTATGGTAAGCCATGACCAATATTCATATAAAATATTTAATTATACTTCCCTATACATAATTGAAGCATCTCAGGTCCGATCATCATCATCTGATGTCATCTGGTCTTCATCTTGGTGTCGTTTTCTTGGTTCTTTTTAAAACAATCTTTATTATAATTCTTTTGAAATAGATGATTGCATGTAGATATTGTAGAGACCGTGTGTCATGTGTCAATCAAAGACCATAAATTCAAATGTTGATAAAAAAACAAAGTCCATAGATGAAATGTAGCTTTAATATCTGTGCAGTGTCACCTGGACACACCTGGACTTACATTGGCTCGCCTTGGAAATCATCTGGAATCCTTCCATATCATCTGCACTGGTCTTGGAACAGGTGTGATGTCTTTGGTCAGCACAGCAAGAGTTAAATTGACTCTTCCTTGCTAAACATAGCACCATAATACATGTCAGGGTTGTAGCATCCTGACAATTACCTGATTGTTCACCAGCTTTCATCGAAGCTTCCGCCCCCACCACTCCACCGAAACTGCCCTGACAAAAATGACTAATGACTTACTCACAGCCAAAGCTAACAGACAGTTCTCCATCTTCCTCCTTCTTGACCTGTCCTCTGCTTTCGACACAGTCGATCACTGCCTACTGCTACAGATTCTTACTTCCCATGGCATCAAAGACCTTGCCCTGTCCTGGATTGCCTCATACCTTTCCAACCGCACATTTAGCGTTTCTCACTCCCACACCACCTCCTCATCCCGCCCTCTCTCTGTTGGAGTCCCTCAAGGCTCTGTCTGAGGGCCCCTACTTTTTTCCATCTATACTCTTTGGCCTAGGACAACTCATAAAGTCCCACGACTTCCAGTACCACCTGTATGCAGACAACACTCAGATCTACCACTCTGGCCCAGATGTCACCTCTCTGCTGTCCAGTACCCCAAGTGTCTGTCAGCCATATCCTCCTTCTTCACCTCTCTCTTCCTAAAACTCAATGTAGACAAAACCGAACTCATCATCTTTCCCTCATCTCACGTATCCCCCCTACCTGACCTATCTATTATTAAACGGTAAATGGCATCACGCTCTCTCCCACACCTGAAATCCGCTGCCTCGGGGTAACTCTCAACTTTGCCCTGTCCTTCAAACCGCACGTTCAAACACTTGCCACCTCCTGTCGCCTCCAACTCAAAAATATTACCAGAATCCGTTCCTTCCTCAGCCCACAATCTACCAAAACTCTTGTGCATGCCCTCATCATCTCCCGCCTCGATTACTGCAACACCCTCCTCTGTGGCCTCCCAGCTAACTCTCTTGCACCACTCCAGTCTGTCCTCAAGTCTGCTGCCCGGCTAATCCACCTCTCTCCTCGCTACTCCCCTGCTTCTCCCTTCTGCAAATCCCTCCACTAGCTCCCAATTCCCCAACGAATCCAGTTCAAACTACTAACACTGATCTACAAAGCCATCCACAACCTGTCCCCTCCCTATACAGTGGGGCAAAAAAGTATTTAGTCAGTCGGCAATAGTGCAAGTTCCACCACTTAAAAAGATGAGAGGCGTCTGTAATTTACATCATAGGTAGACCTCAACGATGGGAGACAAACTGAGAAAAAAAAAATCCAGAAAATCACATTGTCTGTTTTTTTATCATTTTTTTGCATTTTATGGTGGAAAATAAGTATTTGGTCAGAAACAAACAATCAAGATTTCTGGCTCTCACAGACCTGTAACTTCTTCTTTAAGAGTCTCCTCTTTCCTCCACTCATTACCTGTAGTAATGGCACCTGTTTAAACTTGTTATCAGTATAAAAAGACACCTGTGCACACCCTCAAACAGTCTGACTCCAAACTCCACTATGGTGAAGACCAAAGAGCTGTCAAAGGACACCAGAAACAAAATTGTAGCCCTGCACCAGGCTGGGAAGACTGAATCTGCAATAGCCAACCAGCTTGGAGTGAAGAAATCAACAGTGGGAGCAATAATTAGAAAATGGAAGACATACAAGACCACAGATAATCTCCCTCGATCTGGGGCTCCACGCAAAATCCCACCCCGTGGGGTCAGAATGATCACAAGAACGGTGAGCAAAAATCCCAGAACCACGCGGGGGGAACTAGTGAATGAACTGCAGAGAGCTGGGACCAATGTAACAAGGCCTACCATAAGTAACACACTACGCCACCATGGACTCAGATCCTGCAGTGCCAGACGTGTCCCACTGCTTAAGCCAGTATATGTCCGGGCCCGTCTGAAGTTTGCTAGAGAGCATTTGGATGATCCAGAGGAGTTTTAGGAGAATGTCCTATGGTCTGATGAAACCAAACTGGAACTGTTTGGTAGAAACACAACTTGCCGTGTTTGGAGGAAAAAGAATACTGAGTTGCATCCATCAAACACCATACCTACTGTAAAGCATGGTGGTGGAAACATCATGCTTTGGGGCTGTTTCTCTGCAAAGGGGCCAGGACGACTGATCCGGGTACATGAAAGAATGAATGGGGCCATGTATCGTGAGATTTTGAGTGCAAACCTCCTTCCATCAGCAAGGGCATTGAAGATGAAACGTGGCTGGGTCTTTCAACATGACAATGATCCAAAGCACACCGCCAGGGCAACGAAGGAGTGGCTTCGTAAGAAGCATTTCAAGGTCCTGGAGTGGCCTAGCCAGTCTCCAGATCTCAACCCTATAGAAAACCTTTGGAGGGAGTTGAAAGTCCGTGTTGCCAAGCGAAAAGCCAAAAACATCACTGCTCTAGAGGAGATCTGCATGGAGGAATGGGCCAACATACCAACAACAGTGTGTGGCAACCTTGTGAAGACTTACAGAAAAAGTTTGACCTCTGTCATTGCCAACAAAGGATATATTACAAAGTATTGAGATGAAATTTTGTTTCTGACCAAATACTTATTTTCCACCATAATATGCAAATAAAATGTTAAAAAAACAGACAATGTGATTTTCTGGATTTTTTTTTTCTCAGTTTGTCTCCCATAGTTGAGGTCTACCTATGATGTAAATTACAGACGCCTCTCATCTTTTTAAGTGGTGGAACTTGCACTATTGCTGACTGACTAAATACTTTTTTGCCCCACTGTATCTCTGAACTAATCTCCCAATATCTTCCCTCACGTAATCTTCAATCCTCCCAAGACCTCCTACTCTCCTCCACACTTATTCGTTCCTCACACAACCGCCTCCAAGATTTCTCCCGAATATCCCCCATCCTCTGGAATTCCATGCCTCATCATGTCCGACTATCCACCACTCTCGGCTCCTTCAGATGGAACCTGAAAACCCATCTCTTCAAGAAAGCCTACAGCCTGCAATAACCATTCTGCCGCCTCGCCATCGCCAGAGCAGCCGCCTTGCCATCGCCAGAGCCGCTGCATCTCCATCGCCAGAGCCGCTGCCTCACCCCTACCTTCTGTCTCTTCCCCACTATCCCATAGAATGTAAGTCCGCAAGGACAGGGTCCTCTCCCCTCTGTACCAGTCTGTCACTGTAAACTTGTTTACTGTAAACGATATCTATAACTTTGTATGTAACTCCTTTCCCATGTACAGCACCATGGAATTAATGGTGCTATATAAATAAATAATAATAATAATAATAGGTGATGGGAAACCACTGGAACTTGATAAAAACGTGATAACACAGTTCATCTTAGCATCATAGGATCATCGTCCTCTCCAATTGTGGTTGTCAGTTTAGATACTGCAATCATAGTTGTCAGTGATGGATGCTGCAGTCGTGGTTGTCAGTGATGGATACTGCAATCCTGGTTGTCAGTGGTGGATACTGCAGTCGTGGTTGTCAGTGGTGACATAAATTGTAATTGACACAGTCTATTATTACTCAGAAATAATAGCATTGTTACCTTGTGGAACTTCTGGATAGCAGCTTTTTTCTTCTTGTAACTTTTAAGAATCAATTGAATTTAGAAATATGAAAAGTATTTATTAATATAACTCCAGTATCTTAATTGAAGTCTTCATTCCCTAATTCTATACCAAATCTGGTAATTTTCTTAACCTATAATATCTCAACGTACCATAACAATCAATAATACCCATATAATTATTATCAGAATATTAATATGGAATTCATTTTTGGAAAAATAAAATAACAATAAATTCTAATACATTATTAACCATATTCTTCACGTGATAGAACATTTTTATGTTATAAGTGTAATTTCTTTTTGAACCCATAGATGTCAGTGTATATTTTATATAACAAGTGTTTCCACCTTTATTACTAAAACTTTATTAACCCCATTCTGACATATGACGTACTATCCCGTCAAGGTGGTCTGGGTGGTATGACCACCGACGGGATAGTACGTCATCACCAATCAGCCACGCTCACGGGGGGAGCGCGGCCGATCGAGGCCGGGTGTCAGCTGACTATCACAGCTGACATCCGACACTATGTGCCAGGAGCGGCCACGGACAGCTCCTGGCACATTAACCCCTGGAACACTGTGATCAAACATGATCGCAGCATTCCGGCAGCATAGGGAAGCATCGCGCAGGGAGGGGTCTCCCTGCGGCTTCCCTGAGACCCTCAGAGCAATGCGATGTGATCGCGTTGCTCCGAGGGTCTCCTACCTCCTCCTCCCTGCTTGCCCCGGATCCAAAATGGCCACGGGGCTCCTTCCGGGTCCTGCAGGGAGGTGGCTTGCAAAGCGCCTGCTCAGAGCAGGCGCCAGCAAGCCTCCTGCAGTGCCTGTCAGATCGCTGACTTTGCAGTGCACTGCAAAGTGTCAGATCAGCGATCTGATACTATATAGTCAACCCCTCTGGGGCAAAGTAAACAAGTAAAAAAAGATATTTACATATGTAAAAAAAAAATCCTAAATAAAAAAAAATATATTGTTCCAATAAATACATTTCTTTATCTAAATAAAAAAAACAAACTATAAAAGTACACATATTTAGTATCGCCGCATCCGTAATGACCCGACCTATAAAACTGTACCACTAGTTAACCCCATCAGTGAACATCTTAAAAAAACATGCAAAAAACAACGCTTTATTATCATACCGCCGAACAAAATGTGGAATAGCACGTGATCAAAAAGAGGGATATAAACAACCATGGTACAGCTGAAAATGTCATCTTGTCCCGCAAAAAACGAGCTGCCATACAGCATCATCAGCGAAAAAATAAGAAAGTTATAGTTCTCAGAATAAAGCGATGCAAAAATAATTATTTTTTATATAAAATAGTTTTTATCGTATAAAAGCGCCAAAACACAGTAAAAGATATAAATGAGGTATCGCTGTAATTGTATTGACCCGAAAAATAAAACTGCTTTATCAATTTTACCAAACGTGGAACGGTATAAACGCCCCCGCAAAAGAAATTCATGAATAGCTGGTTTTTGGTCATTCTGCCTCACAAAAATCGGAATAAAAAGCGATCAAAAAACGTCACGTGCCCGAAAATGGTACCAATAAAAACATCAACTCGCACCACAAAAAACAAGACCTCACATAACTCTGTGGAACAAAATATGGAAAAATTATAGCTCTCAAAATGTGGAGACGCAAAATCAATTTTTTTGCAATAAAAAGCGTCTTTTACTGTGTGACAGCTGCCAATCATAAAAATACACTAAAAACCCGCTATAAATAGTAAATCAAACCCCCCTTCATCACCTCCTTAGTTAGGGAAAAATAATAAAATAATAAAATAAAAAAAGTATTTCCATTTTCCCATTAGGGTTAGGATTAGGGTTGGGGCTAAAGTTAGGGATAGGGTATGGATTACATTTACATTTACGGTTGGGATTAGGGTTAGGGGTGTGGTTAGGGTTATGGTTGGGATTAGAGTTAGGGGTGTGTTGGAGTTAGGGGTGTGGTTAGGGTTGGGATTAGGGTTAGGGGTGTGTTGGGGTTAGGGGTATGGTTGGGATTAGGGTTAGGGGTGTGTTCGGGTTAGGGTTTCAGTTAGAATTGGGGGGTTTTCACTGTTTAGGCACATCAAGGGCTCTCCAAACGTGACATGGTGTCCGATCTCAATTCCAGCCAATTTTGCAAACTGTAGTGAAAAACTTAGGGGTTCAAAGCTCTCACAACACATCTAGATAAGTTCTTTAGGGGGTCTACTTTCCAAAATGGTGTCACTTGTGGGGGGTTTCAATGTTTAGACACATCAGGGGCTCTCCAAATGCAACATAGTGTCCCATCTCAATTCCAGTCAATTTTGCATTGAAAAGTCAAACGGTGCTCCTTCCCTTCCGAGCTCTGCCATGCTCCCAAACAGTTGTTTACCCCCATATATGGGGTATCAGTGTACTCAGGACAAATTGTACAACAACGTCTAGGGTCCAATTTCTTCTGTTACCCTTGGGAAAATAAAAAATTGGGAGCGAAAAGAAAAATTTTGTGAAAATATACTTTTGTATTTTTACGGCTCTACATTATAAACTTCTGTGAAGCACTTGGTGGGTCAAAGTGCTCACCACACACCTAGATAAGTTCCTTAGGGGGTCCACATCCAAAATGGTGTCACTTGTGGGGGTTTCAATGTTTAGGCACATCAGGGGCTCTCCAAACGCGACATGGCGTCCTATCTCAGTTCCAGTCAATTTTGCATTGAAAAGTCAAATGGCGCTCCTTCCCTTCCAAGCTCTGCCATGCGCCCAAACAGTGGTTTACCCCCACATATGGGGTATCAGCATGCTCAGAACAAATTGCACAACAACTCTTGGGGTCCAATTTCTCCTGTTACCCTTGGGAAAATAAAACAAATTGGGGCTGAAGTAAATTTTTTGTGAAGAAAAGTTAAATGTTCATTTTTTGTTAAACATTCCAAAAATTCCTGTGAAACACCTGAAGGGTTAATAAACTTCTTGAATGTGGTTTTGAGCACCTTGAGGGGTGCAGTTTTTAGAATGGTGTCACACTTGGGTATTTTCTATCATCTAGATTCCTCAAAGTAACTTCAAATGTGATGTGGTCCCTAAAAAAAATGGTGTTCTAAAAATGAGAAATTGCTGGTCAAATTTTAACTCTTATAACTCCCTAACAAAAAAAAATAATGGTTCCAAAATTGTGCTGATGTAAAGTAGACATGTGGGATATGTTACTTATTAAGTATTTTGTGTGATATATCTCTGTGATTTAAGGGCATAAAAATTAAAAGTTGGAAAATTGCGTAATGTTTAAAATTTTCGCCAAATTTCCATTTTGTTCACAAATAAACCCAGGTAATATCAAAGAAATGTTACCACTATCATGAAGTACAATATGTCACAAGAAAACATTGTCAGAATCATCAGGATCCGTTGAAGCGTTCCAGAGTTATAACCTCATAAAGGGACAGTGGTCAGAAATGTAAAAATTGGCCCGGTCATTAACGTGCAAACCACCCTTGGGGGTAAAGGGGTTAATAAACTATATTTATTAGACCAATAATATAGAATGTATAGCCATGATCCAAAATAAGAATATATAAATAAATGAATGATTGAAAGAATTGTTGTATTTACCTCAGAATTGAAACATTTCTCCTATAATGAAACCATATGAGCACTATATTTAATGAAGCAATATTCTTGTACTAGACATTACTTTATTAAATATTGCTTTTTTCTTCTTGAGATAAAAATACAATTTAAGAATAAAAATGAAGTAAGAATAAAAATTACAAATGAAAAATAAAGAATACAAATAAAAATAAGGCCTTTATATATTGTTGATAAATGCAGAGGTTATGTCTCAGTAACACATTCCCTTTAATATTTCCATTATCTAGATGTTTTTGTATTTGTCATAACCTGGTATTACCAAACTATTGAAATTATGCAATTTTGCATACAATACCCTTTATTAGAGTAATTAAAAAAATGACTTTTATAGTACTTAATGTTATACCCTGTAATACATTATTAATATTTCTTCTTTAGTAAAATGTGTGAAGAAGAGGTACTGATGAAATGTGATGATGTAATCAGGATCAAAAACAAAACACATTTCCCCCCTTAATATAAAAAAATATTATTTTATGAAAAAAAATAATTTGTAAAAACCAAAAATAAAAATAATTAATTATTTTATAACTGTCATATCAGCTTGATGCCATATATTTGTTTGAAGATGTGTACCTATATATATAACCATTTAAATAAAACATTGAATACCATAAAATTATCATTTGGAAAAAATGTTCTAAATGTAGATTTTCTTGATAAACCATATTGATGTGTGATTGCACTTATCCACTATTAACTAAATCAAGAAATAATAATTAGTAAAGAAATATAGAAATACATGTTGAGTAGAAAATATTTACATATATCTTAATATTCTAATAATTTAACTGAATCGCATTATTTCCCATAAACACAAGTTTTTTTTTTGTTTTTTTTTTCCAGCATACCATGAACAATGAGGCCTCTTTCATACATCAAACGTATTCCCTCTTAGCAGCTGATTGAAACTACATATTCTACATACAAAGATATGAATACATGTATGTTAACCCAAATTATTGCATCCTAGATATCAATGTGCATTGTAAACTATTACATTTAATATTTTAATATTTCTTTGAATATTCCCCAAACATACTTTACCTAACACTTTGTAAACCATTTTATGAATAGAAAGACTCATAAGAACTTGGCTTTTGACTTGTAAAGGCTGAGAGGCTTCTCAAAAGTTCTTCTTACTGAGATTACCAGCTTTAAACTGAAACAGGGGTGTATGGTATCCTTACTATTAGCCCACAGTTCAGATGTCACATGTTATGACATGTCATGCCATGCAGTAAAGATATATTTATTACCATGCAAAAATTAAAATCTGCATTATATTACAAAAAATGTTAACAGTACACAAATCTTAGATAGTTAGCTATGTATTATTTCTTTTAAGTGTTAAATATATAAAATCATGCAAGTATTATAACTTCCTGTGTAAATAAAGACATAAATCCACGTAAGAGGTTTTCGTTCAATTTCTGCTTTGAAATGAAAATTCTAAGTAAGAATAAAGATAAAGGTAAAAATTTCATATTCATTTAAAAAACTAAATAATTTAAATATCTTATACATATGTATATATTTAATATATTTATTTAATGTAATTCTAAATATTATTACTTGAGTACATTTTTATTATTTCACTATACATACAAAAAATACAGCATTAATATATGTATTTACTGCATGGTATATGAATTTATAGCTACAGAACTACAGAATTATACTGTTTAAAATAATTACAAATTACTAAATAATACATTGTATAGCACATTTACACAACATTTAATATAATTACATTTTTAACCAATTCCTAAACCAAATCTTATCTCTCTATCGATAATGTCTTGAAAAACTCTATTTAAAATTTTCATCTTTAGACTTATAGATTCTTTGAAGAGCTCTGAAAATGGAATCTTCAGCTCACCTCCCATGCTCACCTGTTTCTGTCTGTCAATTTCTACCATTTGTCACTTTATAGAGAGATCTAAACCTTCAGTAGTTTTTAACTCTTTCAGTGCAACTTTTTCAGTGGACTCTTGGATCTTTTCGCAGGGCTTGTAACAAATATGTAATTTTCTTCGTACTTCATAGATTTGGTTTTGGGGATAACTCAGTTTTGGAGATTTTGATTTTGGCTTCTGGTAAAATGTTACTCTGCCTGCTTTCAAAAACTTAGTATGATTTATTTTCCTTTCAAGATTCTCATGCTTTCTTGTAAAATCAAGGGATTGCGCACATTCAAATAAAGAATATTTTTGTGACGCAATAACACGAGATACAGAATGTAGGAATCATTTCATGTTTACAAAATAATTTAACATTGATTGTGTATTGAAATTTGTAATGACAGTTTTGTACAACCTTTCAAATATGGACATGAATGTAAAAGTACATTCTTTCCGGCCAATCCTTAATTTTAGAAGAATATCAATATCTGGATAATTTTCATTTAATCCACAGAATATCAGAATTCTTAATCTTTCTATAGCGGTTAATTCTTCGTGGCACTCATCATCACTCTGAGTTTTCAATAATAACCTTTGGAAAAAATTGCAGGAAGCCACATTTTACACAAATGATTTTTCTCCTCATTAGTCAAATCAAACTCTCAAATATCTCTGAATTTCTGCACACATGGATTTTGTTATCATATGCAGGAATGATTTTGCATAATTTTAACAAGTTGTTCCTAACTTTAATTTGGAGTTGGGCCTCTGAGTCATCTTCTATTTTTCGTGGTCTTTGTACATCTGTTCCTTGCATGTCACCTTCGTCAGTTCTCATGTCTCCTCCCACGTTTCCTCCATCTTGTTTTACATCATGAGACACAAGGTCACCTTGAGTGGCCATTACAGACACGTGTCTTAAGGTACCGTCACACATAGCGACGCTGCAGCGATACCGACAACGATCCGGATCGCTGCAGCGTTGCTGTTTGGTCGCTGGAGAGCTGTCACACAGACAGCTCTCCAGCGACCAACGATCCCGAGGTCCCCGGTAACCAGGGTAAACATCGGGTAACTAAGCGCAGGGCCGCGCTTAGTAACCCGATGTTTACCCTGGTTACCATCCTAAAAAGTAAAAAAAACAAACGCTACATACTTACCTTCCGCTGTCTGTCCTCGGCGCTCTGCTTCTCTGGTCTGGCTGTGAGCACCAGGCAGCCAGAAAGCAGAGCGGTGACGTCACCGCTCTGCTTTCCGGCTGACCGACGCTCACAGCCAGAGCAGGAGGAGAGCAGAGCACAGCGCTGGAGGACAGACAGCGGTAGGTAAGTATGTAGTGTTTGTTTTTTTACTTTTAGGATGGTAACCAGGGTAAACATCGGGTTACTAAGCGCGGCCCTGCGCTTAGTTACCCGATGTTTACCCTGGTTACCAGCGAAGACATCGCTGAATCGGTGTCACACACGCCGATTCAGCGATGTCTACGGGGAGTCCAGCGATGAAATAAAGTTCTGGACTTTCTTCCCCGACCAGCGATCTCCCAGCAGGGGCCTGATCGCTGCTGCCTGTCACACTGGACGATATCGCTAGCGAGGACGCTGCAACGTCACGGATCGCTAGCGATATCGTCTAGTGTGACAGTACCTTTAGATCTTGTTCACTCTCCACATTACAGTCAATCTTGGGAACATCACTAGTATCATCTGATACTATTTTTACACGGTCATTTTTGGATTTCTCTGACACAAACTTGTGAAATACGTCAACCAAATGTAAAATATTTTTCAATGTCCCTTTTTCTCTATAGTACTTTAGCTTAGAATCTATCTTTAGATTTGCTATCTTGCATTCTGCATATAAACTCAGCCAACTCAGCCAAAATACTTTTAAATTTTTAGACTCGGTTAAAGATAAAAATTTCAGTTGACTTTACTTCGAATAACAATTAATTAAATCCATTTTCTTACCTTGAAATATCTCAGCTTGTAGTTTCTTTGTTGGACAACGCTGGGCTCTGGTCATCAGCACATCTGTCTGTCTTCAGTACGTCTGGCACTTGTACTTCTACTACTTGTCAATCAATCTGGCACCTGTTAGTCCTCCCTCGTAGGTTCTGTGTGATCCTTGTGGCTTGAAGTGTTGTAGTGGAATTCCTGAAAACTTTGCATCCATGAGATGCACCAAACCTGGCACTCAGCTTTGCTCTTTCCACTTGCTTTGATGCAATGGCAAGTGGGGTGACAGATGGGGGGTTAATTTTACCATACTATTGTCAGATGACATCAAGCACAGAGGTTAGTAATGGAGAGGAGTCTGTAAGATTCCCCCATTACTAACTTCGTAGTCATATTGTATGAAAAAAACAGCCAGAATAAAATCATTTAATTGAAAGAATGACACAGACTCCTTTAATGATTTTAAAGTAAACCATACTCACGTCATGCCCAATCCACAGAAACAATTTTTTCGTGTAACAGAATTAAAATAATAATGTCATGACTCTGTTGTTGGGTGTCCCGGGACCAGGGGCCCCTTCCCTGTCCCTAATGCTAGAGGCACCCTAGCTTGCCCTTTTCCCCTGTATACTTCTGATGGTGAAGATGTCGGGGCCACGTACCTTGCCTTAGTTCCTGAATCTGCCCTCAATATGTACCCTTCCCCACCCATAGAAGAGGGGAATAGTAGTGTACTGCAATACACCAACCAGACTTACAAGGTAATACAAATCGGGATAAAGGAAAATACCAATCATACAAATATACTCACACAAAAAAAAGGAGGTAAACACCAGGGAGTGGAGGATGGGGATGGGGCAAAGTAAGAGAAGGAGGGGGAATAGCACATACCTAAAACCTAGCAACAGTCTCAGATAAATCCCCCAAGCGCCTTCTCAAACAACAAGCATTAACCACCATCTCCTAACCATACAGCATGAAGCAACTCTGGCAATAAGTGCTAGCCAGGTCACAGAATATACAGGAGAGGTGAGTGGCCAACAGTCAACAGCTAAGAGCCTTAATGCAGGAAAGCTTCCAAGAGCTTTCAACTGAGCACTGCTAAAAGAAACCTGCACCATTTAATATGACGGTGAAGTGCTTCTAAACAGTGCAGGAGTTGGAGAAATCAGACCCTGCGGTCTTCTGGCTCCTCTCTGTTTCAGCAAACTCTTGACAGTACCCCACACCATTCTACGAGGGACATCCAGAACCTCAAAAGCGGCTTTATCAACGTGTACCACATGAGAAGACCAGATCAACCTGGCTGCATGGACATCAGATGCTTGTACCCACATCCTCTCTTCAGAGGGAAAGGACCATTTCCCTTCCAGTGTACCAGATACTGAAGCAACTGACGAACTAAGCAAGAAACAATGACTTAGCTATTGGAAATTCCAAGCTTCCTTACACAATCACCAGAGAAGGAGGTAGTGGTGTTGGTACAGGGGACCCAACATATTTTTTGAGTGGAGATTGAAGAAACGCATTATGAATCCTAAAGTTAGCAGCAAAGCAAGGCAGAATGCTACAGGATTGACAATGGTCACAATCTTATAAGGACCAATGAATCTGAGACCCAGCTTCCAAGAGGGAACCTTCAACTTAATGTTCCTTGAGGACAACCACACCGAGGCACCAACTCAAAGGTACGGACTCACCAATCGTCCCCAATCTGCCACCCTTTTATATGTGTACCCCATCTTGAACCCCTTGCCACACAGATGTTCTTCTTCAGGTATTCCAGATGAATGATTCCTATTAAATGAGCTGAACTGAGGATAAAACCTGTATGACCTGAAGAATGGGGACTTACCAGCAGACTCATGACAACAATTGTTTATTGTAAATTCAGCCAGAAGTAAATAGGTTACCCAGTCCTCCTGATTCTCAGACTCAAAACACCAAAGTCTCAAGATTTTGGTTAACCCATTCAGTTTGTCCATTAGACTTCGGGCAAAATGCTGAAGAGAATGACAGATGGATCCCCAAATGAGTGCAAAACGCCCTCCAAAGTTTGGAAATAAACTGTATCGCCAGATCAGAAACTATATTGATAGGGATACCATGTAATTTTGCAATCTCTCTGATTAAATGATGTGCCAATGTCTTGTAAAGCAGGTAGCACAATGAAATATGCCATTTTACCGAATCTGCTCACCACGAAAATTAAAGTGCTATCTGCCTACACTGGTAGATCAATGATAAAATCGACCGAAAAATGAATCCAAAATGAGGTCTTAGAACGCGAGAGGTCAGACGCCTCTCACTCAGCCAAACTAGATCTCCACTTTGCACTGACGAAGGGCAGTACCCCGAAACACAGTGTCTGCAAACTGAGATCTGGTTTGGCTCTTATCCTAAGTCATGTGACATGGCTCGTTAAAGGTGTCGACATTGACTGTTAGGATTGCTACTTCCATTAGGTGGCACTAGAGTTCTAGTCCTCTTCCTCTCTGAAGAGACAATTTGCATAGAACGCGCATAGACACTGCAGATGGCTACATACTCCCGAACATCCTGATGTACCCCTGACCGCCAAAAATGCACAGTAAGACAATCTGCGGTGGTTTTATTACTGGGATGTCTGGCAAAGACTGAATTATCATGAACTCTCAGACGGAGATTCACAGGTACAGGTTACCTAACGGACAGGTAGCAGGGTTGTCCCCCTGAGCCTTAAGAACTTTCTCAAGATCGGAGTATGGAGAATCAATAACCACCCCTTTTTCAGTATAGAACCGGTTCACAATTATCTCCACGCCCATGAAAACAACGAGATAAGGCATCTGACTTAATGTTCTTGCTCCCCAGTCTATATGTAATAAAAAATTAAACCTGATGAATAACAATGCCTATCGAGGCATTAGACGTTTTGCAGACACTAGATATACAAGATTCTTATGATCCGTGATTACTATAAGTGGATGAACTGCCCCCTCCAGAAAATGATGCCACTCTTCAAAGGATCAACTCAGCTCAACTTTCTGACGTCAGCACGAGCACCATTACAACTTTTCCCACAGAGCTTGTGCTGACACCAGTGAGTTGAATTGAGTTAATTAACTGTGAACTCCCAGTACTTTTCTGAGGACACCACGATCGTGAGAACTTTCTCACGCTCACGGTGACATCAGTCAGGTCATAGGAGTTCATGGCAAGATATTGGGCAGTGGTAGCACATGCTGCGCAGTGACTCTGCTGGATGGCAGACTGTATAGTCACATCATGCCACAATGTAGCCTGCCATCTAAATGTAGCAGAGCTAGACCCATCACATGAGAAATGGATTATTACCTTCTCGGCAGACAGGTAAGGAATATTGTGGTGTACTACTTTAATTCTGCTACAGGAGACTATGGTTTCTGTGGCCTGGGAAATGACATGAGAATGGTTTAATTTAGGTTCATTAAAGAAGTCTGTGTCATTCTTTCAATTAACCCCCTAACGACCGCCGCTACACCTTTTATCCGCAGCAGTTAGGGGTACTTAAACCACAGCGCTGCTTTTTAACGGCACTGAGGTTTAAGTGTATAGCTCCCCCCAGAGTCGGAATTTCTCTGGGGTCTCGACTACCAGGGGTAGCCGAGACACCAGAGAACATGATTCAGGTTGGTTTGCCCCGGTATTGCAATCGCCCTTATTAATGATGTAACGGCGACTGCAAAATAAAAGTCAGATTTTCCATTTAATTTCTCTCTCTTCTGATGTGATCGCACATCAGAAGAGAAAGAAATAGGGTGCCTCAATCACCCCCCGGTAACTCTGGTGTCCCTGCATCCCCCCCATGAAGTCCACAGGGCCACCGGCTTCTTCTTCCAGGAGAAAATGGCGGGCGTATGCTCATGCGCCCATCGAGATCTGCCAGCTGGCACCAATAGGAAATTTTTCCTATTGGTTCATTTTGATCACAGTGATAGACCATATCACAGTGATCAAAATAAAAAAAAATAGTAAATAAAACCCCCTTTTAGCACCCAGTTTGCTAGGTAAAAATAATGAAATAAAAAATATAAATGTATTTACATTTTTCCATTAGGGTTAGAGTTGGGCTAAAGAGATTTGGGGTAATGTTAGGGTTGGGCTAAAGTGAGTTGGGCAAAAGTTGGGGTTAGGGCTAGGGTTGTGATTATGGTTGGGATTAAGGGTAGGGGTGTGTTAGAGTTAGGTTTGTGGATAGGGTTATGGATAGGGTTGGAATTAGGGTTAGGGTTGTGATTATGGTTGGGATTAAGGGTAGGGGTGTGTTAGGGTTAGGTTTGAGGTTAGGGTTATGGTTAGGGCTGGGATTAGGGTTAGGGGTGTGTTGGGGTTAGGTTTATGGTTAAGGTTATGGTTAGGGTTGTGTTGGGGTCAGGGTTGGAGTTAGAATTGGGGGGTTTCCACTCTTTACATACATCAGGGGGTCTCCACACGCAACATGGCACCACCATTGATTCCAGACAATGGAGCTCCCTCCCTTCTGAGCTCTGCCATGTGCCCAGACAGTGGCAAGTATTAGTAATGGAGAGGTGTCTTCTAGATGCCTGTCCATTACTAAACCGTAGGCTAGGCTTGATGCACCAGACAATACAAAGGTGACATCAACCCCCCCCAAAAAAAAAAATCTATATTTTCCCACAAAAATGTTTTTAGCTCCAAATTTTGTGTTTTTACAAGGCTAACAGGATAAAATGGACCTTAAAATTTGTTGTGCAATTTCTTCTCAGTACACAGGTACTGAATATGTGGTTGAAAACTTCTTTTTAGGCACAGTGCAAAGCTCAGAAGGGAAGCAGCGCCATATTGAAGTTCAGATGTAGCTGGACTGATTTGAGGTGCCATGTCACATTGGTAGAGCCCCTGAGGTGACAGAACAGCAGAACTCCCTATAAGTGGTCCCATTTTACAAACTACACCTCTCAATGAATTCATCTGGGAGTTTAGTAATCATATTGACACCACAGGTGTCTCACAGAATTTTGGTACCATTGGGCAGTGAAGATAAAATAAATACATTTTTATCACCAAGATTGTGTGTTAGCCCCAGATTTTACATTTTCATACTGGGAAATATGTTAAATGGCACCAAAATTTGTCCCATGATTTCTGTTTTGCCTTTGTAGCTCACACATCCCCAAAACATCAGCGATCCTCCTCCGTGCTTAACAGTAGGAATGGTGTTCCTTTCATCATAAGCCTTCTTGACCTCCCTCCAAATGTAACATTTATGGTTGTGGCCAAAAAGTTCAATTTTGATCGCACCCCTCCAAATTACCTTGTTCCAGAAGTTTTGAGGCTTGTCTCTGTGCTGTTTTGCTTATTGGGCAGGATGGTGAGCACGGTCCCTGAGCATGCACTCAGATCTAGTTATTGGCCAGCAACATGTACTTCCAGGTAATGGCTGTTTTATATTGACCTATTTGGGCATTTCTATTGTACATTAAGTGGTTGATGTAATTGACATTATGATACATGATATGATACATTGATATATTGATACTGCTATACCAGAGTCTATTGCGCATTGCCCGCTAGAGTCATTTTGCTAGAGCTCCTATGGCTATATATTTAATAGGGTATTAACCCATTGCTATCTTTAGTTATTGCCCGCTACAGGGGTAATATATATACATATATATTATATTTATATTCTATACTAGTGGCAATCTTTGTTATTTACCTTGCCTTTAGAGTTCATTTATTGTCTCAGGGCTTTTATTGACATATACATTTCCATCTCAGTACCTTTGTATTTTTTTCCGTGCTTTCACCTCCACTTTTGGAGACTTTTAGCCCTGTCTGTTTAATTATTCATTTTAATCATGTATTAATAAAATTGATTTTTATTGATTATATTCTGTAGGAATCTCTTTTTCTCTGGTGGCAATCAGGCCACTTACAGTCATTTGTTGATGTACTGTTTTGCGTATTGTAGGCAAGATACTTGCTACTGATACTTGATACTGGCTTTCTTCTGGCGACTTGACCATGCAGCCCATTTTTCTTCAAGTCCCTCTTTATTGTACATTTTGAAACAGCCACACCACTCATTTTCAGAGTCCAGTATTTCAGCTAATGTTATTTGTGGATTTTTCTTTGCATCCCAAACAAACTTCCTAGCAGTTGTGGACAACATTTTTGTTCGTCTACCTGACCATGGTTTTGTTTTTACAGAGCCCCTGATTTTCCATTTGTTCATCATAGATTGAACGCTGCTGACTGGCATTATCAATTCCTTGGATATATTTTTGTATCCCTTTCCTGTTTTATACAGTTCAACTACCTTTTCCCAAAGATCAGTTGACAATTCTTTTGCTTTCCACATGGCTCACAATCCAGAAACATCAGCGGCTGGATGAAAGATGCAAGAGTCTGTCTGGAAACCAGAAACTCACTCAACTTTATGTACACACTGATTACAAGCAAACAGGTCACAGGTGAGGATGTTACCTTTAGTAGCCATTCAAACTCATTTGTGTCAACTTCTGTGCATGTTATCAGGCCAAAATCACCAGTGTATGTGGAGTTTTGATCATGGTCATTTGGATGCTTTGCGCTGTTATTATGAGTAAAAAAAGAGAAACCACAGTAGTATGATAATAAATGGCTTCACCTAACCACTAACCATGAGTGGAGAAAAAGTTTTGGTGTTATCATTCATATTCTATGAAAAAATACTAAGAAAGCAAAAATTCTGCCGGGGTAAGTAAACTTTTGAGCACAACTGTATATGTGAAAATAACCTTGGTCATGATGGCACTGCCATGTCTAACAGCGAGCCCGGGCAAAGATTTCTCAGTAATAGACATTAGATACATAACAATGTGGAAACATAAATTGAGGTCGCTGGGATTTAGATCAGAACAACGACACGTGTACAATTTAATAGTGTTTTTATTAGCAAAATCATAAGAATGATTAACCTGAATTATATGGTGATTTATCAATAAAGAAGGTTAGTTCATGATATTACATAATGGAACATAATGCCCAAATTGTAAAACCAGGAGCATTTATTCAAGATTAATATATTATTATTATCTACTAAGTACAATTATGAAGCCTCTGACTTATATACGGGTCATCACAGACTCTGCAGTGTAAAAACAAGATATACAAGATATAAATATGATGTGTTTAAGTCCTAGAAGGCAGAGATGTCCACATATAAAATGGAGGCAACCACCATCCTGTCTAAACTGTAAACAGGAAACCTATGTGCAAATTAATCAATATGGCAAAAGTATGAATTATATCTGCAGACAAGAGATTGGGGTTTATCTCCAGTTTACCCAGAACAGAGAAAATGGCGCCAGTGATTAGTAAAGGCGCCATTAGCCCATTCTCTCATACACTGCTGCACTGCCATCTAGTGAGGAAAAATAGAAAGTACAATACCAACACAGTATACAGTCAAATTGACAATACACAGTCACTAATGGCGGGATCATATTATTAATACGGCTTATTATAGACTGCAGGCTGTTTACAAGTTAGTGATCATTACAGAATATAATAACTGAACTATTGTACATGGCATTATCAGTGAAGAAGGGTCCTTGTACATACCTCACAAATAAGACAGAGGCACAGTGTATAGTGACAGGATCCTAATCTCACCTACTGCTTTATATGCGCTCGTACAGAAATATTCTCTATCGAAGCCTATTAGTGTTTGCGTACAGAATGGTTCTTCTTTCATAGTCCCCACAGTGTTCCTTATACAGGTTGATGCCTCCACAGACCCCGAACATCACATAGTATTATGTTCCCCAAAGTGTATATACACTCAGCTGGTATATATGTGTGACAACGCAGGAAGCCGGTTGTCACAGTGGTATTGCATTCCTCACGGGGAGGGTGATGCCATGCCTGGAAGCGACAAGGATCCCTTTAACAGGTAACACGTATATACAACACTGTTCTGACGCCAGGCCAAAAGGGGAGCTCTGGACCCAGTTTGTGGGTAGCTCCCCTATATATTCTGGCTGGAGGAGGAGTTAGCAGTCAGATTGTAGGAGACAGTGAGGGGAGAAGGAGCACAGGAGGAGAGAGATCCTGGGAGTGGAGCTGCGAGTGAGCTCATCCCCAGGATTCAACTTTAGAAACCGGAGGTCTGAAGTCCAAGGTTGTGCGGGAACTGTGTGCCCCACAGCAGAAATCAGCAGGCAGGGGATTCCAAGTCTGCTGGCCACAATTACACCCGAAGGCACAGCAGCAGATTAGAGCCCGGAGTCACCACGAGAGAGGGACACCTGTAAAAAGGCTCGAGTTGCCTGCAATGCTGGTAGTGTCCACCTGAAAGGACAGATTGAGAGAAAACCTTGTGTGAAGCCTCAGGGGGCAAGGGACTGAGAACACCTAGCAGTAAGAAAGGCTTCCAACCCCACCTGGCTAGGGGGATTCCTAATCGCTTCCAGGCTGCCTGGATTCCAAAAACCACCTGTAACCTGTACCTGAACGTCATCAGTAAAAGGTATAGAGACTGCAACCTTGTGTCCTCCAATTCTTTCCTACACTTCAACATCTATCATCCTTACCAACGGCACCAGGAGCCCTGGGGACTAAGTTCAACCTGTGGGGAACTATACCACCTCTGCTGCAATACCATCATCTCCAGTGGACCCCTTTAAGCAGTGTTGGCCATCCCTGGCCGAATACCACAGGTGGCATCACGAACACTAGTACATTAGACTTTATTTCCACTTCCATTCATCCCCTTTAACTGGACACCCACAGACTGGGTCACTGCCGCCTTGACTTCCCCTTTAAGGACTTTGTCGACTCAGTACCGAGTACCCCACGGTCCTAGTGGGCGCTCCATATGCACAGACACACATATTCAGCCCTTTGGCTTTTTACCTATTTTGTTCCAGTACAACCTATGTTTAAGCATTTTTGTACTCAAGACTATTTTGTGCTGATGCATCACACACAAATTGAAGTTGGTGAAGTGAGAAAAATATAGGCCTAAATTAAATTTATGGGATCAAATAACTAAAAATTGGTATATGTATACAGTGGGTAAGGAAAGTATTCAGACCCCTTTAAATTTTTCAATCTGTTTCATTGCAGCCATTTGAGAAATTCAAAAAACGTAAATTTTATTAGCATTAATGTACATTCGGTACCCCATCTTGACTGGAAAAAAAACAGAAATTTTTTCAAATTTAATAAAGAAGAAAAACTGAAATATCAAACGGTCACACACTCAGACATTCATATTTAAATCACATGCTGTCCATTTCCTTGTGATCCTCCTTGAGACGGTTCTACTCCTTCATCGGAGTCCAGCATTAAACTGATAGGACTTGATTTGGAAAGGCACACACCTGTCTATATAAGACTACACAGCTCACAGTGCATGTCAGACCAAATTATTACTATTATTTATTTATATAGCACAATTAATTCCATGGTGCTGTACATGAGAGGGGGTTACATCAAAATACAAAAATCACTTATAGTAAACAAACTACCGTATTTTTACGACTATAAGACGCACTTTTCCCAAAAAAAAATTGTGAGGAAAATGGGGGGTGCGTCTTATAGTTAGAATGCAGGCTTACCGGCAGTGTGGCGGCGGCAGAGGTGCGGGGATGATGAGGTGCGGTGATCGGTATGGCGTGAGTAGGGTCCCTTCCACAGGTGAGGTGATGCCGTGCCCTGGTATCGAAGGAGAGCAGCAGAGCTGGGTGGGTCACAGCTTTCCCGGTGGCGGCGGCCATCTCCCTGAGGACGCGCGTGCACAGATTGAGTTATCTGCTTCCTGGGGCTTCAGGAAAATGGCTGCGGGAGTCCGCACTTGTGCAGATTGAGATCGCGGCGGCCATTTTCCTGAAGCCGAGTTCGCAGAATGAGATCTCGGCTTCAGGAAAATGGCCGCCGCGATCTCCATCTGCGCACATGCGGCCTCCTGCGGCCATTTTCCTGAAGCCCTGGGAAGCAGAGTACTCAATCTGCGCAAGCGCGGCCTGAGGAAGATTGCCGCCTCCACCGAGAAACTGATGATTAACACAGCTCTGCTGCTTTCCTTGGATACCGGGCTGCGGCGTCACCTCACCTGAGGAAGTGACCGCACATCTGCCGCTACCACAGCACTGCCGCAACCTCCCAATGGACACCAGGCCATGGCGTCGCCCACCTAAGCAGAAAGGGACCCTGCTCAGGTGCACGCCGTACCGCCCACCGCACCTCAGCATCACTACACCTCTGCTGACACCATGCCTCCTGTGACCCTGCTCTGCCACTGCCTGCCCTCAGGTAAGAGATCTAAAATTCAGACAATAAGACGGACCCCCATCTTATAAAAAAATCTTTATTTCTGCAATTCTCACCCCAAATTTGGGGTGCATCTTATGGTATGGTGCGTCTTATAGTCCAAAAAATACGGTAACAATGAAAGACTGATACAGAGTGAAGAGGACCCTGCCCTCACGGGCTTACATTCTACAGGATTATGGGGAAGGAAACAGTAGGTTGGGGATTGCAGTAGAACCGATGGTGTTGAGGAGGCCGTGTGGTCATTACAGGTTGTAAGCTTTCTTGAAGAGCTGGGTTTTCAGGTTTCTTTTGAAGGATCCAAATGTGGTAGATAACTGGACGTGTTGGGGCACGGAATTCCAGAGAATGGGGTATATTCGGGAGAAGTCTTGGAGGCGATTGGGTGAGGAGCGAATAAGCGTGGAGGAAAGAAGGAGGTCTTGGGAGGACCAGAGATTACGCGTGGGAACATATTGAGAGATTAGTTTGGAAATATATGGAGGAGAAAGGTTATGGATGGCTTTGTAGGTCAGTGTTAGTAGTTTAAACTGGATATACTGGGAAATTGGGAGCCAGTGAAGGGATTTGCAATGAGCGGAAGCAGGAGTGTAGCGAGGAGAGAGATTAATTAGTCGAGCAGCAGAGTTAAGGACGGACTGGAGAAGTGCGCGAGTGTTAGAAGGTAGCCACAAAGGAGGATGTTGCAGTAGTCGAGGTGAGAGATGATTAGGGCATGCACAAGCATTTTGGTAGAGTGAGGGTTGAGGAAAGGACAGATTCTGGAAATATTTTTGAGCTGGATGCTACAGGAGGTGGCGAGAGCTTGGATGTGCGGTTTGAATTACAGGCCAGAGTCAAGGGTTACTCCGAGGATTTTGGTGACAGGGAAAGTGTGATTTCATTTATTTTGATAGATAGATGAGGTAGGAAAGATATGTGAGATTGAGGAAAGATAATTAGTTCAGATTTGTCCACATTGAGCTTGAGGAAGCGAGAGGAGAAGAAGGAGAATATGGCTGATAGCACTCTGGGATTCTGGAGAGCAGAGAGGTGACATCTGGGCCAGAGAGGTAGATCTGAGTGTCATCAGCATATAGAAGGTACTGGAAGCCATAGGACCTTATGAGTTGTCCCAGGCCAAGTGTATAGATTGAGAAGCATAAGGGCCTTAGGACAGAGCCTTAAGGGACACGAACAGAAAGAGGGGGTGAGATGAAGAGGTAGTATGGGAGTAGGAAAAGCTAAATGTGCGGTTGATAAGGTATGTGGAGATCCAAGATAAGGCAAGGTCTTTGACACCAAAGGAAGAGAGGATCTGTAGTAGGAGGCAGTGGTCAACTGTGTCGAAGGCAGAGGACATGTCTAGAAGGAGGACTCTAGAGAATTGTCTGTTATCTTTGGCTGTAAGTAAGTCGTTAGTAATTTTGGTCAGGGCAGTCTCAGTGGAAAGGTGGGGATGGAAGCCAGATTGTAGGTTGTCGAAGAGAGAGTTAGATGCAAAGCGAGAGGAAAGTTCAGCATGGACGTGCTGTTCAAGGAGTTTGGAAGCAAATGGCAGCAAAGATATGGGGCGATAGCTGAACATAGCGCTTGGGTCAAGGGATGGCTTTTGGAGGATAGGTGTGATTGTGGCATGTTTGAAAGCAGAGGGGAAGGTACCAGAAGTTAGGCAGGGTTCACATTGTGTTCATGGCAATTCGCTGACGGCATCCGATACATAGCGGCACTAACGCTATGTAACGGATGAGAAGTTCAAGAAAAGCACATCCAGCCCATGAATGGCAGCGCTTCCCAGGACTCACATTTAAGGATGATATTTCATATTTTTTTTATTTCAGTACAAATCCTACTAGTATAAAATTGAATTGAATTTTATACTAGTAGGATTTGTAATGTGTTTTTATTTTACCTGAAGAAGGATATATACTGTATCCGAAACGCGTTGTATCTCTTCTATTTTAAGTTCTGAAATAAAAAAATATGAAATATCATCTTTAAATGTGAGTCCTGGGAAGCGCTGCCATTCATGGGCTGGATGTGCTTTTCTTGAACTTCTCATCCTGTGTGAGCCTTACTCTGGCTCTCTCACTTGGATCCACCCGAGGCAAGCTGCAAGCCCTGTATATTGAAAAGTATCTCAGAGGGAATTTGGAGGATACACGATCTAAAGCCATTTTAGTCTTTTATCAGGTGAGTGCATAAAATTGTGCACCCTTTAAAGACTATAATATTGTGTTTACGCACTTAGGGCGCCGCAATTTGTCTGTTCTTCTTTCCCAAACAGGGTTTTTTTGTATATGCTATGTAACGGATGCGTTAGCACATCCATTGACTGCCATTATGTAGTGCATCGCTAACGCATGTCATAATTGGCATGCATTAGCGATGTGTCATCATTCTGTGATGGGCCCTCGGATGCAGTCTGCAGATTTCGGGGGTCCGTCACCGCTAGCGCAGAAGGAGCATCTGCGCTAGCACGATCGCATAACACGATCTTTAAAAGGCACTTTCGTTGTGCAGTCCGTTTACCGCATGCGTTGACTGGACTGCTCTAACGCAATGTGAACCTAGCCTTAGTGATAGGTTGAAGAGATGGGATAGGGATGGTATTAGTGTGGTGGTGTGGTTGGGGAGGAGGTGGGATGGGGTGAAGCGCACAAGTGGTGATTTGTGATTTGGAGAGAAGATGAGCAACCTTCCCTCCAATGATTTTGGAGAGGGAAGTTATGGGGTTAGGGCATTGGTTTGGTATATAAGGGGGTTGTGGTGGTTTGACAACAACGACTTGCCTTGTTTGGTCTATTTTGTTTTTGAAGTGCGTGGCAAAGTCCTCGGCAACGATTAGAGAACTCGGAGAGGGCAGTGGTGGGCGGAGGAGGGAGTTAAAAGTGTTGAACAATTGTATGGGGTTGTGGGATAAAGAAGATATGAGGGATGTATAATAGGTCTGTTTAGCAGAGGTAAGATCTGATTTGAATGCGAGTGTTGCTTGTTTGAGTGCAGTGAAATTATCTTGCGAATGCGTTTTCATCTAATGCCGTTCTGCAATTCTGGATACTTGCTGAAGCTTTTTAGTGATGTTATTGTGCCAGGGTTGTCTATTGAATTGTCACACTCTGCTATGCATGACAGGGGCAACCGAGTCGATGGCTGATGCAAGGGTGGCATTGTAGAAACTAGAGGCAGTGTCTGTGTCGTGGAGTGAGGATATGGATGCTAGCAGTAGGATGGTCAGAGAGCATGTGGGTGTCAAGGTGTGCGAGGTTTCTGCGGGGGTGCGCATGTTGCTGGACATGTGTGACAGGTGAGGAGAACAGGGATTAGAAAGTGAGTAGATGGTGGTCAGATAGAGGGAGTGGGGAGGTTGTGAAGTTAGATAGGGAGCAGAGATGGGTAAAGACCAGGTCTAATGTGTGTCTGTCTGTGTGGGTAGCTTAGGAGGACCACTAAGTAAGTCCAAGAGATGAAGTATGAGACAGGAGTTTGAAGGCTGCTGACTGGTGGGTGTCAATGGGGATGTTGAAGTCACCCATGATGATGGTGGGAATTTCAGCAGACAGAAAGTGAAGGAGCCAAGTGGAGAATTGGTTAATAAAGGCAGTGGTTGGGCCCGGAGGTCGGTATATGACGACCATTTGGAGGTTGTAGGGGGAGTAGATGCGGACAGAGTGGACTTCAAAAGAGGGGAGGATAAGGGAGGGTAGGGGTGGTATTGGGTTAAAGGCATGGTTGGAAGAAAGGAGAAGGCCCACTCCTCCACCATGTTTGTTACCATGGCAAGGAGTGTGGGTGAAGTGGAGGCCACCATAAAATAGTGCAGCAGGGGAGGCTGTGTCAGAGGGTGTCAGCCATGTTTCGGTGATGCCCAGAAAGGAAAGATTACAAGAGGTAAAGAGGTTGTGAATCATGTGGAGTTTATTGCAGACGGAGCGGACATTCCATGGTGATCCAGAGAGAGGGTGCAGGGTGGTGGGCATCATGGGCACGGATTTGAGATGGGCTAGATTTTGGGTGTTTATATTGAGTGGGGAGCGATAGGAAGGGGTAGTAATGGAAGGTATGATCTGTGGGGGTCCAGGATTGGGAAATATGTCGCCAGCAGTGAGGAGAAGCAGAGAGAGACAGAGCAGGTGGGAGAAGGAGAGTGGGCGGCTCGTTTTGTGTTTTATTAGGAGAGATCTGAGGTTGAGGAGCAGGTCAGCGGAGGAGGTCAGGTGGGGAGGCAGGAGAGAAGGAGATATTATTACTTGGTTAGAGGGTCCTGGGGTTTGGGAATAGCGAAGGAGAGTGAAGATTAATGGAGCAAAAACTGTTAGAACATATGTCAGCATAATGAGTAAGTGTGGTGGAAAGGGAAAGAAATTTAGTACATTTATTAACTGTGGTTAGTCTTACTTTCTGTTCACTTCTGGCTGATTTCTGATGTTATCCTTATAGAGACAGACCACGGTCCAGACAGACCTGCGGCTCTGAATTTATAACAGGCTAAGTGCACATGAAATAGGCCAGGTGTGATCAGGAGGGAGGAGGAGCAGGGAGACTGATCACAGATACAGGAGAGGATTAATTAGAAGTCAGAAGGGAAAATGCAAGGGGAAATAGATCCAAATGGAAAGAAAGCCAACTGTGTATTGGCATCAAGGAATTATAATAAGAAAACATGCAGGGGGAATAAAAAAGTAATAGCAGCCAGCGCCGCGGACATACCAAAAATAGCAGATGGATACAGGGTGAGGAATATCAGGAAAATTGGGTTCGGCTATCGGTTGAAGTAGATGGACTTAGTCTTACTTCAACATTAAATACTATGTTACTATATATACACCAGGATGGGGTCTTAACCTTTCACCGGGTCCCATCGTGCTCTAGTTATACCACTGTCTCTGTTCCTTCCACAGAACTCTATACTCAGATGCAGCACACATTGCTATTCCAGTGTTGATATCTTTGTTCCTTCCACAGCAATCCTCACTACATTGAAGGTCATTGATTGACCCGAAACGTCTATTATTGAATTGTTTGCACCAAATAGTTACTTCTAATATATCTTTGAGTGCCAAGTGTACTATAATTTGATCTATGGGATGGATAGGATCCTTCTCGGGCACATAGGACAGAAGTGCCATGATTGCATCTTGCATACATGTCTGTGACGTCACGACGTGCAGTGACCAACAAGGTTGGTAGATAAGACGGGCGGAAGACGAGGTGGCTCTGAGGACCAGACCAATGAGCGGCAATGCTAGCATATATATATTTTTTTCATTTTTAGCAGCCTTCAAGGGTTTAGTAAAAATCCAGCCAGCCGCCATTTTGCTGAATCCGAGCAAAGCGAATTTATAAAAATCTGCATGGTCAAAAATGCTATTTTTTGTATATTTGAAAACAATACAATTTCACTCAAGGAAATTTGTCATCTCTAATGCTAATCATCCCTATGTCATCCTTGTGTTGCTTGAAATCTCTATGACTGGTGCAAGCCAATTTTGTTTTTGCTTTGTGAAGAGGAATCAACTTTCTTTTGCACGTGTCCATATGTCACTTATGGAATTAGCACTGCTGCATCTAGTGTTGCTTTCAATGACCCTAAATTTACACCAGAGAAAGTTGATTCTTTTTGCCCAGGAAAGAACATTACAAACAACTCAGGTACCAGGACCGTGCTGTGGTCTCAAGTACAGATTTCGAGTAGTGAGGCATCATGCCACGACTCCAACAAGTGGTTTGTATGGTGTGGATACTCCGAGCCGACGGTTGTGGAGTTGGAGTAGTGTTTCTAAGGTTTGTAGGCAATGGTAGGAAAGGCACTTTTAGCCCCCAAGGTAAAGTCTTCATATTGTGTTTACCTCCTGAGTTTTATGCAATAGCTGTCGTATGTACATTGGTTGGATATATTCATGACACGCAATTTGGGTTACTAGACTAAGGGATTATAAAAAGAAGAAATATTGTGATTGCACACTATGCAAACAATGACACATCTACGTACAATCTGTACACCTAGACACTCTGCAGTCACGCACGCACGCACGCACACACACACACACACACGCACACACTACAGGTATGAAAAGGGAATTTTCAAGCCAGAAAGCTCGGTGAAACTGTTTCCTTTTAATACAGAATGAATTGCTGTATTACATCATAGACGTCCGCAGCCTTCTTTATCACTTTGATCAAAATAGGACAAGAAGCTGCACATAATCTGCCGGAGACAGCATGACTGAGGTCAGTCACAATGAATTAAACACCATTAGACTACAAAATACATAACATACTAACTCCTAAACCTTTAAGGGACATTATCATTTATTACCTTTTATGATGACAAATATTTAGCATTACCCTTAGCCGCCCCAGACTAACAGTGACATTCAGTAATTAACTCCTCTAGAATTTCCAAAAACTTCTGTATTATGACAGAGGAAATTATAGTTACACTTTTTGCCTTCCTTGACTACCAAAATTTTAGGTAGCCTCTAATCTATATAATTTTAGACATCTTTCCAATGTTGTCACTATGATCCAGAAAAATCTCCCCTACATGCCTTACACACTGCTCACTTGACACAATACTTGGTCCTGGTTTGCCTCTTTGCTATGGTGGAAGTCCACCCCATATCCCAGATCTCTAATCTTGAGAGCATTTAACATCACAGACTTGTTTGATGGAGTGTATTGACCTGAAAGGTTACCTTTTCCTATAATGATTGTGGTGTATTTTTATAGATAAGAGATATTCGTAAAAAATCCTATTTAAAGTGGATTTATTCTACTTATTATTCTTAGACCCATAGAAAAAAGGCCAGTGGTTGCTAATTACCTGCCTGTTCTACCCTGCACTGGCTCACTGTGGTCACAGACTGCAGCTCCTGCCGACGATTCTGCTGCTCCACATCAACAGAGCTGCTCTTCCTTTTCCGGGCTGCTCTGTCGATGAGGAGTAATTGCCACATCATGCTTATTGACACCCAGCTTCCCGTAGTAAGGCAGCATGGAGTCAGTTGTCAATCTGTATCCTCACCAAAATATGGACCAAATACAAACAACATGGGAAGGTTGTTAAAGGCAAACATACTGGTAGACCAAGGAAGACATCAAAGCGTCAGGACCGGAAATTTAAAGCAATATGTCTCCAAAACAGGAAATGCACAACAAAACAAATGAGAAATGAATGGGAGGAAACTGAAGTCAACGTCTGTGAAGGAACTGTAAGAAACCGCCTAAAGGAAATGGGATTTACATACAGAAAAGCTAAACGAAAGCCATCATTAACACCGAAACAGAAAAGAACAAGGTTACAATGGGGTAAGGAAAAGCAATCGTGGACTGTGGATGACTGGATGAAAGTCATATTCAGTGATGAATCATGAATCTGCATTGGGCAAGGTGATGATGCTGGAATTTTTGTTTGGTGCCGTCCCAATGAGGTTTATATAGATGACTGCCTGAAGAGAACATGCAAATTTCCACAGTCATTGATGATATGGGGCTGCATGTCAGATAAAGGCACGGGGGAGATGGCTGTCATTACATCTACTATATAATTGTCTAAGGGTCACTTCCGTCTTTCTGTCTCTCTGTCCTTCTTTCTGTCACAGATATTCATTGGTCGCGGCCTCTGTCTGTCATGGAAATCCAAGTCGCTGATTGGTCGCGGCAAAACAGCCACGACCAATCAGCGACGGGAACAGTCCAGAAGAAAATGGCCGCTCCTTACTCCCCGCAGTCACTGCCCGGCGCCCGCATACTCCCCTCCGGTCGCCGCTCACACAGGGTTAATGCCGGCGGTATCAGACCACGTTATGCACTTCGTAACCGCCGCTATTAACCCTGTGTGACCAACTTTTTACTGTTGATGCTGCCTATGCGGCTTCAATAGTAAAAAGATCTAATGTTAAAAATAATAAAAAAACAAAAAACCTGCTATTCTCACCCTCCGTTGTCCGCCGAGCCGCTCGCGCTGGCCGCCATCTTCCGTTCCTGGTGATACATTGCAAAATTACCCAGAAGACTCAGCGGTCTCGCGAGACCGCTTAGTCATCTGGGTAATTTCGCAATGCATCCTGGGAACTGAAGATGGCGGCAGCCGCGCGCGTATCGCCGAAGCTTTGGTGGATCCCGCCGGGTGAGTATATAACTATTTTTTATTTTAATTATTTTTTTTAACACGGATATGGTGCCCATACTGTTATATACTATGTGGGCTGTGTTAGATACTGTGTGGCTTCTATATACTACATGGGCAATGTTATATATTACGTGGCCACTGTTATATACTGCATGGGCAGTGTTATATACTACGTCGTCTGTGTTATATACTGCGTGGCTGCTATATACTGCGTGGGCTGTGTTATATAGTACGTGGCTGTGTTATATACTGTATACTGCGTGGCCACTGTTATATATTGCGTGGCCTGTATTAACGCATCGGGTATTCTACAATATGTATATATATAGCAGCCACATAGTATATAGCACAGGCCACGTAGTATTTGTCTGCTATATACTACATGGCTCCTATATATTACGTGGCCTGTGCCATATACTATGTGGCTGCTATATACATACATAAATACATATTCTAGAATACCCGATGTGTTAAAATCGGGCCACCATCTAGTCTTCAATAAATGTACAAGTTTATGTTGATATTTTGGACACTTTTCTTATCCCATCAATTGAAAGGATGCTTGGGGATGATGAAATCATTTTTCAAGATGATAATGCATCCTGCCATAGAGCAAAAACTGTGAAAACATTCCTTGAAAAAAGACACATAAGGTCAATGTCATGGCTGCAAATAGTCTGGATCTCAATCCAATTGAAAATCTTTGGTGGAAGTTGAAAAAAATGATCCATGACAAGGCTCCAACCTGCAAAGCTGATCTGGCAACAGCAATCAGGGAAAGTTGGAGCCAGATTGATGAAGAGTCCTGTGTGACACTCATTAAGTCCATGCCTCAGAGACTGCAAACTGTTATAAAAGCCAGAGGTGGTGCAACAAAATACTAGTGATGTTTTGGAGTGTTTTTTTTGTTTGTTTTTCATAATTCCATGATTTTTCCTCAGAATTGAGTGATTCCATAATTTTTCCCCTATGCTTGGTAAAAAAAAGTAACCATTACTGACTACCACATTTTTTGTTCTTGATTTCTTTTAGTGTTTATTAAAGCCATAAAGTTTGCCATTAGAAATTACTTTAGTTTTGTGCCATGTCTGTGATCTGCTTTTTTTCTACAAAATTAAACAACTGAATGAACATCCTCCAAGGCCGGTGAGTACATAATTTTTGCCAGGTGTTGTAGATGTGCCAGATGGGAGACAAGTCCGGAGACTCTGAACACATTAGTAGCACATTTACGCCATGGAGACAGCTCACAGAAGCATAAGCCACATGCGGCCTGAAGTTGTCGTGTTAAAACAAAAAAAAAAAACAACTTTGGTAAACTTTGGAAAAACTTGTTCCAATTGTGATTGATCCATTCTGTACTGAAAGTGAAATTGGAGCTGTACAGTTAGGTCCATATATATTTGGACAGAGACAACATTTTACTAATTTCGGTTATAGACATTACCACAATGAATTTTAAACAAAACAATTCAGGTGCAGTTGAAGTTCAGACTTTCAGCTTTCATTTGAGGGTATCCACATTAAAATTGGATGAAGGGTTTAGGAGTTTCAGCTCCTTAACATGTGCCACCCTGTTTTTAAAGGGACCAAAAGTAATTGGACAATTGACTCCAAGGCTATTTCATGGACAGGTGTGGGCAATCCCTTCGTTATGTCATTCTCAATTAAGCAGATAAAAGGCCTGGAGTTGATTTGAGGTGTGGTGCTTGCATTTGGAAGGTTTTGCTGTGAAGTAAACATGAGGTCAAAGGAGCTCTCCAAGCAGGTGAAACAAGCCATCCTTAAGCTGCGAAAACAGAAAAAACCCTTCCGAGAAATTGCTACAATATTAGGACTGGCAAAATCTACAGTATGGTACATCCTGAGAAAGAAAGAAAGCACTGGTGAACTCATCAATACCAAAAAAACCTGGGCGCCCACGGAAAACAACAGTGGTGGATGATCGCAGAATAATCTCCATGGTGAAGAGAAACCCCTTCACAACAGCCAACCAAGTGAACAACACTCTCCAGGAGGTCGGCGTATCAATATCCAAATCTACCATAAAGAGAAGACTGCATGAAAGTAAATACAGAGGGTTCACTGCACAGTGCAAGCCACTCATAAGCATCAAGAATAAAAAAACTAGACTGGACTTTGCCAAAAAACATCTAAAAAAGCCAGCACAGTTCTGGAAGAACATTCTTTGGACAGATGAAACCAAGATCAACCTCTACCAGAATGATGGAAAGAGAAAAGTATGGCGAAGGCATGGTACAGCTCATGATCCAAAGCATACCACATCATCTGTAAAACACGGCAGAGGCAGTGTGATGGCTTGGACATGCATGGCTGCCAGTGGCACTGGGTCACTAGTGTTTATTGATGATGTGACACAGGACAGAAGCAGCCGAATGAATTCTGAGGTATTCAGAGACATACTGTGTGCTCAGATCCAGCCAAATGCAGCCAAACTGATTGGTTGTCGTTTCACGCTACAGATGGACAATGACCCAAAACATAAAGCCAAAGCAACCCAGGAGTTTATTAAAGCAAAAAAGTGGAATATTCTTCAATGGCCAAGTCAGTCACCTGATCTCAACCCAATTGAGCATACATTTCACTTGTTAAACACTAAACTTCAGACATAAAGGCCCACAAACAAACAGCAACTGAAAACCACCACAGTGAAGGCCTGGCAGAGCATCAAAAGGAGGAAACACAGCATCTGGTGATGTCCATGAGTTCAATTTTTCAGGCAGTCATTGCCAACAAAGGGTTTTCAACCAAGTACTTAAAATTAACATTTTATTTCAAATTATTGAATCTGTCCAATTACTTTTGGTCCCTTTAAAAACAAGGTGGCACATGTTAAGGAGCTGAAACTCCTAAACCCTTCATCCAATTTTAATGTGGATACCCTCAAATGAAAGCTGAAAGTCTGAACTTCAACTGCATCTGAATTGTTTTGTTTAAAATTCATCGTGGTAATGTCTATAACCAAAATTAGAAAAATGTTGTCTCTGTCCAAATATATATGGACTTAACTGTATATCAAGCCTAAGGCATCAAATGGTGTCTACACAAATCATTAGAAGGCGTTTACACAACATTGGGGTACAAATTAGGCACCCGGCTACAGGTGATCCTTTGACCTTACGCCACTGCTCTTCATGGCTATCATGATGGCAATGGAGGTTGAAATGGAGGACTATCTTTCCACGCAGGTCCAGCTTTTGTCTTGGAAACTATGTAGAAAATATCATGTAGGGGCCTTCACGAGGGAACATCACACTGGTCCTACTCCTGGGACTATGAAAAGGGGTGACATAATTTAGGGTGCCTAAACCATCATTCTAGTTTAAAAAAAAACATCCAAAAAAAGCCTTCATTGTTATATTCTCTTTCAGCTCAGTACCATCAGTAGTATGGACCATGCGGTCTAGGACATTAGTGGTCGTCATCCAAAGGTAATAGGTGTATGAGCTATATTGAACTATATTTTATAAAATTAGCTCTGTAATTGTTAATTTTAAGGTGAGACCTTTTAAATCTGTGCATATTGCTTTATTTTAAAGCACAACAACCGGTTTTCACATGGCAAGATAAAGCTGTGTCCTTACTCCTTGCCATACATTGGCCGCCATTTACCTAAGACCTGCCTGTGTGAACACTCAGTTTCTTCTGTCCACTTCTGCAGAATGTACTGGGTTAAATACTTAGTGAACTGTAATCAGGCAGAACACTCATCACCTCTGGGCTCTCTTGGTTTTTATCATCAGTCACTTTTGCTTGAAGCAGTGGAGTTTAACGCTCTATAAATAAACTTTAGAAATTGAACCAAACATCTTGAGCGCAAACCCCTAGGAAATAAAGAGTTAAAGTTGCATAATTTACTCAACATAACCTTTTGACACTCTTTAATGATTTGTGCTCCTAAACAATCCCAATCTATTCTAGAAGGTCCTCAAGAACATTGCATGCAATTTTCTGCTTGAACAGCCAGAAGAATAGGAGGCGGGAATACACTGGGAAGTAGGCAGGAAATATTCGATTTAGAGAGGAGAGGTTGGCTGGAGAACAGAAATGAATTTATTTCTTGCCAAACCAAAAAGCACAGCACCAGAGACAGAATTACATGGCATATCAGCCTAGCTCAGCATTCCTCCAGCACTCGTAATCTGCTGCTCGCTGAATTAAATTGGTCACATTAACGATCCATCCAAACACATTATACGATGACCTCAAACTTTCCACTTCCTCGGCCTCTGAGAAGATCCTGGAGTTTGGCTCCTGCCAGGACTCTGCGCATTGTGGTTCTGGGGCAAAGCGCAGTGGGGAAAACAGGTAGGATGATGCGATTGACAACTTTATGCTATTTTATTGTGTGCTCCTTAAATTAAAGTGCTTCAATAAGAATAGATGCATTTCCGAAAATTACAGAACATGTGTTAAAACATGACTCCTGTGGGACAACTTTGGTATTGTGTCTACTAGATTCATTTAGGTGTGTATACCGTAGATTTGGTGTGTATACCGTAGATTAAGTGAGTGTACCACAGATTAGGTGTGTATACTGTAGATTTGGTGTGTATATCGGTGATTAGGTGTGTATACCATAGATTAGGTGTGTATACCATAGATTAGGTGTGTATACTGTAGATTAGGTGTGTTTCCCAAAGATTAGGTGTGCATACTGTAGATTTGGTGTGTATATCGGTGATTAGGTGTGTATACCATACATTAGGTGTGTATACCATAGATTAGGTGTGTACACTGTAGATTAGGTGTGTTTCCCAAAGATTAGGTGTGCATACTGTAGATTTGGTGTGTATATCGGTGATTAGGTGTGTATACCATAGATTAGGTGTGTATACCATAGATTAGGTGTATATACCATAGATTAGGTGAGTATGCCGTAGATTTGGTGTGTATACTGGAGAATAAGTATAAAATATAAGAAAAAAGTTCATCGGCTCACCCTTGAATTGTCCACAGCAGGTGCAGTTATCCACGAAGGTGCATGGAATAATGATGATTAAGATCCACACATGGATCGAAACACGTAAAGTTTTATTCTCAAATGGGACTAGCTATCCCTTTCTGTCTTGATCTTTAACAATGTTTTTAAGAGGATTTATTATCAGAAAGATGTGCTGGATCATTATGGATTAACGTTACATGTAGATTAGGTGTGTATACTGTAGATTAGGTGTGTATACTGTAGATTAGGTGTGTATACGGTAGATTTGGTGTGTATTCTGTAGATTAGGTATGTATACCATAGATTAAGCGTGTATACCGTAGATTAAGCGTGTATACTGTAGATTAGGTGTGTATACTGTAGAATAGGTATCTATACCGTAGAATAGGTATCTATACCGGAGATTAGGTGTGTATACCATAGATTAGATGTATATACTGTAGATTAGGTGTGAATACCATAGTTTAGCTGTCTATACCATAGTTTAGGTGTCTATATCGTACATTAAATGTGTATGCCGTAGTTTAGGTGTGTATACCGTTGATTAGGTGTATGTACCGTAGTTTAGGTGTGTATAAGGTAGAATTGGTGTGTATACTGTAGTTTAGGTGTATATACCATAGATTTGGTGTGTATACCAAAGATTAGGTGTCTATACCATAGATTATGCTTACTGTATATACCATAGATTAGATGTGTATGCCGCAGATTAGATGTGTATAACGTAGATTAGGAATGTATACCGCAGATTAGGCGTGTATACCCTTGATTTGGTATCTATACTGTAGGTTAGGTGTCTATACCTCAGATTTGGTGTCTATACCTGAGATTAGGTGTGTATACCGTTGAATAGGTGCCTATACTATAGATTAGGTGTTTCTATATCGTAGATTAGCTGTGTGTACTATAGGTTAGGTGTCTATACTGGAGATTAGGTGTGTATATTGTAGATTTGGTGTGTATACCGTAGAATAGGTGTGTCTATATCGTAGATTAGGCGTGTATACCGTAGAATAGGTGTGTCTATATCGTAGATTAGGCGTGTATACCGTAGATTAGGTGTGTATACCGTAGAATATTTGTCTAAACTATAGATTAGGTGTTTCTATATCGTAGATTAGGTGTCTATACCGTAGATTAGGTGTGTATACCATAGATTAGGTGTCTATACCGTAGATTAGGTGTCTATACCGTAGATTAGGTGTCTATACCGTAGATTAGGTGTGTATACAGCAGATTAAGCGTGTATAGCTTTGTGTGCATTCTCTAGTTCATAGACTTGTAACACAATACCAATGTATCTGACAGGTATGGACATATTTAAGTATAAATTTGTGGACGAAGTGTTGGAATTATTACAAAGTGAAAGATAACAAAGAACCATTTACTCTCTCGAGTTATTACAAACGTTTAGATATTACCTATCTACATATATCTAAAGTTGAGTGTATGTGTGTATGTATTGAGCCACGCCCACTCCACATAGCCACGCCCACTCCACATAGCAGGCACAGGCCACATCTAGCGCCGTCGTGTCTAGAATGGAGTTGCTCCTGTGAGGCATGACGTCAAGGGAAAGGGAGGAGCCTCATGGATAGAGATGTGAGGGGGAAAATGAGAGAAGTGCGGTGCTGAGCAGTATAAGGCTGTGTATAGAGGAGAGTGAAGCGCTGCAGGTGGAGGCTGTGTATAAGGCCACATTCACACGTTCAGTATTTGGTCAGTATTTATAAGCCAAAACCATGAGTGGGAGAAAAATACAGAAGTGGAGACGTGTTTCTAATACACTTTTCCTCTGATTGTTTTACTCCACGTTTTAGCTTACAAATACTGAGGTAAATATACTGACCAAATAACGTGTGAATGAGGTCTAATACAGGAGGAGATGACACAGGTACATACTATATACAGGAGGAGATGACACACAGATATATACTATATACAGGAGGAGATGACACACACATATATGCTATATACAGGAGGAGAGGACTTACAAATACAAAGCTGGAAATAGTGTGGTCATTGATGATGCCGGATGCCATATAGATAAGTAGCATACCGTATGCTACTTATCTATATGGCATCCGGCATCATCAATGACCACACTATTTCCTCCTGATGAACCGTGCTAACGGGGAAACGCGTCGGGACAACACCAGCACACGCTAAGTCATCCTCATTATCATCTTTAATATCATTCCAGCTTTGTATTTGGGTCCTGAATGGGCTATCACTTGCAATAATATGAATATCTGTTCGTAATGGACAGGAGACGAGCATAGTCACTAGTGGACTATACATTGGCTTTATGGTATAAGCTATCTTTCATATTTCGTTTTGCATTTATTGTATTGGTATCTACCAAGTTTTAATATTGGGTCAAAGTTTTTATATATATAGATCATTAAAAGTGAAGTTTTAAGGAATTACATGTACACACACGTAGTATATTGCCCAACCACGCAGTATATTGCCCAGTCACATAGTATATTGCACAGCAACGTAGTATTGCCCAGGCACGTAGTATATTGCCCAGTCACGTAATATATTGCCCAGTCACGTAGTATATTGCCCAGCCACATAGTATATTGCCCAGCCACGTAGTATGTTGCCCAGTCATGTAGTATATTGCCCAGCCACATAGTATATTGCCCAGCCACGTAGCATATTGCCCAGCGACGTATTATTCAGCACAAAGCCACGTAGTATATTGCCCAGTCACAAAGTATTTTGCCCAGCAGCGTAGTATATTGCCCAGTCACGTAGTATTCAGCACAGAGCCACGTAGTATATTGCCCAGTCACATAGTATATTGCCCAGCCACGTAGTATATTGCCCAGTCACGTAGTATATTGCCTAGTCACATAGTATATTGCCCAGTCACGTAGTATATTGCACAGCCACATAGTATATTGCCCAGTCACGTACTATATTGCCCAGTCACGTAGTATATTGCCCAGTCACGTAGTATATTGGCCAGCCACGTAGTATATTGCCCAGTCACGTAGTATATTGCCCAGTCACATAGTATATTGGCCAGCCACATAGTATATTGCCCAGCCACGTAGTATATTGCCCAGCGACGTAGTATTCAGCACAGAGTCACGTAGTATATTGCCCAGTCACGTAGTATATTGCCCAGCGTAGTATATTGACCAACAACGTAGTATATTGCCCAGCGATGTAGTATATTGCCCAGTCACGTGTTATATTGCCCAGCGACGTAGTATTCAGCACAGAGCCACGTAGTATATTGCCCAGCCACGTAGTATATTGCCCAGCCACGTAGTATATTGCCCAGTCACGTAGTATATTGCCCAGTCACGTAGTATATTGCCCATCGACGTAGTATATTGCCCAGCGACGTAGTATATTGCCCAGTCATGTAGTATATTGCCCAGTCACGTAGTGTATTGCCCAGTCACGTAGTATATTGCCCATCAACGTAGTATATTGCCCAGCGACGTAGTATATTGCCCAGTCACGTAGTATATTGCCCAGTCACGTAGTATATTGCCCAGTCACGTAGTATATTGCCCAGTCACGTAGTGTATTGCCCAGTCACGTAGTATATTGCCCAGATACGTAGGTATATAACACTGCCCACGTAGTATTTAGCAGTGTGTGCACCATATCCCTGTTAAAAAAAATAATATACTCATCCCTGGGATCCAACAAAGCTCTGCGATGCGACCGCCATCTTCCGTTCCCAGGATGCATTGCGAATTTACCCAGATGACTTAGCAGTCTCACGAGACTGCTAAGTCTTCTGGGTAAGTTCGCAATGCATCTCTGGGAACGGAAGATGGCGACCGGCGCGAGCGCATCGTCCGACGACGGAAGATGAGTATAGCAGTTTTTTTGTTTTTTTATTATTATTTTTAACATTACATCTTTTTACTATTGATGCTGCATAGGCAGCATCAATAGTAAAAACTTGGTCACACAGGGTTAATAGCAGCGGTTACAGAGTGCGTTCCCCGCGGCATAACGCGATCCGTTACCGCTGGCATTAACCCTTTGTGAGCGGTGACCGGAGGGGAGTATGGAGCGGCGCTGACTGCGGGGAGTATGGAGCGGGGAGTATGGAGCGACGCCGGGGACACTGACTGCGCCGCGGGGGTATGGAGCGGGGAGTATGGAGTGGCGCCGGGGACACTGACTGCGCCGTGGGGAGTATGGAGTGGCGCCGGGGACACTGACTGCGGGGAGTTTGGAGCGGCCATTTTCTTCCGGTCTTTGCTTAGATCTTTTTACTATTGAAGCCGCATAGGCAGCATCAACAGTAAAAACTTGGTCACACAGGGTTAATAGCGGCGGTTACGAAGTGCATAACGCGGTCTGTTACCGCCGGCATTAACCCTGTGTGAGCGGCGACCGGAGGGGAGTATGCGGGCGCCGGGCAGTGACTGCGGGGAGTAAGGAGCGGCCATTTTCTTCTGGACTGTTCCCATCGCTGATTGGTCGTGGCTGTTTTGCCACGACTAATCAGCGACTTGGATTTCCAGGACAGACAGAGGCCGCGACCAATGAATATCCGTGACAGACAGACAGAAGGACAAACGGAAGTGACCCTTAGACAATAATATAGTAGATATACTGCACGTATCTGGATTCCAAAAACAGACAGCTATAATCAGTAGCAGATTTATTTATTTTACTTATATAGCACCATTAATTCTACCGCACTTTACAGTCATCATTATCACTGTCCCCACTGGGGCTCAGAGTCAAAATTTCTTATTGATATGTCTTTGGAGTGTGGGAGGAAATGTAAACATGGGAAGAACATACAAACTCCTTGCAGATGTTGTTCTAAAAACTGTTTTGACAGGAATAGATGGATGAAAACGGTGCAGAACGTTCAAACAAGTTATTATATTCCAATTCACTTTATACATAATAACCCCAATGAGTATTCCATCTGAGATCTTCTGTCCCTGACACAATATACAGGTGCTTCTCACAAAATTAGAATATCATCAAAAAGTTAATTTATATCAGTTCTTCAATACAAAAAGTGAAACTGATATATTATATAGAGTCCTTACAAACTGATGTATTTCAAGTGATTATTTCTGTTAATGTTGATGATTATGGCTTACAGTCAATGAAAACCCAAAAGTCATTATCTCAGTAAATTAGAATACTTTATAACACCAGCTTGAAAAATAATTAAAAATCCGAAATAATGGCCTACTGAAATGTATTAGAACACACAAAACAAATGAACGTAACAACTTATGTAAAAAGGAAGTCTGTATCCCAACATCTACCATAATCAATAACAGTCTATGGCTACGTTCACACTAGCGTTCGGCTAGTGTGCGTCGCGCTAGCGTCGGGCGACGCAGCGGCGACGCACGCGTCATGCGCCCCTATGTTTAACATGGGGGACGCATGCGTTTTTGCTTGTTGCGTTTTCCGACACGTGCGTCTTTTTTGACGCTAGCGTCGGACCAAGAAAACGCAACAAGTTGCATTTTTCTTGCGTCCGATTTTCGTCAAAAAACGACGCACGCGTCGAAAAACGCAGCGTTTTTGCGTGCGTTTGCACGCGTTTTTCGGTGCGTTGTGCGTCGCGTCGCCGACGCAGCAGCGCACAACGCTAGTGTGAACGTAGCCTATGTGTCCTGAAACTGAATGGCTAGTGGTTAACCATTCAAAACTGCAAAAAAACTAAAACAAACTCACACTGGGCATGGATTGCAGTATGTGAATGTAAGTATGAAAATTGCTCAAGAGTGGTCACGTGGGGACCGAAGCATCCAGTAAGTAGAGTCAAATCCTGATAGTGAGTATATTACACACTGTAAGGATTTGACATACTACAGAGCTTCATTTTATAATTAATACTGGTAACATAAATACAGATGTAGTAATCCTCAACTTGTGAGATGGCACAATACCTTATTAACCCCTTCAAGACCCAGCCTATTTTGACCTTAAAGACCTTGCCGTTTTTTGCAATTCTGACCAGTGTCCCTTTATGAGGTAATAACTCAGGAACGCTTCAACGGATCCTAGCGGTTCTGAGATTGTTTTTTCGTGACATATTGGGCTTCATGTTAGTGGTAAATTTAGGTCAATAAATTCTGCATTTATTTGTGATAAACACGGAAATTTGGCGAAAATTTTGAAAATTTCGCAATTTTCACATTTTGAATTTTTATTCTGTTAAACCAGAGAGATATGTGACACAAAATAGTTAATAAATAACATTTCCCACATGTTTACTTTACATCAGCACAATTTTGGAAACAAAATTTTTTTTTGTTAGGAAGTTATAAGGGTTAAAATTCGACCAGCGATTTGTCATTTTTACAACGAAATTTACAAAACCATTTTTTTTAGGGACCACCTCACATTTGAAGTCAGTTTGAGGGGTCTATATGGCTGAAAATACCCAAAAGTGACACCATTCTAAAAACTGCACCCCTCAAGGTACTCAAAACCACATTCAAGAAGTTTATTAACCCTTCAGGTGCTTCACAGCAGCAGAAGCAACATGGAAGGAAAAAATGAACATTTAACTTTTTAGTCACAAAAATTATCTTTTAGCAACAATTTTTTTATTTTCCCAATGGTAAAAGGAGAAACTGAACCACGAAAGTTGTTGTCCAATTTGTCCTGAGTACGCTGATACCTCATATGTGGGGGTAAACCACTGTTTTGGCGCACGGCAGGGCTTGGAAGGGAAGGAGCGCCATTTGACTTTTTGAATCAAAAATTGGCTCCACTCTTTAGCGGACACCATGTCACGTTTGGAGAGCCCCCGTGTGCCTAAAAATTGGAGCTCCCCCACAAGTGACCCCATTTTGGAAACTAGACGCCCCAAGGAACTTATCTAGATGCATAGTGAGCACTTTGAACCCCCAGGTGCTTCACAAATTGATCCGTAAAAATGAAAAAGTACTTTTTTTTCACAAAAAAATTCTTTTAGCCTCAATTTTTTCATTTTCACATGGGCAACAGGATAAAATGGATCCTAAAATGTGTTGGGCAATTTCTCCTGAGTACACCAATACCTCACATGTGGAGGTAAACCACTGTTTGGGCACATGGTAAGGCTCGGAAGGGAAGGAGCGCCATTTGACTTTTTGAATGAAAAATTATTTCCATCGTTAGCGGACACCATGTCGCGTTTGGATAGCTCCTGTGTGCCTAAACATTGGCGCTCCCCCACAAGTGACCCCATTTTGGAAACTAGACCCCCCAAGGAACTAATTTAGATGCCTAGTGAGCACTTTAAACCCTCAGGTGCTTCACAAATTGATCTGTAAAAATGAAAAAGTAATTTTTTTTCACAAAAAAATTCTTTTCGCCTCAATTTTTTCATTTTCACATGGGCAGTAGGATAAAATGGATCATAAAATTTGTTGGGCAATTTCTCCCGAGTACGCCGATACCTCATATGTGGGGGTAAACCACTGTTTGGGCACTCGGCAGGGCTCGGAAGAGAAGGCGCGCCATTTGACTTTTTGAATGGAAAATTAGCTCCAATTGTTAGCGGACACCATGTCGCGTTTGGAGAGCCCCTGTGTGCCTAAACATTGGAGCTCCCGCACAAGTGACCCCATTTTGGAAACTAGACCCCCCAAGGAACTTATCTAGATGCATATTGAGCACTTTAAACCCCCAGGTGCTTCACAGAAGTTTATAACGCAGAGCCATGAAAATAAAAAATAATTTTTCTTTCCTCAAAAATGATTTTTTAGCCTGGAATTTCCTATTTTGCCAAGGATAATAGGAGAAATTGGACCCCAAATATTGTTGTCCAGTTTGTCCTGAGTACGCTGATACCCCATATGTGGGGGTAAACCACTGTTTGGGCGCACGGCAGGGCTCGGAAGGGATGGCACGCCATTTGGCTTTTTAAATGGAAAATTAGCTCCAATCATTAGCGGACACCATGTCACGTTTGGAGAGCCCCTGTGTGCCTAAACATTGGAGATCCCCCAGAAATGACACCATTTTAGAAACTAGACCCCCAAAGGAACTAATCTAGATGTGTGGTGAGGACTTTGAACCCCCAAGTGCTTCACAGAAGTTTATAACGCAGAGCCATGAAAATAAAAAAAAAAAATATTTTCTCAAAAATGATCTTTTAGCCTGCAATTTTTTATTTTCCCAAGGGTAACAGGAGAAATTTGACCCCAAAAGTTGTTGTCCAGTTTCTCCTGAGTACGCTGATACCCCATATGTGGGGGTAAATCACTGTTTGGGCACATGCCGGGGCTCGGAAGTGAAGTAGTGACGTTTTGAAATGCAGACTTTGATGGAATGCTCTGTGGGCGTCACGTTGCGTTTGCAGAGCCCCTGATGTGGCTTAACAGTAGAAACCCCCCACAAGTGACCCCATTTTGGAAACTAGACCCCCAAAGGAACTTATCTAGATGTGTGGTGAGCACTTTGAACCCCCAAGTGCTTCATAGAAGTTTATAATGCAGAGCCGTGAAAATAATAAATACGTTTTCTTTCCTCAAAAATAATTATTTAGCCCAGAATTTTTTAATTTTCCCAAGGGTAACAGGAGAAATTTGACCCCAATATTTGTTGTCCAGTTTCTCCTGAGTATGGTGATACCCCATATGTGGGGGTAAACTACTGTTTGGGCACATGCCGGGGCTTGGAATTGAAGTAGTGACGTTTTGAAATGCAGACTTTGATGGAATGCTCTGCGGGCGTCACGTTGCGTTTGCAGAGCCCCTGATGTGCCTAAACAGTAGAAACCCCCCACAAGTGACCCCATTTTGGAAACTAGACCCTGAAAGGAACTTATCTAGATGTGTGGTGAGCACTTTGAACCCCCAAGTGCTTCATAGAAGTTTATAATGCAGAGCCGTGAAAATAATAAATACGTTTTCTTTCCTCCAAAATAATTATTTAGCCCAGAATTTTTTATTTTCCCAAGGGTTACAGGAGAAATTGGACCCCAAAAGTTGTTGTCCAGTTTCTCCTGAGTACGCTGAAACCCCATATGTGGGGGTAAACCACTGTTTGGGCACACGTCGGGGCTCAGAAGGGAAGTAGTGACTTTTGAAATGCAGACTTTGATGGAATGGTCTGCGGGTGTCACGTTGCGTTTGCAGAGCCCCTGGTGTGCCTAAACAGTAGAAACCCCCCACAAGTGACCCCATTTTAGAAACTAGACCCCCCAAGGAACTTATCTAGATATGTGGTGAGCACTTTGAACCCCCAAGTGCTTCACAGACGTTTACAACGCAGAGCCGTGAAAATAAAAAATCATTTTTCTTTCCTCAAAAATTATGTTTTAGCAAGCATTTTTTTAGATTCACAAGGGTAACAGGAGAAATTGGACCCCAGTAATTGTTGCGCAGTTTGTCCTGAGTATGCTGGTACCCCATATGTGGGGGTAAACCACTGTTTGGGCACACGTCAGGGCTCGGAAGTGAGGGAGCACCATTTGACTTTTTGAATACGAGATTGGCTGGAATCAATGGTGGCGCCATGTTGCGTTTGGAGACCCCTGATGTGCCTAAACAGTGGTAACCCCTCAATTCTAACTCCAACACTAACCCCAACACACCCCTAACCCTAATCCCAACTGTAGCCATAATCCTAATCACAACCCTAACCCCAACACACCCCTAACCACAACACTAACCCCAACACACCCCTAACCCTAACCACAACCCTAATTCCAACCCTAACCCTAAGGCTATGTGCCCACGTTGCGGATTCGTGTGAGATATTTCCGCACCATTTTTGAAAAATCCGCGGGTAAAAGGCACTGTGTTTTACCTGCGGATTTTCCGCGGATTTCCAGTGTTTTTTGTGCGGATTTCACCTGCGGATTCCTATTGAGGAACAGGTGTAAAACGCTGCGGAATCCGCACAAAGAATTGACATGCTGCGGAAAATACAACGCAGCGTTCCCGCGCGGTATTTTCCGCACCATGGGCACAGCGGATTTGGTTTTTCATATGTTTACATGGTACTGTAAACCTGATGGAACACTGCTGCGAATCCGCAGCCAAATCCGCACCGTGTGCACATAGCCTAATTCTAAAGGTATGTGCACACGCTGCGGATCCGCAGCAGTTTCCCATGAGTGTACAGTTCAATGTAAACCTATGGGAAACAAAAATCGCTGTACACATGCTGCGGAAAAACTGCACGGAAACGCAGCGGTTTACATTCCGCAGCATGTCACTTCTTTGTGCGGATTCCGCAGCGGTTTTACAACTGCTCCAATAGAAAATCGCAATTGTAAAACCGCAGTGAAATGCGCAGAAAAAAACGCGGTAAATCCGCCATAAATCCGCAGCGGTTTAGCACTGCGGATTTATCAAATCCGCAGCGGAAAAATCCGCAGAGGACCAGAATACGTGTGCACATTCCTAACCCTAACCCTAGCCCTAACCCTAGCCCTAACCCTACCCCTAACCCTACCCCTAACCCTAACCCTACCCCTAACCCTACCCCTAACCCTAACCCTAACCCTACCCCTAACCCTAACCCTAACCCTAGCCCTACCCCTAACCCTACCCCTAACCCTACCCCTACCCCTAACCCTATTCTAACATTAGTGGAAAAAAAAAAATTTCTTTATTTTTTTATTGTCCCTACCTATGGGGGTGACAAAGGGGGGGGGTCATTTATTATTTTTTTTATTTTGATCACTGAGATAGATTATATCTCAGTGATCAAAATGCACTTTGGAACGAATCTGCCGGCTGGCAGATTCGGCGGGCGCACTGCGTATGCGCCCGCCATTTTGGAAGATGGCGGCGCCCGGGAGAAGACGGACGGGACCACGGCTGGATCGGTAAGTATGATAGGGTGGGGGGGGACCACGGGGGGGGGATCGGAGCACGGGGGGGGGATCGGAGCACGGGGGGGGAATCGGAGCGCGGGAGGGGTGGAACGGAGCGCGGGGGGCGTGGAACGGAGCACGGGGGGGCTGGAATGGAGCACGGGGGGGTGGAACGGAGCACGGGGGGGTGGATCGGAGTGCAGGGGGGGTGATTGGAGCACGGGGGGGTGATTGGAGCACGGGGGGAGCGGACAAGAGCACGGGGGGGAGCGGAGCACTGGACGGAGGGGAGCCGGAGCAGTGTACCGGCCAGATCGGGGGGGTGGGGGGGCGATCGGAGGGGTGGGGTGGGGGCACACTAGTATTTCCAGCCATGGCCGATGATATTTCAGCATCGGCCATGGCTGGATTGTAATATTTCACCCGTTATAATGGGTGAAATATTACAAATCGCTCTGATTGGCAGTTTCACTTTCAACAGCCAATCAGAGCGATCGTAGCCACGAGGGGGTGAAGCCACCCCCCCTGGGCTAAACTACCACTCCCCCTGTCCCTGCAGATCGGGTGAAATGGGAGTTAACCCTTTCACCCGGTCTGCAGGGACGCGATCTTTCCATGACGCCGCATAGGCGTCATGGGTCGGATTGGCACCGACTTTCATGACGCCTACGTGGCGTCAAAGGTCGGGAAGGGGTTAACAAAGTTAGGTATCATGTTATCTGATAAATTATAATTACTACATGTGTACCGGATCAAAACCAATAACAGCACAAGAATCCTTCACCAGAACCACCATCAATACAGAAACACAGCACCTGAACCACCATCAGTACAGGAAAACATCACCAGAACCACAATTTGTGCATAAGTATGGAGCGCCCCCAGACGCAGGGCCGCGGGTTACTCGGTAACGGTCCTCTCTGGCTCAGTTCTGGGGTTGTCACGGTGGCTGGACCCGGTCCGTGACCCTGCTAAGGGGCGTCCAATAAAAGGGATGATGACAGTCAGCTAAGGATTCGTGACGCCACCTGTGGTCTTCGGTCAGGTCGACCGACGCTGCTCAGGGTCCACTGGGGTAATGTAATGGCAGCTAGATGGTATACCTTCCCACAGGTGAAGTGAGTCCCCAGGGCTTCCGAGTGGTGTAGGTGGCGATGGTGTGAGGTGCAGTCAATAACGAGGACACAGGGTTGCAGTCTCTTTACCTCTTTACTGGTGACTTCAGGATCCTCAATCCAGAGCACTGTTAACAGGGCTGTCTGAGACCGGCCGGTCCGAAGGCACATCCAGAGTTCCCTTTGCAGGTGGAAATCGTTGCCTACCACTAGCACCTGTGTGTTGTAGTGCTTCCCTGCTGAGTATTCAGGATAGTCCTCACAACGTCTGTTCTAGTTCTTTCTCGTTCTTTCTATTCTTTCAATTCTCCGTCCCCCAAGTTTGTTATGGCTAGGACGCACCCGTTTGACGGGAAGGCTCGGAGCTATTCTGGGACCCTAGAGACGCCCCTCTCCACGGTTGCCCCCTATGTCTGCTTAGGTGATGTAAGGTAGACAGCCAACCTATAATTAACTGTCCTGCGGTATTTGAAGTAAGGCATAAAGTCAGTTACTTCCTCGGTGTTCCGGTCACCGGCTACGCGCCTCAGTAGGATGTTGCTGTTCACGGGGCACAACTCCTACTGGCTCTCCTTTGTGCTTGATCTCGTTTCTCACTGTCCACAATATCCTTCGCTTCGTGTCCTTTCTTTAGATGCCGCCGCAAGGTAGTGTAGGCGCGGCTCTGTAATGATCTGTCCTTGTCGCTAAGTCTCTGCCAGGTTCCCACGCCTGACAGGGACTCCCCTGAAGTCTCCCCCGCAACACCCCCTGCCACGGGATGTTGCCTGGGCAGAACCCAGTCAGCTTCTCCCCTAACTTCCTATCCAACCCCTAGTTTTACCAGTGTGAGGAGTGGCCTAATAAATAAAACCTTTTGCTCCCCCTAGTGGCCGGAGTGTGAAGTGTAATGTGTGCTTGTGATACCTGGTCAGATGAACTCCTTTAGTGCCATCAGACTTACCATCACTCCCCTTAGTGGCAGAGCGACATTACTGCAACGACCAGGTCTCTGGGGCGCTGCAAGTACAGCACCAATCCCTTCATAAGTACATGAATACATCACCAAGCTTAGTATAATGATCAATTGTAATGTCAGGTAAGCCCCATATAAAATTGTATCACATAAATCTACAATTCTCTATATGTCCCTAACAATGGTAAGGAGATACTAGGAGCTATTGCCAGCCATGATCAGACTGTGTTCCATACAGGAATCACAATACTGACAAGACATGGTAAATATCACAAATAAACACTGGAATCTTATATGTCACAACTTCTCTGATTGGTGTCATTCTGTTTGAATCCTCCTCCATCTTTTACAGAAGCCATGATGACGTTTCACATTCATAGCTATTATCTGCAGATTTCCATCTTCTCTAGTCTTCTGCAGCACATCCCAGTACAGTGCCCTTAAATAAAATTGTGTCACTATAATGCCTCAGAATAAAATTATCTTCCATATGCTGTGTCCATGAATAATTTACCTCACTGTGCTCCCTCCATTCTATCCTCTCCAATCCATACTGGACCCCTTCTTCATAATGCCTCCTCCCTATACTGGCCAGTCTCTATACTTTGTCCTCTCGTCACATTCCTCCCTCTGCATGCTGTCTGCTCCATACTGTGCCCTCACACTTTCCCCAAGCCTAAGCCCCCTCTATACAGACCTTGACGCTACCCAGGCTCTATACTGTGCCACTTTACACTTTTCTCCCCACATCCTGTCCCCTCACAATTTTCTCCCCCATACTGTCCCCCACATTCATACTATCCACTCCCCATTTCCATACTTTGCCCTCACACTACCCCCCCCCCCCCACTGACTTCTCCCAATACTGTCTCCTCACATATTCCCTACTTGTGCCCATACTGTACTTTACAAATTCTTTCTCCTCCCAACACTGGCCTTTCATATACTCCCTTTACTCATATTGTGTCCTTGCACATTTCTTCACTTCTTATACTGTCTCCTCACACATTACATCACACCCCATACTGTCTCCTCAAGCCTGAAAGATGCAAATATATTTGAATGATGAGAGCCAGGAACATGTTCTCCTTACCAGGTGTCATTTTGATAACCTGCTAGGAGAATGGCCGATTGCCACTCTGGCTCACAGTCTTCACTTCAACCCCACCACTAGTAGAGTCCTAATTGTGGCACATCTACCATGATTAATGATAATAATAGAGGCTAGAGAGATTCTGCCTGTCCGAATACTCCTGATTTTACTGTTAACAGATGACAGCTGCACTCCAGAAAATGACAAGCTGGACCATTATATTAAATCAGTTGCATCATAGAAAGTATCCCATTAGGGACAGACACTCTCTTCCAAGTAGTATTGACAGAGGAAAACAAAAATCATAGTTCTAAGTAAAGACGCTGTAGAATTTTTATCTTCTGTGCAATGTAAGCATTTACTAGGACAGATATTCTAGGAGAAGCAACAGCATCGTTATACCGTATTTTTCACTTTGTAAGACGCACTTTTTCCCCCAAATTTGGGTGGGAAATGGGGGTGCGTCTTACAATGCAGATGTACCGTTGCAGGCTGGGATGAGGGGATGTCCGCCACCGCCCAGGATGATGCTGGCATCTCCAGTGCTGCCGGGGGGGGGGGGGGGGGCTCTGCCAACATTTTATGAAAGGCCTGAGCCCCCCAGCAGTCCGTCCATGCTTTCCTGTGCGGTGGACTTCGGGAAAATGGCCGCCGGATGGTAGCGCATGCGCAGATGGAGATCTCGGGACCAAGATCTCGAGAGATGAGATCTCAGCGCTGAAATCTATGTGTGGCTTAATTGAGCTGATCCATAGGGTGTAAAAGAAAATTCTCTTTTACTAAAAAGTTTGGTTACTAGAGAGAAACTATTTTGAAATGTGTGTAAAATATGGATGATATTACAGATATACAAACTGCAAATCTGTCTGTTCACTCATCAGTGTATGTCAGACAGAAATATCTAAAATATGGTCTGAATTCATAAGGCCAAAAAGATATCAGATAAATTCTGCTGTATGTGACGGGACAGAGATGAAGCCGTGACTCTGCATATCCCATTAAGATATTATATGCTATACAGAAACGTGCTGGGGCAATGCATCACAAGTGAGGATTAGCATTCTAATAATCTGCAGCACTGCGCTTCTGGAGGAGGCAGCAAAGATGGCGTCCTGTGCATGGGTAGTGAATAGTGATGAGCGAGCATACTCGTTGCTCTGGTTTTCCCGAGCACGCTGGTTTTTGTTGACTCAGCTGCATGATTTACAGCTGCTAGACAGCCTGAGTACATATGGAGGTTGCCTGGTTGCTAGGGAATCCCCACATGTATTCAAGCTGTCCAGCAGCAGCCGTAAATCATGCAGCTGAGGTGACGTAAACTAAATCTCCGAGCACTTACAAATACTCGGAGACCACCCGAGCATGCTCGGTAAAACCCGAGTAACGAGTAAACTCGCTCATCACTACTAGTGAACAAAGCAGAGATAGGGCAGCCTTAGTACTTGATTTCATCTGCTTTTGTTAAGGCCAAGTTCACATGAGCCTATGAAAAATGGTCTAATTTCATCCAGAAAACGATGATAATTTTTTTTCTCATGCTATACCTGTGAAATCTGTTTTTATATAGCAGCAGTTATTAAAAATTTAAAAGACAATTTCCAGTTTCTTATGATAAAGAATTGTCACATAGCCATAAAAATCTGATACTAAATTGTGGCTGCGTACGGGATCCAATTTTTTTGTGCACCCATGTACAAGTCTCATACGACATATGGAAGAAACTAGCGCATGCTGTGATTTTTTTCATGAAGAGATTTGCCCCTTGAAAAATATTACTAATCTGCAGTGCCCTATTGAATAACTGATATGCACCTGTCCCAGATCTGCGCATTGCTTCTCTCATACCAATCTACAAGACTCTGTAGTGCTATATGTTGGGCTTTAGAGATGGCCCGGTGTGATCCCATGTGAACATCTACCAGGGCCTATAGAACGTTCACCAAGACACACATCTGTGTCTTGGTATTAAGACTTCAGTATAACTAGAGTCTGACTTGCTCTATACACCTTGACCTGTTCAGCTGCTGTCTGCAGTCTCCTGGACGTCCTCCACTTGCCTACCTGCGGTCTCCTGGAAGTCTCTCGCCTGCTTGCCTGCGGACCCCTAGACATCTTCCACTTGACTACCTGCTGTCTCCTGAACATTTCCCACCTGCAAGTCTACTGGACATTTCCCGTCTGCTTGTCTGAATTTTACTGAATTTCTCCCACCTGCTTGCCTGTGGTCTCCTGGACGTTTCCTGTTTGATTGCTTGGTCTCAACTTCTTGCTGTGATCATTTGCAAGCGGTTTCCATCATCCTGCCTGTGGTTTGCTGGACATCGCCCATCTGCCTGCAGTATCCTGGACCTCGTATTCCTGCCTGCGGTTTCCTACATTCTGCCTGCAGTCTCTTCCCTCGGGTGTCCCGCGTTCCCCACCTATCTGTTGCACCGATGCCTTTGTCCGGTGTGCACACTTGACCATAGGGCTTGAAGGATCCACCTCACCTGGTGAAGATAACAATAACATTTAAGTACTGTCCTAATGGTGTCCGTTTTTTCACAGACAGCACTCAGGCAGAAAATACAGTATGTGAACTTGACATTACAGTGTTTAATGCCCTGTATCCTGTTAATATTTGTTCATTTTTACGTTATGACCCAGATTGTTTGACTGTTTTATTTGCTCATGGTCCCCAAGCATGGCCAGACTTATCATCTAATACCATCAATTCTAGCAAATGCGAGGTGGGCAGGTCCACCAGTGGGCCACATTGGTCCACAACACTTCCAACAGACAGCGCAGTAGGTCTGTCCTCCTCAGCTGATCCTACAATGCTACTCACTTTTATTCTGCTGTCCGCTTCCTTTCCTGGGGCTTTAATAACAGGAAGTGCTGGGAATGAGGTGTGGTCATGCTAGGTTATGTATGTGAGAGATAAAGTCTCACGTGATCATACACGCACGGTTTTGGTCTTCTCTATGGGTGTGCTATTTCGGTCAGAACAGTGGCCGTCTACTTTTTCATCTGTATAATTCTGCCTTTTATGATTGGACAGCGTCCTAGTGGGCTGCAAAAAAAAAAAGCCTACAAAGCTGAAAGAAAACACCCAGGTGAACGATAAGAAAATTACCCACAGTAATTTTGGAGCGCTTATCTCTGCAATAGAATGAAGAAAAAACTGAAAAAAAAGATCTAGGCTACATTCCTGCCGCTATGAGCAAAGATACACATTTTATAATGCTATGATGCATTAAAGGTTTTCTTTAAGCAATTACTCCTTTGTGCATCTCCTTGAAAACTAAAACAGTTGTAAGTGGTGTAAACAGTCAGAAATATTCAAATAATATGAAATAATCAGAAAAGTTGATTGTGTTACATTGTAGCTCATTTCTCATTGTGAGACAATGCTGGATGTGCAGGGTTGATGGTATGTGCTCTGTGTCCTCTGTCTGGGGCACACTGCTCGATACTAAACATATTCACCCAATTAATGTCATCAGACAGTGAGCGTTCACTGAAGTTATTGGTGAAGCAAATTGCTTCTAATGCATGGAGGCCTGCAAATATCGTCTGCATAATGGCTCCCTGTCCAGACTCTCTACGTAGAACACTTGGAATTAATAATAAGGAAAACACGGCTGGTTATTTCAATTATAAAATTACTGATTAATAAAACACAAAGGTAAATACTAAATACTAAAGGAAATTGCAAGGCAGATATGATAACACTTACCAGGAGTGAAAGGACTAGGAACATAGACTCCAATTCATCAAGATCAGTGATTTTCTGTTCTCTGGCTCCACTTCATCTCCTCTTCCTCTCACTGTTGGGGTACCTCAGGGCTCAGTCCTTGGCCCCCTTCTCTTCTCCCTCTACACGGCCCCAATTGGACAGACCATCAGCAGATTTGGCTTTCAGTACCATCTTTATGCCGACGACACACAACTATACACGTCATCCCCTGACCTTACCCCCACTGTACTACAGAACGCCACTGTCTGTCTGCAGTCTCTGACATCATGTCCGCTCTCTATCTGAAACTCAACCTCTCCAAAACTGAACTTCTTCTGCTCCCACCATCTACTAACCTCCCTAAATCTGACATTTCCCTCTCCGTGGGTGGCACCATAATAACACCCCGGCAGCAGGCGCGCTGTCTGGGTGTTATGTTTGACTCCGATCTCTCCTTCACCTCCCATATACAATCTCTTGCCCACTCGTGCCGCTTACACCTAAAGAACATCTCTAGAATCCGCCCTTTTCTCACCATGGAAACAACAAAAACCCTCACTGTCGCCCTAATCCACTCCCGCCTGGACTACTGTAACGCTCTACTAATTGGCCTCCCCCTCACTCGACTTTCTCCTCTCCAGTCCATCCTTAATGCAGCAGCCAGGGTCGTCCATCTGGCTAATCGTTACTCGGACGCGTCCGCTCTTTGCCAGTCGTTACACTGGCTGCCCATTCATTTCAGGACACAATTCAAAGTACTTGTTCTCACCTACAAAGCTCTCCACAGTGCGGCACCCCCTTACATCTCCTCCCTCATTTCTGTCTATCGGCCTAACAGACCACCGCGCTCTGCAATGGACTTTCGACTAACCTCTGCACTAATCCGTACCTCCCACTCCCGACTCCAAGACTTCTCCCGCGCTGCGCCAATCCTCTGGAATGCCCAAGATATTAGGACCATCCACAATTTGCATAGTTTTAGGCGCTCACTCAAAACACATTTGTTCAGAGCAGCCTATAACGTTCACTAATCAAAGTCATTTTATGTTTGTGTGTGTGTAGCCCATTCACTATCCCCATCTATCCCCCACCCCTGAAGATGGCTGGACCATCATTGTAAATACATCATTGTAGATACACACCTGTACTTTGGATCCCCCCCACCTCATTGTAGATTGTAAGGTCTCACGAGCAGGGTCGTCTTATTTCGCTTTAATTATTGTATTGCTAACGTTGTTACTTATGACTGTTGTGTTTGAAACTGTTAAGCTGTAAAGCGCTGCGGAATATGTTGGCACTATATAAATAAAGATTATTATTATTATTTTCTCACCGGTCCTGAAGAGGAGGTATGGTAGAGTTAGATGCTCTGGATTCATGAACATGTGCATGCCTCCTTTTGCCATGCCAGAAATTTTACTCTAGTCAGCGACTGGAATAAGATTTCATGAATCAGAATAAGCTGTGGTATTGTAAGGAAGTAGACCGGACCATGGATACCTGCCGGGCCCGGAAGTGAAAGGGCTGCATCCTGTTCCCGGGGGGAAGCTTTAAGAAGGTGGCCCTTCCTCTGCAGCCGTGGGGAAGCACTTGCAAGTCCGAGCTTCCTGCTGACAGAAGGGGGCGGGGAGAGCTGTTGGAGAGCACGCAGCATCGGAGACAAAAATGGAAAAAGCGCACGAAGCCAGTCAGTCAGATGCCAGTGCAGAGCAGCGCAGAGGAGAGCAGTGAGCGGCACGCTGGGCTGCCCCTTCCCCCCCACCTGAGAGCACCAGGCCTGTGAAAGGCCGTGCTGCTGCCACCCAGGAGGAAAGGAGCTGTAGTGCTGGGGGGATTAGTGTGTCAGCGGAGCCGTGCAGAGCTATGTGTACAGAGCAGAGCTGGGGCAGGAAAGCCGAGTGGTGAGTCGGGTGCAGTGTCTGCTGACAGGGCAGAGCGTGCCGTGCATATAGCCCGAGCCGCCAGTACTCCTTTACATAGGACCACCGCTGATGTACTACTAGGCGACAGACCCCCGCCATCCTCCGTGACTGGAGGAGACACAGACTTGACATCGGGGACTGTATCAGGTGTGCGACGCCGAGAGAGGCAGGTGACTAGGCCTGAGCCCTGTCACCCAGGACCAGTGTACACCGCAGAGCGAAGTCTTGTTCCGGCAGGCTCTTATGTTGGACTTAGTACCGTGCTAGACACCTTTAAGTAAGGGAAATCCACCTGCTCCCAGAGACTGTGTTGAGACGTCACGTGCCGCTGTTGTCGGTGCCGCCATTGGATTCCCGTCTGCTACAGACTTCGCCGAGACATCACATGCCGCTGTTGTGGGTGCCGCCATTGGATTCCCATCTGCTACATGCTTCGCTGAGACATCACGTGCCGCTGTTGTCGGTGCCGCCATTGGATTCCAATCTGCTACAGACTTCACTGAGACATCACGCGCCGCTGTTGTCGGTGCCGCCATTGGATTCCCATCTGCTACAGACTTCGCTGAGACATCACGCGCCGCTGTTGTCGGTGCCGCCATTGGATTCCCATCTGCTACAGACTTCGCTGAGACATCACGTGCAGCTGTTGTCGGTGCCGCCATTGGATTCCCATCTGCTACAGACTTCGCTGAGACATCACTCGCCGCTGTTGTCGGTGCCGCCATTGGATTCCCATCTGCTACAGACTTCGCTGAGACATCACGCGCCGCTGTTGTCGGTGCCGCCATTGGATTGCCATCTGCTACAGACTTCGCTGAGACATCACGTGCCGCTGTTGTCGGTGCCGCCATTGGATTCCCATCTGCTACAGACTTCGCTGAGACATCACGCGCCGCTGTTGTCGGTGCCGCCATTGGATTCCCTTCTGCTACCGACTTCGCTGAGACATCACGTGCCGCTGTTGTTGGTGCCGCCATTGGATTCCCATCTGCTACAGACTTCGCTGAGACATCACGCGCCGCTGTTGTTGGTGCCGCCATTGGATTCCCATCTGCTACAGACTTCGCTGAGACATCACGCGCCGCTGTTGTCGGTGCCGCCATTGAACCCAGAGACGCCGCACAGAAGAAGACTACAGTCTGATAAGTTTCACCCCTTTAATTCTGAACTTTCTTTCGTCCCTGTCCTACTCTGCCACTCTTCTAGTTCTGCCCCATTTCCTACCACCACCCTGCAACCCACTACTCCCTGCGTGGAGTGCATTTATTGTTCAATAAATACTTTAACTCTTGATCTGCCTCCTGTCCGTGGTGACATCCCGCGTTCCTGCGATTTCTACAGTATCACGCACCCTTTGCGTCCTTGTCTCTCCCTGGCTCTGTCCTTTTTGGCAGAGCTGGGAGCGAGTACAACATTTTTGCTCAAATCCGAGTTGTGCCAAAATGTTGTGTCTTTTCAAAGTAATTCATGCTATAATTCTGACGAAATTGCTTTGATGAACCGGGGCCATAGTGAGCTATCTAACTTGATGGTTGAAAACTTTTCTACTTGGGCTGGTGCAATATGGTCATTCCTTAGATACCTCCAATCCAAAAATAAAAATGTCATTATTGACTGTAAGGAGAAGACATCCTAGCTTATATGCTTCAATGTGACAACTGTAGAAGTTCCAGCTGGCAGTATTTTTCTAGAACAAGTGACTGACATGTCCCAAATGTAGTTGGGACATAATAATACGTGAATTGATATACCGTATAGATTTTTTTAAATCCAGGGCTGTTTCTTTTATGTTACCAGGGGTAGGATGTTGTGGTTATAGTCACGTGGTGTGGGGTGCCCCTTTAAATGGTGTGGATACACTGATCCTTCATGGACAATGTGATATTCTCACTTAAAGGGAACATTTTCAAAGTTTATACATTTTCTTCAGGTATTCATTTTGTACATATTAGATCTCTTGCACAGTGTAGAGCCATGATGACGTAGAGTCCGATGTAGCAGAGATTCTGTGTGTCACTGTAAGAATCCACGTTTGGGAGGAATATATGGGATATATTATCTCTTGCATACACAATGACATCAAAACTTTAAGGAGGTACAGTAGAAGTCTCTATTGGATATTTCATGGATAACTTATTTTTTTTACTCCTGTTCTTGCTTTCTCAAGAACACCAAAAAGGTTTCCTTAAGCCCCTATACACATTAGATAGCTGGCCAACAAATGATGGTTCAGATGATAGTTTGGGCAGAAGCTATATCGCCTGACTCTCCGATACATAGGAGAGCTCACTTCACTGAGCGCTCTTGTGCTCTCTATGAGAGAGCTGTCTGTAGACATCTCTGGTGGTTGCTGATCTTTTAGAACAAAAGCTTTGGCAATCTGAACTTGGACTTCCCATCCTGGATCCTTCTGTCCCCCGACATCCTTTGTCGAGGGAAAGTCAAGGGCCTCCATACTGCACAATCATCTGAACCCATGGATATAGGCATGATTCGCCAAATTTCATCTAATGTCTCATCATGACTGAGTGCACCCACCTGGAAAGATAATAATGCAACAATTTTTAGGTTATAGTGTAGTAATAGTGCTTGTTCTCTAGGAATGCAGTGTTCTGCTAAATGTAAATTAGTTTAATTTCTTCATAGTTCTTTCAACATCAAACATCGAGGACCAATTGGATTAGAATAAATATAATTTGCATAATGGAATATAAACCACAACCCAAATTAATTTACCAGTAATTAAAAAAATGACTATAATCTGCCCTGTATAGTGTCAGCACTCAGCAGTTGTGTCATTTCTTCTCTCAGTGATACCAGTGCCAATAAAAAGGTTTGATCTCATCCAATTCTTGTAGGGAAGCAAAGTCACACACAAAAACAGAAGTACAGGGCTGATGAAGCACTGGTATCACAGAGCACTTTATTATCATACATATGCGATTTTACTCTTTGCTGATCACCTTGTCTGTGTTATATTTCAGAGTTTTTATCATTGATCAATAAAAGTTAGGTTTTAACTTTTGAAACTATTGATTCAACCTTCTATTGATGCTTTCCTGCAGTAGTACAGTAGCTTGTAAAAAAAAAAAGTTTTCTTAAGGAGGACAACCTCTATAACATTTGTGCTCATTTTTGCTAACCATTTTACTGTATTTCACTTTTCACTTACACACTCATTCATTTTTCTTATTTATCTTTTATCGATTCAGAAGGTGGAAATCTTGTAGGACCACATGAAAACGCTGTAGTGTGGAAGGAAAAAGTCAACTTGACCAAGGTTCCTTCATTTTTGTGACAAACGGGATGATAACAGCATAATAAAGGGAAGCTTAGATATAGTATTAATTCGTTTTATAAGTTTTTTGAATTTTAAAAAATTGTATGTCTTTTGCTAACCTGTAACTGTTGTTGTCCGGGAGTACTGGATTTAACGGGGGGGAGTGTGGTGCCCCAGGGTCCTGGTCGTTGCAGTGGTATTGCTTTCCTCTCGGGGAGAGTGATGCTATGTTTGGAGGCAAAGAAGGATAACACATTTCACACTCCAGGCCACCAGGGGGAGCTCCTGCTCCTATTTACTAGGACACTATATATATATATATATATATATATATATATATATATATATAACTGGTAGTCTGTAGGGAAAGTTAGTTCCAGACAGGAGTTCAGTTCCTGACAGAGCTCCAGACAGGAGTTCTGGAGGGAGTTCCAGACCAGAGTCTGAGGAGGATGGAAGGTTAAAGGAGCTGTGCATGCCCTCAGAGCTGCAGCTCCCAGAAAGAGACATTGAAAGGCAGAATTGTATTCCAGCGAAAGTGAAGGAAGTCGAAGCAAAGGAGAGGATACTGGAAGGGGACCAGCCCCGCTCAGGCTGCCTCCTTCTGAGGTGCAAAATCCCAGTAGCCGGAACACCGAGGGAGTAAGGACCTCTACGCCTTATTTCAGAGACTGGCAGAACAGCTAATTGCAGGTTACCTGTCCGCACCTATACCAAGGAGGCACGGTGACACCTACAGAGCCTGGTTATCTAAGAGACCCTATAAACAGGCTCAAGTCACCAGTCATACGGGTTTTGTCCTATCCTATATGGGGGACAGAGAGCGTGAAACATCGCATCTGTGAGACCCTTATGTGAAGCCATAGGCAGTAAGGGACTACACCACCGCAGCGCAAGGGAAGGCTACTGATTTCCACCTGGACAAGGGAACTCTGGACTTGCCTCCAAACCGGCCGGACTCTGCCTGCCCTGTGATCTGGTACCCTGGACTGTAGATGCTGAAGTCTTCAGTAAAGGTAAAGAGACTGCAACCTTGTGTCCTCGTTCTTCTCTGCGCCTCTCACCATACCACCATGTACACACCGGGAAGCCCTGGGGACATACTTCACCTGTGGGAAGTGTAGCGTGGCTAAAGGTCATGTGATTAATGGACGGCATGTATCGCAGAGGTGGGTGGCCCTGTGATGGAAGCCTGGGTATGTTTTGCTCAAGCAGATCCACTGCTGAGGGATTTGTTTACATTGGGAAGGCTTCCAGGTGATTGGAGAGATGGGTGGGTTCAGTCACCTACAAACCCACCCTAAGAGGCGTGTTTCAATACCTAAGATGGTCTTGTGTTGAAGGACCTGTGGTGATGTCACACTCACCTGACTGGCCATGTGACAGGTATCTGGGTGTGGTTACACTTATGTAAAGAGGTGTGTGTAGCCCATGTGGAGAGTGTGTTTGGGAGTCTGCAAGAGTGGACAGACTTCCATGTGTCGTGGCTGGACACTGCATAGTTGCCTGTGTGTTGGACGGTTCCAAGTGGGGACAGACGTCCTGAACAGCACACAGAGACCATATTTAGGCTGGAGAGCCTACGTGCTGGACATGGCACAGCCTGTGTGCCTACAGGTCTGAGAGAGAGCGGAGCTCTACTATGGACATTGAGGATTCAACTGTCTGATGTAAGACTGTTTACCTGTTGTTCCTGTTGCTATGTGGTTTATGGAGCAATAAACCTGTGAACTTTTAATGAAACGTGCCTCCAGAGTGTCATCCGCCGCACCTGAGCGAGTACAATCCCTACAATTGGTGTTTCGAATGCGGGCAGCGATCCAAGGAGCACATGTTGCAGCGATGGCTGGTCTGAGCCAGAAGAGTGGACGGTCTTGACAACCGTGAGTAAATAGTGATCGGGATCAGTGAGAACTGCTGTTTTGGGATACCTCTGAGGAGAAGAGGGATCCGGGACACTGTGTGGCTGGCACCAACAGGTAACGGACAGGTGTCCGTGTGTACTGACCGGGGTCAGAGTGGAAGAAAACAGAGACAGTGCGTCTGGGCATCTCTGAGGCTGAGGGGTATCCAGAAACCCGTGAAGTTGCCAACGGGTGACGGTCTGAAAACCGTGTATTGTACTGACCGGGGTCAGTGAAAAACTGTTTTTGGGCTATGTTAAAGCCGGGTGTGTAACAGACCGGAGTCTGTGCGGTACTGACCGGGGTCAGTAAAAGACTGTTTTTTTTCTGTGAAGCACGTGTGCAGGTGCTTGCTGTGGACCAGAGAGTCCATGTATTTCTTTTTTTCCTCTGTGATCGACTTGCTGTGGCTCGGCAGGGTCACGAAGACTGAAGGCGTCTGGCGGTAACTTGGCGGGGTTATGAAGTTTTGCTGTGGATCGGCGGGTCCACGAAGTCCGATGTCCAGGGTAATCATTGAGACGCCCACTATTATTGCCAGCCATGATGTACCTGTAGTCCCAGACTTGCCATTCCCTGTTGTAATAGGCCAGGACTTTGAAAGGTTTTGGGAATTGTGGGAGGAAAGGGGAGTGTCTGGTTGCTCAAAAAGGATCCAGAATGACCCTAAGGGAGCCCAACCACAACAGGCGGCTGTAGTGATTCCGAGTGGTGTGATGTGTGAAAAGGAGATAGCGACATCTAAGGTTAATAGTCCAGAGTTACGGGTGACCGGAAGAAAGTGTGGGTCTGACACCTGTTTAAGTGGGGACTTGCTGTTCCAGGATGACAGAGGGAGAGGGGGTGACTCCTATC